>NC_052625.1:35310784-35617729 GCF_016161935.1 Mauremys reevesii
GTTAGCCAAAAGAAAGGCATAATTAGCAGAAATAAAAGCAGTTGTTGAACCAAGTACATTTACAGGACTCAAGACAGAATGCCAGGGAGTAAGGTAAAGACATTCTCTGTTTTCCTTTGTCCTTTGACATTTTGGCAGGGTTGCGCTGTATGTAAATATTTACAGTGCAACAATGTTTCTTTAAAAATACTATAGCAACCTGCTTGAGAAATTATAAATCTGCTCAAGAAATTTTAGTGTGTGTGTGTGTGTGTGTGTGTGTGTGTGTGTGAGAGAGAGAGAGAGAGAGACTTTGGAGGCCGGGAACAGATTATATTCAGGCAGTTTTTATACGCCATATTAGGTTGAGCTACAAAAGACAATAAGCCCTTTCTTGAAGATACTTAAAGACACACATGCTGCAGATGGGATTACATTACAAACAATTCCCTACAAATAGTCTCACAGATTCTAAAATGAATTAGTTTTGGCCAGGATTGTGCCCCTGTTGTGTCCTTTTGCACAACCATATAGGTCCAGATTGTATGAGGCCTTTTACTGAGGCCTGGTCTACACTAGAGGGTGGGGGGATTGATCTAAGTTATGCAACTTCAGCTACGTGAATAACATAGCTGAAGTCAACGTACTTAGATCTACTTACCGCGGTGTCTTCACTGTGGTAGGTCGACTGCTACCGCTCCCCTGTTGACTCCGCCTATGCTCCTCACTCCGGTGGAGTACGGGAGTCGACAGGAGAGTGCTTGGCAGTTGATTTATCGCGTCTTCACTAGACATGATAAATCAACCCCTGCTGGATCGATCACTCTGGAGGCAAGTGTAGACATGCCCTGAGTCGCATAGGGATAGCGGGGCATGGAGGAAGCCTCCCCGTTGGCCATGCAAGGGCCTCCCCTGCTAGCAGTCTGTGTGCTCCCTCCACTTTAGGGAGCACAAGGATTCGTTTTGCAGCCAAATGTGGGGCAGGAGACTAAAAATGAGAAGGGGAGAGGCATGGTCTGACCTCCACCTTTATTGGCCCATGGAGTGGGGCCAATCCACTAGGAGTGCATAGTTATGGAACAGCGTGCCCGCCTCTACCATCAGCACGCAGCAGCCCCAGGCAGGCAGTAGCTGGCTTCCATAGGGTGTAGCTCTGACTCACTTTCACAGGGCTGTAGCATAAATATAATGACCTAGCCCTTAAAAAATAAGGAGTTACAGTATTCCTTTCCCTCACGTGTGGACAGTAGGATATACGTCTCCACCCTCGTGCCGCCAAGGTACTCCTTTCCTCTCTGCTCTGAAAAATGACTCTAAAAATGGCATCATGGAGTTTCATATTTCATCTTTCCATTGCTCTAGATCAGATTTGACCAGCTTAGTAATAAAATGTTTTTTCTAACTGCTGGGCTGGACCTTCAGACGTGTTAGGGGCCAGATTTTATTTAGGCTGCTAAAGATGCAGATAGGCACCTCAGCACTTTTGAAAATTCCACTAGGTGCCTAACTCCCAATGGCAGTTAAGCCCTGTTGAAAATCTCACTTACTAGGTGCCTAACTCCAATTGGGTGCTATGCACCTAGGAACTTCTGAAATTCCACTATGTGGCTAGCTGCATCTTTAGTAACTTTTAAATATGTTTAAAAATCTGACCCTATACATTTTCTGGCCTGTGCAGTATCACGACCATTTGGTATGTTCGCAGCATAGGAACAGAGAAGTTAGATAAAACCATGCAACCTTCCAGCAAAAGTATTGTATTGTAACAATACTTGATTTTTTTTTTTTTTTTTTTTTAGAATTTAGAATAATACACAAGAACCCCAATAGAGAGACAAAGCAGGCTGCTCCCTAAGACAGAGAGGCCCAGGTCACCTCACTTTACTTTAGACTGCTTGTTTGCTGAGAGACTATTGCTCACACACTTTCTCACAAAGCCACTTGCCTGCAAGCAGGACCTGGGAATCCCCCGAGCATTTAAAGTGATAGCTCTACAATTTTAATACAGTTTTTCATACACCAATAAAGATTTTGCTGGCTAACTTCTCCCTCAGTCACATCTGTTCAACCCCAGTCTCTGGTACAGCTACCTTCAATGAGGTTGCACTGCAGAGGCATAACTGCAGGTAGAATTTGCCCCTGTAGTTGGAACCTGGTTAACAGTTCTATTGTCAATGCATGAGCCAGAAAAAAAATCCAACTTTTTCTCCTCTCATGGTGCAATGTTGACAGGAGGACAAAATGCAAATATTTGTACTGCAGCAGGCTCCAATCAAGACAAGGGCTTCATTGTGCTAGGCACTGTACAGATGCATAGTAAGAGACCGTCCTTGCTCCAAAGAGCTGACAGTCTAAATAGACAGGACAGACAAAAGATGGAGCGGAAACAGAAGGGAAGTGTCTTACCCAAGGTCATGCAGCAGGTCAGTGTCCTATCCAGATGCCTTTTTCACTGGACCACAGTACCTCTCCAAACGGCTGCAGTGATTTAGTGGAGGAGGGCAGGTGTGATTGGAAGTGGAGAGTAATTTCCCCTGCAATACTACTGTTTTGATGCTGGCATGGGCATGTAGTGCCCCCCCCCCAAAAAAAAGCATTTGTGTAATGCAAAATCACATTAACTTGGCCTTAGAGCTGTATTTATGGGGCATTCTTTTTGAATGAATTACTATAGCATATGAAAACATGGACAAACGAAAAATGTAAAATGAGACCTACTGAAAGTCAAGCAAACAAATGTAATATCAAGAGGGCAAACGTTTGTAATAGCAAAATTCTCACTTTGTTTTTTAATCTGAACGTATGTGTGAAGCAGTAAGTATATTTTCCTGTTATTTAGAGTCTGATTCTGCCATCCGTACTCATTGGGAAATCAGTGGGACTATTTGTATAGCAAGGCATTACTAAGATTGGTAGAATCAGGCCTTTTATGTTTAACTACAAGCAAGGGCAATTGGTGGTAGGGGGGAAAGAAATCCAGAAGCAGGTTTCATTATTTTATCATTACAATGGAAGTGGGGGTGAAATAGGGAGTAACAGGATTACTTTATCAAGGATGCAGCTGTGTCATTGACCCATGGTGTATTGGCAGGTGATAACTGGAAAAGACGACTGGGCAATTTTCCACCTGGAAGCTGTAGCTGGTAGTAAAAATGCACTCTAGCTGCTGTAGCTGAAATAAATGGTCATTAGAACTGATTAAAGTCAGATTTAAGGTGATTTAAGCAATTTAAAAGGGGGAACCACAGCCTGTTTATAACGTAGTCCTGGAGTTATTTATATGATTGAGTCTGGTACTGTGAAAATGGGCATGTTTATATATTAGAGTCAGCACTGGGACAACACAGGTGATTTTTTTGCTAAGGTAATTTTGGGATGTTAGTGCCTTTTTAAGCTTTGCTATTTTGTTTTTAATTATAGTATTTGGTCAGTGATTTGTTAGTTTGCCATGAACTGATTTCAGTTTTTAAATATATCACTTTATCCTATGAAATGGTACATTGTCAAGATGGCTTTTCTGGGTGGGGTGGGCCAGAGCCTTTAGGACTTGATCTAAGTTACTTGTCGATTTACAGCAGTGTAACATAAATGAATGGGCTTGAGTCTGATCTTGGTTTACACTTACTTTCTCCCAGTGTAACTGCCCCAGTTTCGCTGGAGTTACTTACCTTACATCTAGAGCTGGTTGGGAATTTTTCAGATAAACATTTTTTGTTGGAAAATGCCAGTTAAACAAAGCAAACTTCATGGGAATGGGTCAGTTTCAACTAATTTCCCATTTAGAAAGAAAGAAAGAAAAAGTTCTGAAGTGAAACATTCTGTTTTTTTATTTGAAATGACTTTTTACTTCAAAATTCAGGTTAATTTATAGATAATTAAAAAAACAAAATGAAATATGAATGATTTAAAAAAACATCTTGGATTTTTGGTTCATGAACAATTTTTAGATTTCAACTTATGATTTGGGCTGGGAAAATGTTTTGAAATCTCAAATTTTTGTAGGATGGGAAAATTGTTTCCTGCCTGGCGCTACTTACATCAGTGTGAATAGAGAATTTGGTCTTAGAGGTTAAACTGGTATGAAAAATGGTATAAGTGATAACAGAATCAGGCCTAGTGTAGTTAAAGTTTATTTGCTTCAACATTTACAAAAATATGTACAAGTGAAAAGGAATATTTTTGGTTAGGGCATTGGTAAGGAGTTATTTATGAACACAGAGTAATTCTTTGATCTATTCCTTGACTTTACAGTGATAGACTTTAAATACGCTATGTCAAATTGTGTATATGTATGTGAAAGTGTAAATTTATTGCTGCATTTATAGTATTAGGCAAGTATTTATTGGTTTTAAACACCATTAGTCTGGAAATCGACCAGAACTTTGACCTTTTTATGATGTGATTTACTGCTGTGAGCCTTCAAATTCTATGGACTCCATTTAAATAAGTTTCAGGTTTGGGAAGGCAAAAACCTGAGCTAAAGCTGTCTTTAAATCAGTCGGGTATTTCTAAATAGAACAAGTATATTGAACCATTGTGACCAGGATGAACATTTAAAGTAGTAGTTTGAGAAATGCAACTTAGATTTCTTAAGCCATTTCACACAGCAGGTAAAAAGTCCTGATGTGGCTACAAATCTCATTCAAACCTCTCTCTTTGATACATACAACAAAGTACAAGTGAGCTATGTAGCATTTTAATCTTGCTATATCCTACATAGTGAACCACAAAGAGCTAGGTGAGTGACATGAACATAAAAACAAATGGATAGAAAGTATGTGACTGGAAAGTTACCACTTAGTGGGTTTATTTTTCATCTTGATAGTTTATTTCAGATTGAGCAAGTTTTGAATAGGAGAGGAACGCTCTCTGAACCATTGAATTAGTACCACATTTATCAGTATTTTGATTCATTATGTATTTGAGTGGTTACATTTGGGCATATCTAAAATACATAGCTTACCTTTTAATTGGACATGCCAATTAGTGTTGTCAAAACTCCTGTTAATTAAGTAACTCTCCAGTTGCCTTCAAGTAAGGGCTCCTTATCCTGCCATCCCTACTTAAATGAGTAAAGTGTCTTGGTTTCAAATACTCACAGCACAATGGGATTACTCACACAAGTAAAGGCTATGGATTGGACCCTTGATTTGAAGTGATATACACGTGAGATTCGTGTGAGATTTCTTCATTGTGCAAATTACAAAGATACTAGATCATCATGTTCTGAGACAAAGTGAATCTTTGGAAAAGGATTCACTTCTCACACCAGTATTCAGTGGTTGTTATCATGGGTTAGAGTTTTTTCTAGGTTTAGGCACAAGCAGTTTGAAGATATTTTCTATAACCCAAAAACCCACATGGGCCTGACTGCCCTGGGGGGGGGGGGGGAGGATGTCTCCTGGAGCTCCCTAATTGAGGAGGAGGAATAATTTGTGGCACCAGTTTAAAGGAGTACAGCAAACTTGTTCCCCTGCAAGGCTGGAAAGCTCTGCTGGCTAGCGAGAGAGAGAGAGAGAGAGAGAGGGGAGGGAGCTACATTTCAGCCTACTCTTCATCCTTGCTGTCCTCTTTCAGGTGAGATGCTGCCAGGGGACCAAAGCCTCTTGACAGCAGCCCCTTCACTCAAAGCTGTGATTTAGGCTTTCCTGTTTCCTTGTAGGCCACACAAGTAGTGGCAAAGGCTCCTTTCCTGTTCCTCCTCTGCATGGCCACTTATGGCAGAGGCACAGCTGGTCTTTAGGGAGCAGCTCGCCCCCTCACATCTATTTTAAAAATAGACATGAAAAAAATGATGAAAGGGAAAATGTAGTATGGGTTATTACATTAGTGGTAAGGGGAAAAGTGGTGTATGGAGAAGGAAGCTAAAGAGTGTCTTGATGTGGCTCTCAGGGTTGCCATATGGTCCTCACTTTGACAGCAAGGCCAGTAGGCAGTTACTGTACTCAGATTTTCTATTGACTTCAGTGGAAGCAGGAGAGGATCCATAATGATCTAAGTTTCATGCAAAGTCCAGTTGTAGATATCAGATCAGGCTTTCTGTCGGGAAAATTTAATGCTTTTAAAAAGTAAACTGCTCATCTCTTCACATTGTGCTTGCTGAAATGCATCATGCTCAGGACATCAGCCTTTCCACAGGAAAACCCACACAATGGAAAGGGAACCCCATGACAATCCCCTCACATTTCTCCTCCCCACTACACTCTCACCACACTGGAAAACATAGGTGCTGGAACTAGGGATGTTGCCGCACCCCCTGGCTTGAAGTAGTTTCCATTATAAATAAGGTTTACAATGGCTCTCAGCACCCCCACTATAAAAATTGTTCCAGAACCCCTGCTGGAAAAGCCAAGAATCTGTGGGTATTTTGAGAAATGTGCCAGTCTTGGGGTTCTGCCAGAGCTATCCACATGGAGGCCCTGTTCCTCCACACTTCCCATTGGCCTCCTATGTCTCTACCTCTGCCCCTCTACCAGAACTGTGCAAGGAAGCTTAGTAACTTCTCAGCCAGGGAATGTATCAGTCTTTCTCTGTGTATATTTTTGTGGTTTGGATTATCATTTACTAAATACACTGTGACACTATTTACATTAGTACAGAGCTCAGAGACCTTTGCAGACCATTGTGGGTTCCCTGCTCTAGGAACTGGACAAAGAGGTCATAAGAACATAACATAATAACGGCTGTACTGGGTCAGACCAATGGTCCATCTAGCCCAGTATCCTGTCTACTGACAGTGGCCAATGCCAGGTGCCCCAGAGGGAGTGAACCTAACAAGTAATGATTAAGTGATCTCTCTCCTGCCATCCATCTCGACCCTCTGACAATCAGAGTCTAGGGACACCATTCCTTACCCATCCTGGCTAATAGCCATTAATGGACTTAACCTCCATGAATTTATCCAGTTCTCTTTTAAACGCTGTTATAGTCTTAACCTTCACAACTTCCTCAGACAGGGAGTTCCACAAGTTGACTGGTTCCACAAGGTCACTGTTGCACACCTCAGAGCTGCTCCAAGTAGAAAGACTATCTTCACTCTAATGTTTACATGAACAGGAACTAGGTACCTTTTTGAATTTGTGCCAGCAGGGTCTACATGCGATAGTTAGATCACAACACATTAGCACAATCTATAATTCACACCCCTCAGTCAAAGCAAGCCCTCAGTCTCTTTGAAAGTGAATGAAAGCTGCTTTTTAATAGATGTATGAATAAAGGAACTAGCGCTTCAGCTACTCTGGCCCACTGTGGTTAAAAATTTGTAATGGTAGGTAGGGTAGGGCGTGGGGAAGACTGTTGAGAGAAACATTGAATATATAGTAACATATTAGAAATGAAACAATGTAATATGTAGTAGAGAGACTTTTAAAACATATTTGCCTGTAGGAGAGTTTTTAAAAAAGTAAATTGCAGTTTGATAGGTGGGTTACTCGGAGACAGATTTCTGTTTGTATAGTGAAGATATATCACATGATGTTGGGGTTGCTATGCAGACTTCCTGCCAAGGCCTGCTAGAGCTTGGCCTTAGATGCTGTCATCAGGAGCTTGGCAAGCTCTGAGGAGAATTCCCTGTAAGGGCCCAAGGCTTGATCCCTACCGGCATTCCAGCACTAGAATAGACGTTCATTTTCCTCCGTTACTTAAAAAGTACGTCCAGCTTGCAGATGTCTGTTTAGGTGTACTGCTTCACCTTTGCCTTGCACCTTTTGTAGTCACACTAGTGCAAGGTGGGCATTTCACATCCACTTTGCATTCGGTTGGCACTGGTATAATTGACTACATAAGGAACAGGGCAATGGTAGACTGGACCCGTTATTTGCCTTACATGGATAGTCTCATTGACTTTAGAGTGAACACACAAACCAACTCAAATCAGTCTCTGTGCTGTAGCTCTGGTCAAATAATTCCATTACATTTAATACTAATGACATACGTCTGACTAGTGACCGTTCTTATTCATGCAGATGCTTTTTAAGCAGACATTTTTTGCGTAATTATTTGCCATTTTTTAAATCCATTCTGGGGTCTGATCCTGCATCTACTGTAGTTAATGGGAATTTTGCCATTGACTTAAATGGGACATGATTGGACTTTTATTGTGTTTCCTGTTGGTGTATGTCTTATTTTTGTTTTGACCAAGCTTATAAGAGCATATTGAATATTTCACACACTTTCCATATCAATAGTATGGAATGTACCCTACATGGTGAGTAATTGTTTTATGAATCAAACTATTGGCTGTTAAGTCTATAGTAAACACTGTCTGTTGGACTGGAAGCATCCTTACAAAGCTCTCTCTCAGATATTAGCAGGCTGAAACTTTGCAGTTTCAAGCAAAAGATCCTTGAACAAAAGTGACTAAAGAAGTAGGGCACGCAGCTACAATTTCTGTAATAGATGCAATTCAGATAACTATCAAATTATTTTTTTATTTCTGTGTTCTGGAAGCTAAGTAGAAATATTTAGAAATGATTAGTTTAATTTTGCTGATGCATTCATCAGAGAAGCCCAAGAGCAGCTGGGAGACTGAGAGGAGCTGTGAACAGAGAACTAGATGGAGCTCATAAAGGCAAGAGAGACTGAACGGCAGCCAAGGGAGCCAAGTAATCCACAAGGCAATGCGGAGGAGCTGGGCAAGAACCAAGCTGACATGCTTCATGGGCTCTTTTTGTCTCTCCTTCCCCCCACCCCCGACACCCATCAAGCAACTCCCCTTTTGTGTTAATCTGAGCAAGGAAAAAAGTTTGCTTAATTAAAAGCCTGTCTTTTCTTCATGTTCTAAAGAAGCTAAAGTGAAATAACATGCTCTCCTGGCTGAGAGGGAGGGGCAGGAGTGCCTGATCAGGTCTCACCCTGACAAGCCCATTCAGTGTTAAGAAGAAGGACAGGGAATCAGTTCATTCAAGTGGATGCTGTTTATTGAATGGGACATTCTCCCAGTGAAATCCCACATAAAATATCTCGTGCCAGCCGTACGCACAGTTTTACAGACAGATCCTTTTCTAAAAATAAATACGAGCACCAAAGAGGTTTTAGCAAATAGAGGTGATGAAAATCTTATGTGATAGATTATGAGAGATGTCCCTTCATACGCCTTCTCTCTCCCACCCCTCACGGCACTTTGACAACCCCTTTTGGAAGAGCTTTCCAACTCATTGTTTAGCTCTGGTTTTTGCAGAGTACCAACAGATACCGGAAGCTGCTATTCCCGATGAGAACTACAGGTGCTGGCCTTCTTACCATCACAAGGGCTGCCTCCTCTCTGTGTTCGATGTCGGCGAAGCCATCGAGGTCTGTGAGAATCACTCCCAGTGCAAAGCTTTTGTCCTGACCAACCAGACAACGTGGACAGGTAACCGGTGCTATTGAACAAATGCAGCAGCTGGTGCTAATAATCCAAAACAAGCTACTGGCCCATATAAATATATATGGTTTTGAAACCATCTGGTGAATGAGTTACACTGGAGTAGGCTCATGGGAGCATAGTTGCTAGAGATGGGAGGATGTCCCTTAACCCTCAGTTGGGGCTGAGCAGAGGAGGTGGGCTAGGCTGTACTTTCCTTGTGCTCCACAGAGGGGGTCTGTGCACTGACTCAGAATAGCCTGGCATGAAGGGATTAATTGGGGGCAGCTGGACAGGGATCACAGGGACTTGACCTCCCTGGGAGTCTTCACATGAGTAAGATAGGCAAGATTTGGCCCAACATTTGAATTTGAAAGAAACATTCAAGTCCATATGATCTGGTTTGATATTAGGCCAAACAAGTTCTCTCATCTCTCCTTCCATCACTCAGCTATGACCCTCTGGCAGACAGAAGAGGGTCCTGATCCTGACAGAAATACTGTGCTGTTGTCAGCTGGTGTTCTGGTTTACATGCTGTTTGTTGGTAAGGAGAGTTGGCACAACCTTCTAGACAAAGGATAGTTCCGTTGCTAGGGCACCATCCTAGGATTTGGGAGAGCTGGGGTTAAATCTCTGCTCTGCCATAGACTTCCTGGCTGAGCTTAGGTAAGTCACTTCGCTTCTGAAGAAATGTCTACACTGTGCGTGAAGACCTGTGGCAGTGAATTTTACACTTGTGTTACATCGCTAAGAACAGCTGTGGAGATGTCTGGGCTTGGGCAGGAGCTTGGGCTCTGAAGCTCGGTGGAGGGTGAGTTTTGGAGCCTGAGCTGCACTACGTACACAGCTGTTTTTGGTGTGAGCCTGTCGGTAGCCCTGATAACTGAAATTTGCTGCTGCAGGTTTAAAAAGCAGCCTAGATATCCCTCCCTGTCTCAGTTCCCGTCTGAGGGCGCGATACTCCTTCCTTACCTCAGAGGAGTATTGTGAGGGGCTCAGATACGGTGGTAATGGGAGCCATACAAATACTTGAGATTGTAAACCCCTAGTTTAAAGAAGCGATATGACTACATAATAGAAATCTCCTTCAGCTTCTCTGCACAGTAGTGCTCTGCTCTGGGAAAGTCAGCTCTAATCTTCAAAGTCATTGTTTACTAAGATCTATATGTAAATGATGGTACAACAGTGACACAAATCACCAGAAAGGGAGTAAAACGGTTAAGGCAGAAATGTAAAAATGACAACACTACCTGGGCATAACATTGTGCTACTTTAACTGCTCATGCATTGTGCCCCTTTGTGGGTAGATAGCAAAGATGCAGGCCTACATATTTAGAAGTGGCGACTTAGTTTGGTAGCTTAGTTTCTGATGTCCAGCTAGAGACACCCTAAATCTGATTCTCAGCTAGTGTAAATCAATGTAGCTTTGACGTCAGTGGAGCTATGTTAATTTAGACCAGGCCAGAATCTGGCTCTCTATCTCACTCAGGTACCCCAAAACTGGAGGCACCCACAATAGACACCTTTTTAAAAAAAAGCTGTCCATAGGATGGTATTAGCTGTAAGGTGTGGTATGCAGCTGTGGGTCTTCACATCCATTGTGCACCCGGAAGACATGAATAGAGCCTACCTAGAACAAAGAATACATATCACAGGCTTATGCAAGCTTTATCCTGAGGAGCCAACACTTTCTGGCTGATCATACCATACTGTCCATTACATGACAATCAGATGTACCAAATATACCACTAAAAACACCTTCTTGAGCTCTGGTGAGATTTGTAGGAAGAAAGGAACAGCTCCCTTAATTGAATAGCGCCGTCAAAATAATTCTTTAAAATAATACTTTAATTCCTGCTACATTATCACTTGATTCTCAGGCATTCGGAGGAGTTATTGATTATTTAAAACCATATTTGTTGGCATCCAGATCAGCATGTGATACATTTTTTAGGGAAATGTTATCCAGCTGAAGAGGCAGGATTTGTGGGAATGTCATTTGGCTGTATTACCTTGAGGCAGAAGGTAGGGAAAGGTTGAATAACTGCCTAAAGACACAGTAGCATATATTCCAGTGACTCTCCTTTATCAATTACAGCGGGTGCGCTAGGGATTTCAGTATGCTGGGACCACGTCCAGCTGTAGGGGATGTAAGAAAGATCATCCTAGTTCGACAAGCATGATGAGAGCAGAACGGGCTAGCGAGGCACCAGCAAATACCAACAACCAACCCCTTACTGAAGGACAGCCTTAAATGAACTCTGGCTTAAAGGATTAACTACGTAATGGAAACTGTACAGGCTGCCCATCACTCAGTGTTTTTTGTTGTATTAGTTTGTTGGTAAGAGTGGAAAATCTGCTAAAGTTGCCTTAAAAATCTGAGCTGCTGAACAACAGGAGATGACTTATTTAGCATCTGTGTTTCAGACTAGGCCAAATTTGGTGCATATATACTTTTTTGTGTGTGTAGGTTCGAGCAGGCCAAGAAGATATTATTGCATGATCTAGTGAATGCCCTTCATTTAAACTGTTATCCAGAGCCCATTAAAATCAATGGGATGACTTATAGAAGCTCCTTCAACACTATATAAATAAATCAGATTAATGCAATTTTAATCTTCAAATGCTTCTCTTAGTTACACCTGGACAACCCCACAGAGCCAAATCTTGACCACACTTATCCTAGCATATACCTGGAGTATCTATACTAGGCCAAATTCTGCTCTCAATGTAGTGTTGGTGTAACAGAGTGCAGTTTGGCCCTTGTGACTTCAGCAGAAAGATTCCAGATTTATACCAGCTTGAAAGAGAGAAGAATTTGGCCTCCAGTGTAGTTTAAAGAATGCAGAGAGAGAATCAGGATATGAGATTTCAATGTTTGGAATAGACCAAAATGTTGGTAATCACTTCTAATTATTTTCTTCTTTCATGTTCTGTTTAGGTCGGCAGCTTGTCTTCTTCAAGATGGGCTCAAATCATATCGTGCCTGATCCTGACAAGATAACATATGTGAAAGTGACAGGCTGACAGCTTAAGTGGCTTAGGCTGACTTGTAAATGACAGAAGCTGTTTGTGTATAAATATAGACAGCTGTTATGTACAAGATGTCTGCGGGAGGGAGAGATAATTGCACTATTACTCATTCTAATCTAGAGTGCTAAGCAAAACTTTAAAGAAATGACCTGCATGATCAGGATGAATGTGCAATACAACAACATTTTCAAAATGTGATATTTTTAAAACAAAACAAAAAATACAAAATGTGATACACTGTTGGAATATAAGTTGGGTTTTAAAGCAGTAGGTAACTCTAGCCTTTCTAACCAAGGTTAATGATCTGTACATATTTGCACAGAGTTGGAAGTTCATAATTTCCATAGGAAGTCTGGGTCCTCTGCCAGGATATTTATTTAGACAAGTACAATCACTACAGAGTTAATGAAGCTTATCAGTTACAAAGCTAAATATCAAATGTTATAGAAGACAATCAACATTTGTGTCAATGTTATCAGATATGCAAGACCAAAAACATTTGTAGAAATACGATGGGCCTGTCATCAATGGAACTCAGCCATATTTATAATTTCAAAAATGTAGCCAATTTTCATTTTGTTGAAAAGTTTATGAAAACATTTATCTTTAATTTAAGAAAGCCATATTTCAGTTGTTTAGGCCCTGATCCAGCAAAGCACTTACTCATATGCCAACTTTAAGCATGAGTAGTCCCACTGAAGCCAGAGGGATTTAAGTCCATGCTTAAGTGCTTTGCTGAATAGGGATAGCTTTAAGTATATATTTAAGTGTTTTGCTGAATCAAGGCCTTAATAACTGTCCAAAATATTCCCTAAGGTATTTCACTGACAGATCAGCAAAGCAATCCAGCAGTTTGAACAACATAATTTTTTATGAAAATCTTGCCATGGAAAACTTTTCATTTGTAGTATCCTCAAATCCTTGGTTTTCTAAGGTGCTTCTTACTAGTTCTTAGAACAAATGAAATGAAAAATGAACACTAGCCTTAAATTCTATATAAATATATGCATTTTATAGGCATAGTGTGTCTAGAGAATTTGCTTTCAGTGAAAGCAATAAACTAAATGCTAAAAGTGACCAATGTCATACTGTTTTGTAGTTTGTACATTCAGAAAATTTTGTACTTTTGTTCCTTAAATTGTTTATTTTTGTAAAAAAAATAAAATTTTAAATTGTCAGTTTTTTTCTGTGCTTCACCCTAAGGCCTGAACCCTGTGAAGATGTTTGTAAGTTCTTAACATAGAATATTCTAAGTCATGTGCACAAATCTTGGCAGAATTGGGATCTAAGAGAACCCAATTATGCCTTAGGATATACATGACTCCCTACTGACTTCAGTGGGAATCTAGTGTGCGTATCCAAGAGCAAAGTTTGGCCCTGTATGTGTGTTTGTCTATGCTGAAATAAGTGACCTTTAGGTCGAGAGACCATGTTTCAGTAGCTTCTCTTTCTTTGTGACTTCAGTCATGTAAATATAGCTCATGGGTGTTCAAACATTTTGAATTAACTGCGGATTAGAATAGAATCCAAAGTAATTAATCATAGGACTAAATTCTGTTTGTCCTCACTGGGCTCTGCTCAGGGCAGTGGGGGAGAGGGAGGAAGGGAGCTGCAGCAGTGAAGCAGAAGTTCTCTCAGCTTTCTGACTATGCAGGAGAGGATGTTCTTGGGGCAGCACATTCACCAACAGTCCTTATTTCACTGCAGTTTCTCAGAGATCACCGATACTGTAATAATGTCTCACAAGTCACTAAAATGACATGCTATAATTCACTGATTAGCATTTTAGCTGCTGCAATAACTGATTGTATAATTAGGAGTCCCGCATTCATTTAATGGTGATAAACACACAGTAAGGAGTCCTTTAAAATTCATTACACATCACACCAACACATATTGTACTTCAATGTACAGATCATTGAAGTGATACACCTTACTGGCATTGAGGTATCAGGACATACTTTGAAAGCCTTTAACCCTGGTTGTGTGCCTTCATATTAAACATTATATAAAATACTTGGCATTTTAAAAAAAGTAATGTATTTTATAAATGGTTGTTTAATTAGCCATTTTACTAAATAAAAAATATCCAACAGTTTTTTAAATTTCAAGGGGAAAAAAAGATATCCAAAGTCTAATGATCAGGATAATTTCATTCCACCCTTTCAAGTTTTCCTAAAAGCATCTGAAACCAAAAACCAAAAACCATACTGCCCTGTGGAAACTGAAAAACTGCCAAAAAATTATCACCAGAATTTGCAAAAAGAAAGAAACATAGCTTTGAGCCAAAAGACTGGATGACAAATTTCAGTGGTCATCAATTTTATATGGACCATTTGATAACTCTGAAAATAAGGGTTTCCTGTGGAAATGCTGATAGAATCTTAACAAGAAGCACTTTAGTACATTAAATAGTTCTAATAGCTGGAATAACCACTGGTAACAGAAGTATATTTACTATCTAGGGCAATGTGTCTTTGGCAGCTTAAGATCTGATTCAGCAAATGCTCAGACTGGTTCTTGTGGCATTTATTATTTATTTGGTGTATGCAGTTCAGTCAAGCCAAGCCACGATGTTCAAGGCATGAAGACCTCCAGGAAGTGGAGTCATTTTGCAGTCCTCAATCCTGTGTCATGGTTTGTGGCTGCCCACATTGACACTGACTGTCTCTAGAATGCCACTGAAATTCTGCTGCAGCACAAATTCTTGTCCAGTACGAAACTGGTTCAGAAGACTGCATTGCCTTTGCCATAAATCAAACTCAGGTAGACGTTGGGTAGGGTCTGAAACAAGATAATTTTGTATCACTTTCTCTGTGGACCATGAAGCTCACCATGCGTCCCCTACCTTAAATCCCTCACCTGTTAAACTTATCCACAGTGGGCAATGTGAGAGCTGACTATAATGTCGTGGATAGTTGTGGCATGGAAACCCACAATAGAAGACGACTCACAAAAGCAATTTGGCAGGTTTGATCCAGTCAGACCCTTCTAGACTTGGAGCAGCAATCATATACAATTTCTTTGTGGAAAAAGGTATTTTTATATTTTCTTGAAAGGTTGGATTGTTTCTTACATTTCCTTGGCATTGTCAAACTGCTTCCTGCAGCTCCGACACAGGAAAAGGAAAGACGACACCAACTAGGCTCTACGTGGCTGATCCTTGGTATTAAAAAATAAATAAATCCTGAGATCTGAATAGAGATTTACTCAGTGCAAATCCAACAGACAGTGTATGAAATGAACTGCCAACAATGTACTGAATGGGCCTGGGGAAAGTGAGATCTATCAAATAGTGAGCATTGTTCACAAAAGACTCTGTCTGATCATTTGTATAAATCTGACAAGGCGTAAGGAAGGCCTGATGACTCTTGGAAAGGCTTGAAAGTTTAGGGGTCTGTTAAGATCTGCCCATGGTCCCTTTGCTACAGGAGCTAATACAGGAAACTACAGGCTAGAAACGATTACTTAGCAGCTAGCCTTACTCCTGCCAGACACTGATTGATCAGCTGACAGGCATCAAAAGGGATGGGAGTAGAAGCCTTTCTGAATGAACCTGAATAAGCAGTTGGTGAAATACTGTTACTACCCAGGGAGGAAAAGCAAAGGGGATACACTAGGGGAATCCAGTGACAAAAAGACTAGCGGGAGCCCTGAGACAGAGAAAATCACTAGTCAATCCTACAAAAATTATGAGATTAAAAAAAATTCTCATTTTTCTTTGCTGGCTGGTTTCTGAGGGAGCCCTTGGGTCATATTTCCAAGCTTTTCTCCACTACCAGAAGGAATAGAAACTTACCTTTTCTAAAAATGAACATTGAAGTTCTCACATAAATCCACAGCTCCTTGTGTCAGCTGACTAAGAAAAAACACCAAATATAATGAAAATTGCAATACAAAGCATGAGAACCAGCAATAGATACAGAGGTACTCAAAGGTGAGTCCAGAGAACCCTTCCTTGTGTCTTGTACAATGAAGAAATAAGTAAAACTGGTCAAAAATTGGGGAAAAAGCTTCATGAATATTTTCTTAGAAAATGGTCTTTTTTTTTTGGCCAAAATTTGAAATTCTAATGAGAACTTTTTTTAAATAAAAGTTTGCTAAAATACTTTATACTGTGTCAAACATCTGGAAACAAGCAGAGGGGGATTGGGAAGGGGAATCCAGGAAAGGGTCTCTCTCTTACAAAGTGTCCCACAGACTGGAAAAGCCAGAGAACCCCGGATTAATAAACAACAGAACATTATGAAATACTGTTAAAAAACCAACGTATATGCAAACTTGGTGGACACTATTTGGTAATTGGAATTTATCAAGAATTTTTTTTAAATGATTTCCACATCATCTAAGCTACAGCAATAGTGATTCGGTAGGCATGAGCCAATTTCCATTTTTGTAATTGCAGTATAAGGTCCAGTGCCACTTACAGCTTTCACTGTGTGGTCAGGTGGTCCACCCTCCCTCAGACAGACATAGAACTTGAAAGCTCTATGTTTTCAGATCCATCTTTTGTAGCCTTTCAAGTCCTGTATTTTTATTTTCATCTAATTGATTTTCAGCCTTTTAGGAGATGCATGTGACAGAGTGTGTTGGGAAAAAAACCCAAATCCCATTGTCCCTTCATTGTGTTAGCAGTTGTCCTGGGTCAGTAGCTGCACCTTTACCAAAGGGGAAAGTATCTACATTAAAAAGATGTCACCCTCATTTTGAAATTGCCTTTAATTTAAAGCCATGGGGAAAATAACTTACTTAATGGAAGCTACATTCTGTAAACAAATAGGCTTGTTCAGCAAGTGGTTGTGAGGCTACCAGGGAAGAAGAAAATTTCAATTCACCACTTGAGATGTTAGAGCCTGAAGCTGATTTTATCTATCTGGGTTTATTGGTATAACTCCATTGATTCCTGATTTACATCTGTGTAACATATCAGAATCATGCTCTTAGAGTGGCCATATTTTAAGATCTAAATAAAATCTTTTTCTTGACTGCAAATGTTTTGACCATGTAAATGAGACAAAAATGCATTGTTTTTCTCCATCATAGTTCTTGGTGATCCTGTGGGATTCCAACAACTGACTGACAAAACTAATTAATGAAGATAGCTTTTTTTTTTTGTTTTAAGTTGGACTTTGCCAAATCTGTTTTAAAAAAAAAAAAAAGTCTCTTCTGCTTTTTTTTCCTCATTGGTTTTTTTTTAACAAATAAATATCATTCCTCTGTGTTATTCATCTGCTAACTAATTTCAAGTACATGCTAATGACAATTGCCAGTTCTCAATATTTAAAGGAACCTGCTACACATGTAGATAATAGCACAAATTGGTACTTATGAAATACAGATTTTCTGTAAATATACCAACTGGAATGTATGCCAGCTAATCAGACTGTTGGGTGGCCAGTGCCCATTTTAGAAGCGCATGTGCATAACATTTTGTACAAGACTTTGGCTTTGAAGGGTTATGACCTGTGAGAAACCCCCGTCTCCACCTCAATAACTGGAGAAAATGAAGATAGCTTTTTTTTTGGTTTTAGGTTGGGTCAGTAGCTGCACCTTTACCAAAGGGGAAAGTATCTCACTCTTATGAATGTTAGTGTTACTATTAGTATTAAAAACATGCTGACGCTTTGTCCAAAACATGAATAATATCTAACCCAAAGCTTGTTTGAGAATCAAACAGATTTCAGCAAATTTTGTTTGGGTGTTTCTGATTTGTATTTCTAGATGGGATTGGGAGTGAAAGATCTGAAATAGAGGCAACATATATTAACAGTTGCTGTGGTGAGGTATCTAAGATTCAAGTAAGGGGTGTATACTTGTGGCCAGATTCTCCCCACCTTACTCAGATTGAGTAACTGCTCTGTGCGACACTGATATGGCCTCAGCTGGAGGACTGTGTCCAGTTCTGGGCGCTGCACTTCAGGAAGGATGTGGACAAACTGGAAAGAGTCCAGAGGACAGCAACAAAAATGGTAAAAGGTTTAGATAACCTGACCTGTGAGGAAAGGTTAAAAAACAGGGCATGTTTAGTCCTGAGACAAGATGAGTGAGGGGCTCCCTGATAACAGTAATGGGCTTAAATTGCAGAAAGGGAAATTTAGGTTAGATATTAGGAAAAACTGTCTAACCATAAGGGCGGTTAAGATCTGGAATAGTCTTCCAAGGGAGGCTGCGGAATCCCCATCATTTGAAGTTTTTAAAAGCAGGTTAGACAGACACTGGTCATGCAGGGTCTAGGTTTACTTAGTCCTGCCACAGTGGAGGGGGCTGGACCTGATGATTTCAGGTCTTTTCCAACCATATATTTCTAGTGTAATCTCATTGCTTTCATGGGGGCTACTTGTGGAGTACAGTGTTACCAGTGTGTCAGTTGTGGAAAGAAATTATACTTAATGTTGCCAACTCCCATGATTTTGATATTGGGTTTTTCTTAAAGCCCCAATTCCTGGAGTCATGTGTGAACAAAAAGCTGCTACGTGTTCGTAACTACTAACCAGTGTGGATACAAGAGCCATAAGTGATGCAATTCAACAGCAGCTCCAGTTGTGAGGTATTGTGTATTGATACTATAAAACACTTGTACTCAGTGTGCAAACACTGGCCTGCTAGAATTAACTTTAGCCACATGAAACTCACTCGCAAGGTGGATGTGGGTGCTGAAATCCCAACTGCTACAAGATGACAAAGCTCCAGAAAGGAGATATAGAAAGAACAGGGGCAGAGAAAAGGATGCATAAGAAGAAATACATGGGTCAGACGCAGACCTGAACAGAGAGAGCACTGGCATAGCAAATGCTTGCACCATGTGCCAAACTGCTTGTGGCTGCACAATGACAATACCCAATCCATTCGGAGTGTCAGGAAAGAATTAACTCTTAATTCCCCGAAGCCAAATCAGAACACAATCCAGCCCATAGCCTTCCCTCCCAGCTGTCAGCTTCTCAAGAATTTCCTTGGTTCTCTTCACAGCCTAGAGCTAGAGTCTTCCAATTTCTGATGACCAGTGAGCCCCAAACTCTAGGCGTTTGATACCTTTTGCATACAAACAGGACAATGCTCAGTTAGTGATTCTGAATGACTGCTCAGTCATCTTTCAAGTCCTCTTTCTCAGGTCAGATTGTGTTTCATCCCAAATTGCACAGAAAATGCCCTCCAGTTGCCCACTTTATGCCCAAATTATGCTGGAATAAACTTTTAAACAGCTAGAGAGGTAAAGAACTTAACTCCAAACCATATACAACTAACAACCCAAACAAAATAGCCATAAACTATGGTAAAAATTACATATTCTTTAACACAAAGCAAGATTACTTGGCATCCCCAGCTAATGCCGTTGACAGATTCTTATTTAAACCTAGCTTCTGGAGCTTTGACAGGCACTATTCCAGCATGGGTCCCCTGCCTCCTGAGCAAAGCTAACTTTCTTCTGAATAAATCATAGCTATTAGAGCAATATAAGTCTTTGTCCCCCCTCTGGTGGCTGGTCAATATAAGAGGTCACTTAGTGTGCCACAGTAGCTAGCTAAAAAGCTTAGTGTTTAGCTCAACAGGTAGAAACTCATGCTTTGAGTGCTGTATGTCTCTGGTTCAAACTTTGCTGATGGTTAAGACTGGTTACATTAGCATAGATGCTCATCCTCAGCTACCATGCACTGACCTAACTGGGTCCTTACATTTTTTTTCTGCTTAATATTTAGTGTAATGGACAAAATATAAACACATTATAAAATGCTCAGTTGCCATTACATCTCTGAGCTATTCAGACTCAGAGTGATAAGATTTCATATCACTGTAGAGCAGAAAATTTGGGGGATGTATGATGGGGGGAGGGATGGAGGAGGGAATAGCAAATTTGCTATTTTTTCTGTATTGGACACCATCTGTATTTTATTCAAATAGGGTTATATATTTTGTGAAAATAAAAAACAGCCTCATGAGTCAGTGTGTGCATGGCAGTCCCTTGAATATCTATAATGGGAAACATGTTTTAGGTTGGAAGTTGCAAAGGGAAATCAAATGTTTGAAGTGTCAGAGTTGGAGAAATATAAAATATGCCTGACACCAGAGCGATTGAAGCCAAAAGGAATAAATCATCATCTCAGGACAGAAAAACCCCACCAAGCTCCTGGCTGTAACATGCATTTTCCTACACTCAAATAAAATTACATACAACCTGATAATTTAACCAGACTTGTCAATAAGAACTGATGGATTCAGCAGACACTATCACTGCTTGCTCCAGAGTAGACTTCAAAAGCCTCTAGTACGTTAGCCAAAAATTTGAAATGGAACCTTAAATAGTAGGGCTGAAGTAAAATATCTCATTTTGCAGAACATTTGAATAAAGTAATTAATGGCAATTTAGTAGTTTAGTCCCAATGTAATGTCTCTCCTAAGCTGTTATATAAGTGTCTGCTTAAGTAGGGCAACGGGAGCATCCAAGGAGGAACTTGAGAAGAACTCTGAGGTTGTAATAATAAGCGTTTGAATGCACGCTCATTTTTGTTATGCCCTTTGCCATGATTCTGGTTGAGGTTTCACTCGTTTTCGGTTCCCATTATGCTCATTGTCAGAAAGATGATTTACTATAAGTTTTACACCTAAGGTTGCATGCTTTGTGAATGGTATTGCTACAAACTGTGTTCTGGTTTGAGCAGTATCTAGCTCTACTTGAAATAATTAGAGCTGTTCAGTGAGGAAATGAAAATACTCCCTTTAAACTGTAAATTCACATGCTATAATTTGGCCAGGCCAGTGATTTCCTTTTGCTGTTTAATAAACATTGATATTACTTTTTTTCAAAAGGAAACAGCTGCTTGCATGTCAAGCCAAGGTCTAATCTTTATTTGTTTAAAGAATAAACTTATGTAGTCGTATTCTCCACTGTGTCCAGCTTAGGGTACGTGCAGCCGCACAGTTGGAAAGGGAGCTCATGATTCTTGCCTTGACTCTGGCCTATGGTCTGGGATCGAGCAGCCTGGGGGAATTATCTGAAGCGTGTTGGCTTTCTGTGATTCCCTAGGGACCATATGCCAGAATGCATTATGCTCCAGCCACCTCTCCTCACCATGACTCCCAGCCCCTATCCCGCCATGACACAGAGCATGGCAGGGAGCTCTGCCATTTCTGGGCCTCCTGGGCTGGGCACTTCCTCATGCTGGGGACGTACCCACAGCAAGGCACTTGAGGGAGCCTTCAGGTCCTTTGGTGCCACTTAAAGAGGGGTTGAGAATCTGGCCCAATATAGGTTTTATTTTGTCTGATCAAAAATGCATCAACCAGTCAGAAAGCTGAATCACTGTTATGCTCTGATAAGATCTGAAAGAATGTATTTTAGACAGACACTAGCTTACCTGTTCATTTCACTTTTGAACCCCCTCACCATATGTTTATAGATAAGCCCGTTCTCTGATTGACTACAGCACACAATAAGCCTCGTTTACTGATCAGTGAGCATGAAACTGTTCAATAGTGGTACAGGGCCAGAGGCTGGTTCCTCTTCTCCCACTGAGTAGCACCTGGCTTTAGAGGGGCTACTTGCGGAGTAACACGAGGAAGGGTATCGGAATCATGCCCACAGAGAGAACCTGTCACTCTACTGTACCAGAGAAATTATTAAATCAACATAAGTCACTAGGTATAAGAGAATCAAAGTCACTTCACTCGAAAGGGGTCACAGGACCAGCGTCTCCTGCTTTGAAAATAAACGCCTTAGCTTTGCCTTACTATTTATATAGCAGCAGGAGACCATTATCCTATGACAGTGCAATGCTCTATTGACATGATCTCCTAATTAAATCTACAAATGGAACTCATCTTTTTGTGTTTCCAGTATTTTTTTTCCCTGCAAAGTACTTTCAATATTTGTTTGTTCGCTGGCCAGAAATCCGTTCCAAGGGAAGTTAGAAACAGTGTTCAGTTTAGAACTTTCATATTAGCACACGGAGCCAATACAGGATGGTAAAAAACATGCATTTAATAAAGTGGCATCTCCAAGACAGATGGGCTTTTTCATTGGAGAATAAGTCAAACCTCTTTCAGTGGATGGCATTGATAGATGCAGGCTGGCATTGTCTGTCACCCTGCCTTTGAAAATCTGTACTGGGACAAGTTTCTTGAAGTAAATATTTAAATCAATACTCACCAATCAGAAAGAAATCAATAGTAGTACATTCGTTTCCATATAAATTATTATGTAGATATGGGATCAAGCATCTGTACTCGTCTTGTGAATAACCTCTAAGTTCCACGGGGCTCACTCCATCTCTATCACGTAAAGTCTGCCCCCACAATTCAATTTGGCCCATACTTCAGCCCCTTGCCCTAATCTTAGGCACTTATATGTCCCCCCACTACTGTAGTATCTTGGCACCTCATAATCTTTAATGTATTTATCCTCACAACAGCAGGGCAGTACTGTTATCCCTGCTTTACAGATGAGGAACTGAGATTCAGAGATATTAAGTCACTTGCCCAAGGACACATAGGAAGTCTGGGATAAAGCAAGAAGTCCCAGGTTAAAGCCCTAACCTCTGGATCAGCCTTCCTCTCATATTCCTAGATTCATGGATTTCAAGGCCAGAAGGACCACTGTGATCCTCTAGTTTGACTTGCTGTATAAAACACAGGAGTACAACGTTTATTATGGATTAAATGATGAAACTACTTCTCTCTTCCCACAATTAATTACTGCCTTCCCCATTCCCTGTGACCTCAAAAAGGTCAGGTACTCACTCCTGAGTATACATCATAGACGCCTCTCTAGCACTAAGGACCTTCTAGAGGGGTGCAGCACGTCTGGTGGTCTTGCTGCTGAGCTTTACATTCATAATATGAATGGCTGGAGGGAGTTCCATTCAAATGTTGAGTGCTTTAAATGTTGGTGCATAATGCACTTCCCTCTGAACTAGGAAACCCCACAGTCAAATGAGTTTAGCTGGGAGAGGTTTTCAAGACAGGGGGTTAGTGTGGGTGTATAATCCCACTGGTGGAAGGGACTTTGCTCCAAATCAAATGGTTTCAAATTTTTTCAGAAAGTTTACCGTACGTTAATAATATAAGGATCACCCTGAGAATCACCTCCCCTCTCATTCACGACAGCACAGGCCACCCTCCCACTCCTATTCACAATTGCATAGTATTCCCATGGCAATTAGAGCAATTGCTTTAATGAAAAAATTAAATTAGGAATGTATTTAATGTTTGTTTAGCTGCCTTTTGATGTGAACTAACTGATGCAAATAAGGAGGAGTTTTCCAGGAACCACCAATAAGTGCTTTTTGGACCACATTTGCCTTACACAAACAGCTGTGAAGAACCATACAAAGCACCAGATACATTATCTAAGGTCGTTTACAAAGGGCAAGAAGAGAAGTAAAAGTTTCTCTTTTCTATTGGTCTTAAGGCTCTTGGTCTGTAGGGTATAATGAAGCATCAGTTGCTGACACCACGGTATATGTTGGCTGAACATGGTAAGGAACAATGAGTGATACAATGTTTAAATTCTAACCTGTGCCGTTTGCCAGTGGAAATATACATGGGAGGGATAGGGAAAGATTAATCCTTGTTCATGTATTTTTCCAGTTCTGTAATATAAGGTGTCATGTGAAGTTGGCAGCTCTATGTGGAACAAGTATGTACCTTATGGTTATAAAAATGTCATTCCTTTAAAAAAAAAACTTTCAAAACTTCATTTACTCCAAGACGTTAAGAATGTAATTTTCAGTATAGATACATAATATTATCCATCCATACATTTTGAAGTGATTATGATGACCAGTGGGCTACTGGCTCTTGGTAAAGCTATTAGGTGTACAGGGAATGCCTATAAAACCCTATGCACCCCTTTTGCCCTCTGCCAGTTGGTGGCCCTGTGCCCCAGATATACATACAAATAGCTTACATGTACACAGCATTTTTCATCTACAAGGATTCCCAAAGCCCTTTATAGCTTGTACACAGCATACAAGGATCATTTGTCCACCACGGAAATTCAGCTATTCTTTGGTGGGGCTAAGCGGTCCTTCTGTACCAGCAACGCTACACAATAGGTTATTTTTCACTTGCTATAAACTTTCTAAACCGAGACTGCAGGGGAAATTTTATATAGGCAAGAATGTACTTAACCAAGCTGGAATTTGCCAGGATATTGGCAAATACCCCCACTGTTCCCAGCATTTTAAAGCACTTACTGATCCTCAGAGGAAAGGCACTACATGCGTGTAAAGTGTTATCACTTTTCTCATTCTGACAAATGCCAGGGAATCATTTGATCACCAGGAATATGAGTGCCCAGGGCCTCAGATCTCTTTCGAAATGTGGCACTGCAGCAGTGCAGTTCCCTTTTCCACATTATGCTGGGGGCATTGGTTCAAAACAGGATCACTCATCAACACTGCTTAATTTTCACCTAGCAACTAGAATTCCTCTGGAGGTCAAAGAATCATAGAATATCAGGGTTGGAAGGGACCTCAGGAGGTCATCTAGTCCAACCCCCTGCTCAAAACAGGACCAATCCCCAGACAGATTTTTACCCCAGTTCCCTAGATGGACCCCACAAGGATTAAACTCACAACCCTGGGTTTAGCAGGCCAATGCTCAAGCCACTGAGTTATCTATCCCTCCTCCTGGCCAAGTACAGACCAGGTCCAACCCTGCTTAGGCCAATTTGGGCCATTTAGCCACTGGCTGAGATATGGGATTGGTGCCGAGCTGTGCTGCTCCATTAGGAATTCAGGGAGGAATAGTGCCTCAAAGAGGCATATCCTCCCCGTGAGCAACCAGGTGTGCTAGGCAACTTCATAGACTGCACTGTCCTTTGGAGTCATGCAGCCCAATTCCCCTGGTGCAGCTGGCCTGAGCTATGGGCCAGGGGAGAGGGGAAGGACGGTGTCATAGCCTCATCACCTCCGTGTCTATCTCTGCCTCCTTTGAGGCACCATTCTGCCCTCAGTGCAGGAAGTACAATTGTGATGGCTCTGTCTGCAGGCCACACAAGGTACTGCAGGTCTGCACAATTATTTTAGTGCCTGTCATAATCTGACTCCTAAATTTGTGGGATGTGATGAGATCACAGTCCACGGTGGCACATCACCCATCATATAGCTTACCTATGACCGACCAGAACTGGAGTCTTTAGAGTGCATGTCCAGCTGTCCCTTCTAGCGAAAGAGAGTACTTGCAATATCTGTGAACTATTACATCTGCTCATTGGATTCTGCACATGTCTTATTGCTATCAGTACTCAGTGCATGACAGTCAAACAAGTGACTTTGAAAGCCCTAAAGGCTACATCAACTTACCCTTCTTACTCCTTCTTTCTATTCTTTGCTGTGTAAGTTACACTCAGATTCTCCTACACATCAGTAGAGCAGGTGTCGGTAGATTTGGAGGAGCCTGGTGAATGTAAAGGCACTGAAGTTAACTGAAAGGAGTCAAACTTACACCACCTTACCCATCACTTTGAATTTGACCTCAATCCTGCATCTCTTACCCACACAAGGAGTCCCATTCATTTCAGTGTGACTGCTGGTCTGAATGAAGCCCACAGGATCAGGCCCCAAACACCAAACTGCCCACCTGTTCTCTGCATTATCACCACCACAAATAAATATCTTTAGGAGGCTTTGTGAATGAAACCATTCAACTCCTTGCCCTTCCAACATCTAGCAATATAACTGACTTCAGTTTTTTCCTCTATACTGCCCCTCTGTAAAACAGCCATTCAGTGTAGCTCACTGAAACTGAAAATTGATGTCTAGTCTGCAATTTCAAATCCCACATTCCACCCCGGGCAACAGTGGCTGAAGAACTGAAAGGCGATGGTTTGCCTTTGCCATCCTCAGCTAAAGCTTATCCACTGAAATTTCAAAAGTGGAAAATGACAATGGTACAGGGCACATTTTGTCCATTAACTCACTTGCTGAGAGGAGTGAAACATTGCACTGAATGTTCATTTTTTTTCCCTATTGTGAAATGCTGTTTCACTGGTATGCTGCTGAAGAAAGTCAGAGAATATATTTGCATAAACCATTTGTTAGAAACAGAAAGTTCTTTGTAAGGACTATTAAGAAACCACATAATATACTTTTCTGTTCTCATGCGAATCATAGTCCTTGTAAACAGTGACTAGATACACATGCTGGGTATGTTTTGTCTGCAATCAAGATTCCACAAACAATAAATTTGGAGTTAAAAAATGAATGTACCTGGAATTGGTTATTGTAATGTTAATGACTTCCCATTACTATCTGAGAGCCTGGAAGTTTAGCTACTAATACCAAGCAGTTTTGATTTAATTGAGAAGACACAATCTAAATTCGATTCTGAGATGGTCACCCTAATACCATGTTTTTCCCCTAATCAATCAGGATCAATTTTTGATCATTCAAGGTAGTGGGAAAATTCATCACCTTCCTTTTTTCTTTTTCAAATTAGCACTTCTGCAGTACAGAAAAGGAAATTCGTCCTCTACATTCAGTTGTGGATTTTAATAAATCATTTCACTTAATTTCTGTTTGTATCGCTTGACTGAACACTTCTGTCTAGAGAGGTGGCTGCAGAGATTGCTTCTGTATGATTCCACCTCTCCTTCTTCACGTTTCATTGCACTTTTCCAGTAGCTGAACTTGTGCACACTCAAGGAGGACTTCTACCACCTACATGATCACACAAACTGGGATAAGTAAGCCAGATAAGTAAAGGCAAACAAAGCCCAAGTGTGGCACACTGAACAGCCAAAGAGATTACTGCTCATGCGATTAACATCTTTTCATGCCCCTACTCCCACTGCAAGATGGTCTTGTTTCCTTTTAATTGGACAAAACATGCTCAAGTATTTCCACATTGTGTTTCACCGTGATGAATTTTTCAGGCTGTTCTTCCATTATTTGGCAGCATCTACTGCTATTTATCAGGGATAAACATTGGAGGAGTGCTCATAAGACACACATAGGCAAATTCACTTTTGGACAAATTTCCCAAGGCAATGCTTTGCAAATAATATGTTGCTGTAAATGTACTGATTGGGGTTTTTGTAAAAAACATTGGATAATTAAATATTTTCAATTAAAGCAGTTGCAGAAGTGACTTTAATTTGAATGAACTAGGAAACTTGTGTGGATAACATATGCCTCCGGTGTTGACTATTAATTGCTTGGACTAATAGAATACAGCCAATTACCTGCAATCATTATCATCAAGAAAAATAGTATGTTCTATTTATAGAGCACCTTTAATCCAGGGACTCTTTCCAGAGTACTGTACCCCTTTCAGGAGTCTGATTTGTCTTGCGTACCCCAAGTTTCACCTCACTTAAAAACTACTTGATTACAAATCAGACATAAAAATACAAGTGTCACAGCACATTATTACTGAAAAATTGCTTACTTAATCATTTTAACCATATAATTATAAAATAAATCAATTGGAATAGAAATATTGTACTTACATTGCAGTATGCAGTATATAGAGCAGTATAAACAAATCATTGTATGAAACTTTATTTTGTATTGACGTCGCTAGGTTTTTTTTAAATGTACCCTGTTGTAAAACTAGACAAATGTCTCGATGAGTTGATGTACCCCCTGGAAGACCTCTGCAAACCCACAGGGGTATACATACCTCTGGTTGAGAATCATTGCTTTTAAATCTAAGCATCTCAAGATGTTCTACCAACATTAATTTATTAGAGCCCAATCCTATAGGGTACAGAGTGCCTCCTAAGAGGTACTGAACACTATCAACTCCTAGTGAAATCAACGGGTGTCAAGGATATTCATAATCTCTCAGGAGGGGCTGGATCAGGCCTGTAATCCTCACAATACTCCTGTTTGGTGGGCTAATTTTTCTAGCTGGTTACATGCAGGAATTCTGGTGGAAAATAATTGAACAAGAAAGGCCATCAATTTTTTTAAAGTTAAAAAAATAACAAGGAAAGTCAGAGGGAAGTGGTGTGAGGTGTCTACATTTAAAACATATTCTAGAACACTTTGCACTTATACAGGCCTTGATTCAGCAAAGCACATAAGCACATAAGATCGGCCATATTGGGTCAGACCAAAGGTCTATCTAGCCCAGTATCCTGTCTTCTGACAGTGGCCAATGCCAGGTGCCCCAGATGGAATGAACAGAACAGGTAATCATCAAGTGATCCAGCCACATGCTTAACTTTAAGCACATAAGCAGTCTAAATGAAGTCAATGGCACTACACATGTGCTTAAATTTAAGCATGTGATCAGGTTTGCTAGATCAGAGTCATAGTGACATTCTTCAAGGACTATGAAGTGCTTAGGTGAATATAGTCCATATGCACTTTACAGATGTACGAAGAGCTCCAGGGGAAAATTTTCTAACATGGGTACTCAAAATTAGGCACCTAAATCTGTAAATAAGTGGCCTGATTTTCAGAGGGGCTGAGCACTACTTCCTCTTTCACTTCAGTAGCGGCTGCAGATGCTCAGCCCCTCTGAAAATAAAAGATGAGCTTTTCAAAGCAGATAGAGAGGACTGATATTGATGGGAGTAGTGTGGCTAAATCCCTTATCTGATTTGCAAACCTAAATCAAACCACTCATTGAGGTGACTTATTATGGATTTAGGTGCCTAACTTCAGGCACTCAGGTTTGAAAATGTTGGCCCATGTAGCTTGCCCAAGTGACAAGGGGTATGTCTACACAGCAGCTGGGAGGTGTACACGTGCTAGCTTGGCTCAAGCTAAAAACAACAGTGTCACCCTGTCAGCACGGACGGTGGCTCAGCTCAGCTGAGTTAGTACATATCCTGGGGTTGGGCAGGATTGTACTTGGGCATCTGGTCAGCCACCACCCATGTTGCCATGGCCACACTGCTATTTTTAGGGTATGTCTACACTGCAATGTAAGCACAGGATAAGTGGAACTTGAATCAGCTGACCAATGTACCCTGGGCATGAGCATCTACATTGTATTTATACCCTACATTAAGACTTTTCTAACACATGCTCCAGCCTAGGGCTCTGGCATCCACACTGCAAGACCTGAGTCAAAGTAACTATTTCCCAGCGTCCCTAGTACCCCCCTGAAATGTGGCCTCTCTAGCCCTAGGACCGTGGTACACTGTAGGAAAATTTCACTGCCTGCCCTGTATGTTACAGGAAGTTTGAACAGACTGCCAAACTCATTGCAAACACAGGAGACTCTCTGATAAAGTGCTTGTGTAACCTACACACCTTCTGTCCCATCTAGTGGCACTGAGACCACTTAGAGAATGAGTCTGCTCTGCAGCCTTTGCTAACAGCCATTTGGCTTTCAGCTCATGCGGTAGGGGCTCATGCACTAAGCTCCAGGTTCGATGCAGTCTGTCAGTGTTACGCTTACAGATCAGTGATCAGAAGAGAATGCTGATCTGCCCTGAGCTACTGCTGTCCGCCAAGGTGGTGGGCAGCTTCTGTTTCCAATAGAGTAGATTACAGATTGTTGGGATAGAGAGGATTAAGGAAGCGGTCCCATGAAATCGTGGGATACTTCTGAATGGCTCCTGGGACCAGTCAAGCAGGGCTGCATCTATACTGCAAAGCAATAGGGCTCAGATCCTGGGGCCCTGGGTTAGTGCAATTGCAGTATAGATGCAAAGGAGGGTTAGGCTCAAGCCTGGGCTTACACTGAGTGTAGACATACCCAAAATATGCTCAAGCAGAGCCAGTCCTGCCAGCTGCTGTATAAACATAGTGACAGAATAGGGCACAGAACTCTGGGCTCCTACTCCAATTGTGAATCAGGATCTGCAGCTAGAGCAGGGTGAATAGTGCAGATATTCAGTTTTACATGAATCTATTTTGGCTGAGCTCACAAAACTGTAGTGTTCACGTTCAATGACTGGTCATGTGATCTAGTTTTACTGGCACAAATGTTTGCAGGAAGTGAAGATCGAAGTTTGAGGAAATACATTTTAAATTTAAACATTCATGACTCATCCAATGAGGACAAAAGTCAATATCCTAACTCTTCTGGCCAATCACATCGAAACAGCACAGCTTGAACCCAAAATATTGATGATCAATTCATACAGTAAAATAAAGCAGTCAAAAAGATAGTTCTGAAATCAATTTGAATAACAATAACTGGAGCAAACCAGGATCTACTTGCAGGATCTATTTCCACAAGGAGAAAAGAGGCTAAATTAATCAAATAGAAGCCTATACAAAGCCTGATCCAAACCCTGTTGAAGTCAATGGAAATCTTTCCCACTGAGATTCCCAAATGGGAGTCACGTTATATGCTAAACTCTAGTAAATAGTTTATCAAGTGTTAACTAACAAACAAATAAAACTCCTAGATGGATATGTCAGACAGACAGCAAAAAATAGGTTTATAGCACCTGATAAATGATTAATCCTCTACACCAGACCAATGCATAAAGAAACACAAAGTTGTTTGGTGAAAACAGTACTTAATTTTAACTTAAATTCAGACTGGGTTTGTGAAACTCTGAAGAGAGAGAAAAACCAGATTAGGAGAAGAATGTTTTATTCTTTCACTTGTGTTGTTTGGCCCTGTGGCCAAGTGTAAGGAGCATAAAGAGAAGACTTCTAAGTGTTTCAACAGCAGTTTAGTTTTAGGCATACTTATTTTTCTTATCAAAATATCCCTTTAGTCAATACTACAGTTCATAACAAATCATTCATTACTAGCCAATAATGTCTGAGTTGATAACCAATGGCACACGCAGAGAACTGAAATAACGATTGACTCCAGATTTTGATCCAAGATCTTGAAAACAGCTGTGTGTTTTAGGCAGATCATTTACTTTTGGTTAAGAACAACATTTAGCCAAGTGGGTCATTCTTAAGTACAGACATGTGCCAGGTGGGTCTGTTTTGTTTAGACATATGCCAGGCCTTGGAAGTAATTTGGGTAGCTTCAAACAGGGGGCTCTCTGATGACTTTCTAGTAGTGTGGATATTATAGCACACTGCATGCTGTTCAAAAATTATGTTTGAGAATGGGCATTCAGTGCATGTGTGTGTCTAGTTTTGGAATACAATCTCAGCAAAATAGTAACTTACAAACAGTGTTTAGGTGAAAAATTCTTAACTGTGATATTCAAATTATATAATAGGAGATATCCTATCTCCTAGAACTGGAAGGGACCCTGAAAGGTCATTGAGTCCAGCCCCCTGCCTTCACTAGCAGGACCAAGTACTGATTTTGCCCCAGATCCCTATATATTCCTCTCAAGAATTGAGCTCATAACCCTGGGTTTAGCAGGCTAATGCTCAAACCACTGAGCTATCCCTCCCCCCTGAATTGTCTCTGAAGAGTTCAAATGAGATGCATTTCTTTCTGCTATATGCCTTATACTTGTGACTAGCCTCTGGGCCACTTAGACTAAAATTTGCAATTGGGTCTAATGCAGTTAGGAACCCTGCTCCTGCTGAGATTTGGTGGGAGTTAGTCACCAAACTTCCCTAGGCCCCTTCAAAAATCCCAGGCTTAAGCTATACAACTGACACTGGCTCTAAACTGGCAAGCTACATTATACACAGGCTCCAGGTCTGTGCCTACTGAATAGGTAAGTGCATCCGAGCTGCTTGTTTTGTGCACAAATGTGAGATCGGTGCAACGATTTAGGCAGCCAGTTTGGAAACTTTGCCCTGAACATTTAATTAGGAACAAATTCATGTTTCTTTAAAAAAAACCAACAACCACCTGACAACAGATCTTGCCTCTTCTATACTTTGAATGTATCTCCTTCATGTGAATTTTCTTCTGATATATTTATATTTTATTTATCTACAGAATTACATCCATAGTATTCTTCAAACATATTATTTCCCTCATAAACATGTTATTTATACACGCATAAAACAAGAAAATAAGGAACTAAAAAAAACCTTCCACAAATATACTGTTCCTGCATCAAACCAAAGGGATGGCATATTTTGTATCATACACAAGAAATAGGCCAAACCAGAATCCTTACACAAACCCCCAAACTTTGTGGGTTCAGATAAATGGGACCTGGAGCTGAGTTAACCCCTGGCTTTGCCTTTGCAAAACTAAAACCTGGCAGGGGAGATTTTGCAAAATTAAAACCATCTCAAAGCCCTGGTTTTGCTCAACTCTCTCAATCACTTTCTGTTTCTACTTTAGCTTACATCCAAAATCAGGTGCTGGAAGTGTAGCAAGTGGCTATGTATCATGTGGAAACACTACACTGTCAGCTGAGTGACGACCTCAGACTCAACATTCCATCAGTTCTCACTCACGCCAAAGATCCCCAAAGCCAGTGGTAAGTTAGATAACACTGGAAGGAAAAGGTAAAAAGTACCCCCTTGGATTCCTTCTACATTTTTGAGCGGTGACACATCATACAGCATTATATTCTTTAGATTGCATTCTTCCCTAGTGGATGCAGGGTCCTAAGCTAAGTCATTATTTTTGACTTTTTATATTCAGGAATGGAATGAAACTGTTACATATTAGGCCAAAATTTAAGATGAGAGAGTTTTTCCCACCTGTCACTGGAAAATGTGGAAAAGGAGAAATTTTGTCAGTTTGGCTTTAGGTGTAAAATTCTCTTCAAATGTCTACCTGTGAGGAAAGTATACAAGTTTAGGCAGGACTTGTGACAAGCTTAAGAAAATTCAGGCACATGTTTTCTTTTCATTTTTCTTCAGTGGATTCTTTTCTCACCAAGAAGTGTTCTCATTGTGTCCCTTTGGAGACATTCAGCAACGCCTGAGGTGTGACAGAAAATAAGTTTAAGGAAGTTGGAGCCAGTGAAGTAGGGTAGTAGGGCAAGTTAGAAGCAATTGGGAAGCAACTGAGACTAATGGAAAAGGTGAACACTTCCTTATCCGAGACTGATTCTAGGTTGGCAGCACTGCCAGTACCCCACAGCTCAAACTTTGGAAGAATCTCATAGTCTGTTTAGCCCAGTTTGATCTTTGCAGTGAATTGGGTTGAACCAGAGAAAGATTATGTCCAGAGTGAAAGGGTGATTTTTAAAAGTAGCAGTCATAGTGTCCTTCAGTTCAACATAAAAACAGAGGGCACTGGCTTCAGGGAACACTACATTGTAAAGGGAGGCACTGTTGTCTACTGGCTAGCGCTCTACCCCCTCCCTTTATATTTTTGAGGCTTTATTTAAAATCTAGACATTTCAGAGCATTCCTTGAATCTCAATAATAAGCACTTGAAAACCTTTTCAAATACTAAATAATCCTCTGAATATCCTGTGCAAGGTAGAACAAAGAGCATTAAGACAGTAGAACCAGTAGCTCCCTGCTCTTCCCTTGCCCTTGATAACCTTACCTTGTATTTAGTTCTTAACATAAGCTCAGATACCAGGCTGTACCTGAAGAGCTCTTGGCATAGCTCAGGAGGAGATGAAGCAAAAGTGGCTTTTGAGGCATCTTTGTAGTCCCCTGATCCTGAGCATGGTAAGCACTGGACCAATGTCAAGGTATAACTTAGAGAAGGCATAGGGGGCTCTAAGCTGTATGGGATGCCAATGACAATCAAGGGCCATTTCACTTGTAGGAGACTGCTGTGTTGTAAGCATGTCCTAGTCCCACCCACTTTCCCATGGGTATGCCCTCTGTTCCAGCAGCTGGAAGGGGAGGGTGGTTGCTACTGCATCTCTGTGCCCTCTGAGGATCCCCATTCTAAAGTGACTGGGTCTGTCGGGTTTAAAGTTGCTTTGTGCCAGAGAGGAGTGCGTAAAGCAGACCTAGCGCCGTGGAGAACTGGGCTAAAATATAAAATATAATCTCAAAAAGGCTTTGTTAAAATCATTAACAGAAAAAATGCAGTTAAGAGAATTCTACTACAAAGGATCTAAAATGGTGGGAATCTTTCATAGGGAAGGGTTAGATATTTTTATTTGAAAAAAATATCTAGCAATCCCAGGGTCCTCTGTGCTGTTTAATATCAACCAGAAGAGTAAGACAACTGCCACATATTAAAGAATTCCCTGACATTCTGATTTTACCCTCTCTGTGGTTAAATTTATTTCTTTTCCTGCCATTCATCTATCCAGGCATCCCATTAAAATCAATGGGAATTTTATTTAAAAAAACAACCTGATGATACAACATGGCCCTATTAAGTGAACAGGGTGTCTTCTTGGGAGTCTTTTGTTCTATTTAGAAACCAAATCATTGTGGAGAATGTATGGGGAACTTTACTAATGGGTTGCAGAGGGGAAGGAAGGAGGACATGCTGAGTTTTACTTTGACAGATTTTCACAATAGAAATGAAAATATTCCTGACACGAAGATTGCAGAACTGCCCCACTCAGATGCAGCGTGCTGCCAGACTTCCAAAAATGTAACATGCAATCAATTTAGCTTACAAATAAACTCTCTCTCTTTACACTCCCTCTTCCCTTTGGTGTGTCAAAGAAGATAAATGAAAGAAGCAGTAAGAAGGGCAAACAACAGTAGCACCTAAAGCAGAGACTGCTTGTGTGGGGTGAGTCACAGTGCCAGCCAAGGGCAGAACCCATGGTTACAGGACAAAACACAGAAGTGAATGAAAGATCCTTTTGAAGGAGCAAATGAAAGACTCCAGTGACCTCTTGGTAGAAGGGAAAACTTCAAAGGGGATATAACAGTTAAAAGACACAGCCATCCTGCAGCAGGGGCTGCTGTTGTACTTGGTGCTAACACAATGAAACCAAGCAAGATACACAGTGGCTGTGGATGGGAGAGTTTTTCCCACCAGTCATTGGAAAATGTGGAATACGCTTATTTTGTCAGTTTGGCTTTAGCTGTAGAATTCCTCTTAAAATCTCCATGTGAAGAAAGTATAGAAATTTAGGCAAGACTCATGACAAGCTTAGGAAAATTCAGGCACATGTTTTATTTTCATGTTTTCTTCAGTGAATTCTTTTCAAGAACATTCAACGGCTCAAGAAATGTTCCCATCGTCCCCCTTTGGAAACATTAAGCATCACCTGAGGTATGACAGAAAATAAATGTAAGGAAGTTGGTGCCAGTGAAGTAGGGCATTTAAATACAACCTTGCTGAATGCCGTAAGTACTGGGTGTTTTATTTGGAAAATACACTAGAAAGAAAAAAAATGTGCTGATTGCCAGAGGATGATGCATTCTGATGTTTTTCCTCAGCTAGGGGTCAATTTTGCAATTTGCTGAACACTTGATCTAGCAAAAATATTTAAGCACATGCTTAATTTTAAGCATAAGTAGTCCAATTGGCGTCAGTGAGACAATCCTTGTGCTTAATGTTAGGCAAGTGGATAAATGCTTTGCTGGATGGGGGCCAGAATGCTCAGCACCTTGCCTGATCCAACCCCTGAATTCCAAGGATTGGAGAGCAAGTGAATCACAGCCCTTCAATGAACAAAGGCTTTGCTCTTTAATCTGTCTTTAGTTGGGAAAAGATAAGGCTCCAAATGGAATCTACTTCAAGACCAGATTACACATTAAGATAAGCATAACATGATAAAGACCAACCAAGGCAGCTTCTGTAAGGGTAAATTGTCCCTCTGTAACCTGCAAGAATTCTTTGAAGGAGTGAATAAAGTAACCGATAGAGTGAACTTTGTGGACACAATTTACTGGGATTTTCAAAAGGCTTTTGACACAGCCCCTTATGAGCGATCTTGAAGGAAAATAAATAAGTTCTGTTGTGACTCAAAAGCCATAGGAAATAAGTAGGCCATAATAAACAGTTGATTTTTAGTATAGAGAAGAATTGGCAATAAGGTTACCTATGGGAAGTAGCACGGATCCATACTTATTAATAATTGGAAACAAATCTGGTAATGATGAAATTGGCCAAAATTTAAATGCAGTAAAAGTTAAGGACAATTGCTACAAACTCCAAAAATATGTAGGTCCAACTAAATCTATGTTCATCCATCTTAACAGCAAATCTAGTGCAAAATTGTACATTAGAAAACATATTAAACTTTTTGCTGTGCTAGTGGACTCTGATTTAGCATGCTTCCCTCAGGTTCTAGATAAGGATCATTGTGGATATGATAGCACAATGAAAATGCCTGTCCAAAACTAATAAGCAAAGATGACTTGAATTCATTAAATATTTTACATAATTAACACTTCTCAAATATTAACTATTTCATAGAAAACTATGATACATCTTGACCCAAAGTACTTTGTTCAGAGCTGGTTGTCTCAACATAGGATTGACACGGGAGAAACTGAAAACAAAAATGGTTCAAAATATATAGGGGATGGCTCAGCTAATGAGAAAAAAAATGAACCTCCTCATTAAACATTGGATTTGACACAGAAATAAGACGCTAATGACCACTTGTCTGCTTTGCTGATTATGTATTTGTACTTGTAAATGGACAGGAATAAATGGCACATACTTCAGCCTGTTCACTCACAGTCACTGATTATATGTTATGCAAATAGCTGTAGTAGCATGAAGATTGATTAGACTTGTTCATAGGCAGCAGATGTAATTTTACAAATGCCAACTAGTGATTCTCGTGAGGCTTGTGCTACAATACTAGCAATAGCGCTGGCTTATTTCAATTAGCTGCATATGCATGTGCAATTTTTTGTACTTACTTGCTTAAAATGTCTCTACTTAACTGGCTGTTCATCTGTTTTCCATTTTCAACGTGCACATCTTGTAACATATACCCATATTCTATTCAAATATGTTTTTCACTCATAGTACAGGACTGATAAATGCACAAAGTCATTTACTCCAGCTAAAGTGTTAACTCGTATGTTGATTTGTCTTTGTTGTAAAGAAACAACTCTGTACTTTTGGTGGGCATCATGCTCTCAAGAGGGAATCTTGGGTCAGTTTCCTTTCTTTTTGCACAGATGCAGTTTGCCTGGTTCAAGATTAGCCACAGCAATCACTTGATATTTTACAAGACGTAGACAGACTGGGCTGAATCCTGCTTGCCTTACACAGGCAAGTAGTTGCCTTGACTTCCGAATTTAGCCCATTATTTCTTTACTGTATACTGAGGTGTATCAAGCGAATGTGGTAACAACACGAGAGTTCAGAGAGTGGGGCTGAGACAAGCCAGTGTGCCAAGTCCACTTCTCTTCATCCTAGTTATGGGGTTACCTAATAGGGGAACCAAGCCTGTGGGGAGATGGAGGAAATGAATGTATGCTGGTGAGCTGGCCCTTTAGAGTGACAGAAAAGAGAAACTGGTAAATATGGTAGGGAGGGCATCTGTGTTTGAAGACTGTGGTTGAAGGTAAACAAAGAAAGCTGAAGTTATGCAAGTAGGAAGAGTGGCAGAAGAGATACTGATTGAAGTTTCAGGAGAGAAGCTGAATCAGAAGAGTGAATCTGCGTGCTTTGGAATGGCACTTAGTACCATCGGCAAGAGTTCTGGAGAGTTGAAAAGAACAACACAGTGTGCCAGAGAGGAGTGCGTAAAGCAGACCTAGCGCCGTGGAGAACATGGCCATAATATAAAATATAATCTCAGGCAGCAGTGAAAAAGATTTCAGGCATACAGTGGGACCAACAATTAAGTAACCAACTGAAAGGAAAAGCGTATGCTGCATGTGTCTGTCCCTGTATGGTTTGGAAATGGAGGGTCTTACAGAGATGGAAGAACAGAAGATACAGGTAGTAGAAAATAATATACTGAGGAGAATGGCAGGCAAGCAGAGCACACATGGAAGAAATTAGGGGCTAGATGAACTTTGGGCTCTCAGAGATAGATAGGCTGGAGAGCTTATGTTTGATGTGGGCTGGGTATGTGAAAAGAATGGGAGAAGAACCACCAGCAAAGTAAGCATGGGAGGAAGAGGACAGCAAGAAAGGACATGGAAGACCAAGGGTACAATGGAAAGACTTTGTCAAGAGAAGTTTGACAAGAAAAGGACTGTAGAAGCAGCAAAGAATCCTGTGGCACCTTATAGACTAACAGATGTTTTGCAGCATGAGCTTTCGTGGGTGAATACCCACTTCTTCGGATGCAAGATTGCATCCGAAGAAGTGGATATTCACCCACGAAAGCTCAGGCTGCAAAACATCTGTTAGTCTATAAGGTGCCACAGGATTCTTTGCTGCTTCTACAGAACCAGACTAACACGGCTACCCCTCTGATAAGAAAAGGACTGGAATTCTAAGACTTACAAACCTGTGCAATGGATCCAAAAGTGTTGCAAAGAATTGTGGGCACCTCTGACCCTATGTAAAGAGGAAAAGGAGCTGGAGAGGGGATTTCTTTATATCTTCTACATCAGAGACTAACGTACAGAAAAGTTGCTCTAAAGTCCTTAGTTTCACATGGGTCCAGATTCTGCCATCCAACCGAGTAGTATCTAGCAGGGCAAGTAATCCCCTCGGATTTCACTTGGACTGCTTGTGGAGTAAGGAGATAACTCAGCATGATAAACGGTGTTGCCAGCTCTTGCGATTTTATCACAAATCTCATGATATTTGTTTTCTTTCTTAGAGCCCCAGCTGCTAGAATAAGGGGATTTAATGAGAATCGCAGCTTTCGTTAAAAAATGAAGTAAGTTTCTAGCTCTCACGGTTGTTGAGAAAAGCTTGGAAATCCGAAGTAAGTCAACCCCAAAGTTTCCCCAGATTTATTATTTTTTAAAATTCATAATTTAAGACAGTCTTATGATTTTGGCCCACCTCATGATTTTTGAACGTTTGGAATAGGCTATACAGAATCACGGGGGTATTGTACTACCATGAAGTAGCTGACTTATAGAAGTCTGACTTCCTGAAAAGAATTGAAGGAGGAAAATGTAGTGGGGGGGAGGGGGCTAAAACAATAACAGTGATATGATACAGGGCCAAATCTGGCTCCCCTTCCAGAAGTAGGCAGTCTGCTGACTACACTATCTGGAAATTCCCCAGTTTCCTGCTTAGGTCAGCTTTGTAACCCCTCTGTGCTACCAGAGCAGTCCAAAGGGAACTTACCAATGCCACACATCTGGCTCTATATGTGCTAATAAAGTAGATTACATATGTCAAACTTTATCTATCTTTGTAAGTTCTACTTGGTTCCTCTGAAATGCAAAAGCTTGAACCCAATTCCTCATCACCCTTTGTGAACTAAATATGCTCATTAAAGATCCAACTCGTTTTGGTGCCCAGGCATGCCTTTCTTGCAGACCTCAAACTCCCAGTGAAATCAATAGGCACACAAAAGTGAAGGATCAAGCCTACCTCTGCAAAGGACATACTGAAAGTGTAGCTATTTTGTAATGATCTAAGAAATCCAGCAGCTGGACTACAAAGAATAATGGCTCAACAGAAGCAATATCTCTTTTCTCAATTTCTCTTAACCAAAATATCGGAAAGCAAACAAGTTTATTATGATCAACTTTAATTATGAAGCTGCTACTGGTGCCTCAATGCTAACAAGTGTTTTCGGGTGGGACAATCTAAAGAGCAGTTGGAGGCAAGCCACAGCATCTCTAAATCAGCGCGCAATCCAGCAGTCATTCCATAGACTCTCTCCATCATTTCCCTCTGATTTGTTGTTTCGCCCTTGGCTCTGCACTAAAATAAGACAGGTGGCTTGACACATGGTTGTCAGTGGCTCCATCTCCCAACATCCTCTCCCTCCCACATGCGAGCTAGGTATATTGTTGAATCTTTTAATTTTTTGAAAGCAATCTTGTCCATAGCTGTAAAAGACTAAATTAAAACTCTCTTTGACCTGCTTTTCCTGGCCAGTGCCATGCTAGCAAGTAATCCATCACCGGAGGAATGTCAGCCTTATGATCCATTGCTCAAAAGGGGCGCCAACCAAGAAGCAGGACTTGGAGATCCAGCCATTTAAAATTTATTATTGTAAAACTTCTAAAAATAAAAAATAACCTTATGGTTTATGGAGTGGGAAGAAGAGGGTTAGAAAGTTTATGATGTCTCAAAGGTCAACCAAAGGCTTTAAATAATTGGATTCTGGCAAGTCCAGCTTTATTTCACATGGGAGTTATCTAGTTCTTGAATCAGGATAAGAGCAGAACTTTTTTCTCCACTCCCAGAGAAGCAAAGCAAAGAATCCACTAAGCCCTAGATTCTTAGCCAGCCAACTGTGAACATTTTCCCTTCCTTGCTGACTCACCCTTCACTCCAACCCTCTACCTCCCAGTCCTCATCCCTCTGCTGCCACCTCACTCCCCTTGTTCTCCATTCTTCCTTCCCTTTCTTCTCCTTTTTCCTCCCTCAACCTTCAAAATTTCCCTTCCTTCACCTACTTCCATGTTCCTATTAACTTATCTCCTTTGTCTTGCCCCCTCTCTCTCTCTCACACACACACACACAAAACCAGAACGACCCCGAAAACAAATGCCCAAACAATATGACATTTGCCATCCATCACGCCAAAGATTTTGCTAACACATTGAGACCCTTTTCACACATCCTTAATCTGGTTTTATCCATTTAGATTCTAAGCCCTTTCAGGAGAGGGGCTGTCATATTTTATTTGTGCAGCCAATAGTGGGTTACTTTAGCACAACAGAGCCCCAGTCTTGACTGAGGCTTCTGAGTGCTATTAAAATGCAAATGATAAGTATTGATTATAATAATAACCCTACTGAGGGCATTAGAAGTCACAATATTGCAGCCTCCTATGGCAAGCTATTTGACTATGCCTATATTTATGCCTTGCACTCTTGTAAAATACTTTAATTTTGTCGTGACAGGTTTCAGAGGGGTAGCTGTGTTAGTCTGTATCAACAAAAACGACGAGGAGTCCTTGTGGCACCTTAGAGACTAACACATTTATTTGGGCATAAGCTTTCGTGGGCTATAACCCACTTCGTCAGATGCACGGAGTGACAAATACAGTAGGCAGGTATAAATATACAGCACATGAAAAGATGGGAGTTGCCTTACCAAGTGGGGGGTCAGTGCTAACAAGGCCAATTCAATCAGGGTGGATGTGGCCCATTCCCAGCAGTTGACAGGAAGGTGTGAGGGAAAATTACCTTTTGTAGTGACCCAGCCACTCCCAGTCTTTATTCAGACCTAATTTGATGGTGTCAAGTTTGCAAATTAATTCCAGTTCTGCAGTGTCTCGCTGAAGTCTGTTTTTGAAGTTTTTTTGTTGAAGAATGGCACTTTTAAGTCTCAGCGTAGCAGCCGTGTTAGTCTGTATCCGCAACTTTTAAGTCTGTTATTGAGAGTCCAGGGAAACTGAAGTGCTCTCCTACTGGTTTTTGAATGTTACAATTCTTGATGTCTGATTTGTGTCCATTTATTCTTTTGTGTAGAGACTGTCCAGTTTGGCCAATGTACATGGCAGAGGGGCACTGCTGGCACATGACGGCATATATCACATTGGTAGATGTGCAGGTGAACGAGCCCCTGATGGTGTGGCTGATGTGGTTAGGTCCCATTTGTTAGTCTCTAAGATGCCACAAGGACTTGCTTTTAATTTTGTTGGTTTGCCACATTCAGTACCAGTATTTTAGTCTCTCCAAATGGGATTATGGCAAGTTTTTATATCCTGTAAGCCAGGGTGCAACAATTTTGGTCATGGGCCCTGAGGGTCTCGCTTTGACCAACCAAAGCCAAAAAGTTCACAGTCACAGAGAAAACAGCATCTTTCACTCTTTACACCTAGATTTTGCTGCTGATAGAGGACTCTATCGGGGGGGCTGAGTACAAAGAGTGACCTTATGTAAGATGAGAGACATGAGACCTAGGCATAACAGGATAAGCAAAGGGCAAAATTTCAGCCTCAGTTCTTCTTGGCTTATGTTATTTTAACCTAGTTTTGTGTGTGATATATAATGTTTTGGAGTACTTCAGTAGAAAGAAAAATGTCAGAGGCCTTACATGGTTAGGGGAATTTTTTAAAATGTTAAACAGCTCAGACCTGCTGTGTATTACCCTATTTTCTTTTAACTATATAAAGTTTCACAGCTCCTGCAGTGCCAAGGATTGGTTTTTTTCATTAACTTTGTATCAGATTTTGTGAAATAACAACAATACATTATCTCACTTATCCATGGCTATGCAAGACATTTGTGAATTAATGCAACTTATTCTAACATCTGAGGGACTGCAGCAGGATGGAGAAAAAGGGACAGAGATTTAGGGCCAAATTTGGGTATCATTTGCACCCAGGCAAGCCCATTATTGCTCACCTATAGGGTGTTGCATGAGTCTGAGAGAAAACTGAATTCACAGTATTGTTATAGAGTCTCACTCGTATCCTGTATTAATAACCACTGTCCCTCCTCTCTTTGGTGTGCTGCTTTCCCATCACATCTGGTCTTTGTTAGGTGCTGAACCTGCTATTAGCTCTGCAAGGGCAGATCTCTGCAATCATGTGGATCCCCACTGAATTAATACAGGGTCTACCCATATGAAGCTCCTTGCAGGAGCCTTAGACTATAAACTGTTTGGGGTAAAGATTGTCTTGTGAAATATGTTTTGTGGCACTTAGAACAAGGAGTTCCTGTTTCTGAATGGGGTCTTTGGGTTCCACTGTAATAATAATAAATAATGACCAGGATACCTGGTCTTTCTATAGTGATACGTATAGGGTGGAAAACAAATTTATGCTAATAAAATAATTATTTAAAAAGCTTAGTTCCATAGTTGCACTCTTGCTTTTTGTAATGATAATCCGCAACGTGGTATCAAGCCAAGGGGCTGAAGAAACATAGGAAGCGGAAGGGGAAGTAAGTAAGAGGGTAGCACAGATAAGGTAACACTGATATGTACACTAGGGAGTGTGCAACAGGATGATGTATGATTCAACTGAAAAGTTTCTTCTTCTCCATTTCTAGATAATGCTATGACACACTAAGAACTTTGCAGGCATTTTATTTTGCGCTGCTTTGAAGCGCTTGTCCATAGAATAATAGTAGTTCTTAACAAAAGGACTTGTGCTGAGTTTCTTCCACTTCCAAATCCCCTTTTGCCTCATTTTCTAACTCGACTACATCTATTCTCTCATTCACAATCTCCCTCTTTCTTCTCTTCTGGCTTCATCCCCTTAACATACATGCAAACTCTAGTATTCCCCATTCTTTAAAAAAATGAATCTTCAGCTCTATCTTCTCTCCCTTGCTTCTAAGCTCATAGAATAGGCTATTTACAACCATTACAGTGACTTCCTGCCCTGGAGCTCCTTCATGCGATGGTTTTCCTTCTGCTGAAACTGCTTTCGCCCAGTGGCATTGGAACAATTTGTATAGCAGAGTGCTGAAAGCCATTGAACAAGACTGTATATGATGTTAACCACTTCAGGCCAAGGGGTGCTGTCGCATCTCAGCACCTCTAGTTCCAGCACCCCTGCTCTCATCTGTTTCCAACAACCTCTTCCTGCCTAGGTCTCAGGGCCTCTACTCCACCCTCATGTCCCCTCACCTTTTGGAGCCTTTGGTATAATTGACTATCCCCTGCTCCTTGACACAATGTTCTGACTTGGCTTTTGTGTCCCTACACTCTCTTGGTTCTCCTCCTCCTAATGCTTCAACTGCCCATTTGGCATTTCCAATAGCCTGCTTCATAATCCATCTAATACTCTTGTACTTAGGCATCTGGATACTGGCAGTGATTGTCACTTTCCCAACGCCTCCCTCCTTCTCACCTCTCCCTGTTGGTGGGAGTCCCACAGGGCTCTGTCCTTTATCCACTTATCTTATTCTATACCTTTCCCCTCAGTCATCTCATCTGTTCCCAAAGATTCAACTGCCATATCTATGCTGGTGACCACCCCACTACACATCTTTCCAACAGGCAGCCATTTGGGTGAGGTGTTGGGCTCTGGATTTGAGGCCAAAAGTCCAATGGGAGTATTCAATGTACAATGGTTGGTTCCTAAGGGACCGTTTCCAAATTCTATTTGGCCTCCAAATGTATTTCTTAGAACTCTCTGGTGAACTCTCAGTCTAAACTCTGAACTGAAGTTTTTTTGGTAAACGATCCCTGAATAAGAAAAATGGCTATCTGGGTATAGACTGTCATCTGAACTGTAAAACCGAAACAGCCACTTCTTTGGCAGCTTATATAATAAGGGCAACAATCTATTTTTATTGTTCATATAACAGAAAGGAAGCATGTCCAAATGTTAGTCTAATGTCACAACAGAAAAGTGGTCTTAGAAGTGTCAGTAACACTAGTGAAACAACATTAACCTTAGCAAAACAATTATTCTGTGTACGCTACATACTTGTGATTTATATTACAGTTTCAGAAGGGAATAAGTGCAACTCTGGGTTGCATTTGGCAAAAGTAAGATTAATGTATCAAAATGCATCTACCATTTATGGCATTTACCAAACAAAGCAGTCTCTTTTGATGTTAGAAATCCAACCTATTTCAAAATATTTTAACCCACTGATTTTACTTCTGAATTTTTATATAAACATATTATATTTATTTATAGTTCCCTAAACTATGTGCCTTAAATACATATATTAACATAAGTCCCTGCTCTGAAGAGCTTATGGTCTAAGGACCTGAGCGTGCAAACATATATAAGCTCAGAAATCTTGCTCAAGCGAGTAGTTACGCACATGCATACGTTTTGCAAGACTGCGTCCTGTATAAAGAGCAGGGGAATGCATGTGAGAGGCCTGAAAATCAGGAGATCCAAAATATGACTATTTTTAAGGCTGATTTTTAACTTCTTAGATTCAGAAATTAACAGAGGATAAATGGGAGGCTGCCTCCCAAGGATCCCACTGCAAGCCCTGTCAGAGGATGTGCCCGGAGTTTGGGATCAGCACATCAGGGCTGCAGCACATAGCACTGCAGAGATTCCAAGCAATGCTGTGACCCATCGGGCAGCCTGGGGATGCTGCCTGAACTCTGGACAGGCCCTCAGGGATGTCAAAGTCCTGCCCCCAGAAACAGCCCAGGATTGGGAGGATACAAAAGTAATTTAAACCCACCTCTAACTCCATCTCCCCATGGACTCAAGAGGCACAGCACAGAATCTCCCACCACTATTTTTCATACCAAAATAAGCTTTAAGGGCACCATCCTGTGACCTTACCCTATACAACTCGGTGAGAGTTTGGACACTGACATCAGTGGGAGGCATCCCAGACCCTATGTGCACAATAGAATCAACCTTTAACTACGAGTCATTACCATGCCTCCATAACTTCATACAAACAAACATCACAACAAACGGACATGTCTGTAATTATAATCACTTACCACAGAAAATTTGACTCTTTAAAGGAAGTATAGCGAGTTTTAAAATCTGCTTGGTAGAAACCTCTCAGCACTAAGGGTTTGATTCTACATCTGCTCCTTGCATGAAAATGTTGAAATCAACGTGAGTTTTATGCACAAAGTGGCTCAGCAGCATCAGGCCTTCATCCCCTGAGGGAACCATGCAACCAGCTGTAATAGACCCTATCTGCTGGAGCTCTTCCAATGTTCATTTTAGGGCTGTCAGGTGATTAAAAAAATTAATCACAATTAATCGTGCAATTAATCGCACTGTTAAACAATAATAGAATACCATTTATTTAAATATTTTTGGATGTTTTCTACATTTTCAAATATATTGATTTCAGTTACAGAACAGAATATGAAGTATACAGTGCTCACTTTATTTCTGATTACAAATATTTGTATTTTTCAATTCACCTAACACAAGTACCGTAGTGCAATCTCTTTATCGTGAAAGTTGAACTTACAAATATAGAATTATGTACAAAAAACCCCTGCACATTCAAAAATATAATAATGTAAAACTTTAGAGCCTACAAGTCCACTCAGTCCTACTTCAGCCAATCGCTCAGACAAACAAATTTATTTACATTTTCAGAAGATAATGCTGCCTAGTTCTTGTTTACAATGTCACCTGAAAGTGAGAACAGGTGTTTGCATGGCGCTGTTGTAGCCAGCGTTGCAAGATATTTACATGCTAGATGTGCTAAAGATTCATATGTCCCTGGATGCTTCAACCACCATTCCAGAGGACATGTGTCCATGCTGATGACGGGTTCTGCTCGATAACGATCCAAAGCAGTGCGGACCAACGCATGTTCATTTTCATTATCTGAATCAGATACCACCAGCAGAAGGTTGATTTTCTTTTTTGATGGTTTGGGTTCTGTAGTTTCCACATCAGAGTGTTGCTTCTTTAAGACTTCTGAAAGCATACTCCACACCTCATCCCTCCCAGAGTTTGGAAGGCACTTCAGATTCTTAAATTTTGGGTCGAGTGTGGTAGCTATCTTTAGAAATTTCACATTGGTATCTTCTGTGCATTTTTTCAAATTTGCTGTGAAAGTGTTCTTGAAATGAAGAACATGTGCTGGGTCATCATCCGAGACTGCTATAACATGAAATATATGGCAGAATGCAGGTAAAATACAGAGCAGGAGACATACAATTCTCCCCCAAGGAGTTCAGTCACAAATTTAATTATCACATTTTTTTTAATGTACATCATCAGCATGGACGCATGTCCTCTGGAACAATGGCTAAAGCATGAAGAGGCATAGGAATTTTTAGTGCATCTGGCACATAAATACCTTGGGATGCCAGCTACAATAGTGCTATGCAAATGCCTGTTCTCATTTCCAGGTGATATTGTAATTAAGAAGTGGACAGTATTATCTCCTGTAAATGTAAACAAACTTGTTTCTCTTCACAATTGGCTGAATGAGAAGTAGGACTGAGTGCACTTATAGGCTCTAAAGTTGTATATTATTTTGTTTTTAAGTGCAGCTATGTAACAAAAAAACCAACAACCCTACATTTGAAGTTGCACTTTTATGATAAAGAGATTGCAATACAGTACTTGTATGAGGTGAATTGAAAAATACTACTTTGGTTTATCATTTTTAAATGCAAATATTTTTAAGCAAAAATAATTTTAAGTGATCACTGTACACTTTGTATTCTGTGTTGTAATTGAAATTGATATATTTGAAAATGTAGAAAAACATGAAAAATATTTAATAAATTTAAGTTGGTATTCTATTGTTAAACAGTGCAATTAATCGCGATTCATTTTTTAATCATGATTAATTTTTTTGAGTTAATTGCGAGTTAACTGCGATTAATCAGCAGCCCTAGTTCGTTTTTCTTAACACAATATCAAAACAAACAAATGTCCCTAATTATGATGAATATCCACCAAAGCCTCAAATCATGTGTAAGCTTCCAATTTCTTTTTACATACGGCAATTTTATTTGTGAGGTTTTGTGTGTGGCTCACAAAATGCCATAAAACTCATCCTCAAATATTTACAGTGTGTTTATACTTGTGTTCATCTCTGAACAAATTGTTTGACCTTATTTTCAAATGGGTTACAAGAACTCACAATGACAGATGATCTTTCACGGGCAATCACAACATAGAAGTGAAATTGAAGCAAGGCTGCTGCACTTTGTATATCAAAGTGCACCGATCCACTTGAGACACAAGTCTGAACTGTAGCCACCATGAAAGGGTTAGGGTGGAGATGGAGGACAGTCTTCTTTTAACCTTTAATGTACGAACATGCACTTCATGGGTCAGTTTGCGCAGTACACGATGACATTCTGACACACAAAGCCTGAGGGGTTGATGTTACCCAGTCATTCAAATCACATAATTAATGTGCATCTGGGTTGCAATAATAAACAATTCTGATGTATATGCACTACAGGCAAACTTCCCTGGTTAAGTAAACAATCCTTTTCCTAAAAATGGCTCCTATCCAAAACAAAGTTTTCAACTAGCGACCAATCTGACTTTCAGTTTATAAATTCATGTTCAGGGGTATCAACTATTTCAGCATCCTAAAGCTGACAACAAGGTTGAAATAATTAAAGAATTATTTGACTCTGTATGTATAAATCTTATGTGTGCGTGCGTACAGTATCTGTAGGTATAATAGCCATGTTTAAAAACTTAAAAATCAGAACAGCAATCAGGGATATAGAGCTTTGTTCTTTTACCACACATCTGTTTTACTTTGATGTAAACAGTGTATCAAAAACAGGAAAAAAACCCTACTTTTTCATGTTATTCATTGATTATTCCATAAACATATGCCGCATGTCAACCACAATAATGATTAGAAATAGCTGCAATTTCACTGCTGACTACATATTCCTTTATACTGGACAGACTTAAAAAATTAAACACGAACATCTTCTTTTATAAGGATGTTTTTGATTCTAAGTAGAAAAACTATTTCCCTCCAATTCATTTCCCCTTGAAAATCACTAGGACTGGTTCAAAATTAAAAAGTGAGAAAATATTTTGACATTTCCACAACTTTCCCCCTCCATTTTCCAACCAGCCCTAAGCTAGTCAAGACATGTTTAATTTCTGATTTTCACATTACAAAATATTTGTTAATTCTGCCCCCTTTTTCGACTAGCCCTAAAAAATAATCACAAACCACTTCAATCACTTCTGTCCAGTAAGGTAAGTTATTGGTGAAGATGCAGCATGAGCATAAGCTGCGGTATGTAACAACAAGTATTGTCAATGGGCACGTTTTATATCAGAGAAAATATTAAAAACCTTTCGGAGGCAGAACATCCTTGTAAATGATGTACTTGCAGTGATGATGCATCTTGATGGGTACACTCAGTGGGAGTAAAATGGATAAAAGACATGGCTGAAGATCATATTCATCACCCAAAGAATATATTTAAAGGGTATAAGTCAGTCCAGACTAGTGAATCTACTCACCCATCCTGTACCATGAAGATTAATTCATGTTTTCATTATAATCAATGTTATTTTGCTTACACAAAACTACTACTTATTCTGGGCAAGTGGGAAGGTAGATTTTTGCAAGGCTGGCATAAGGACAAGTCCCAGCCTGGCCCCACTGAAACAACAAACATCACTGGGACTAGGTTTTTGTCCATAATCTCCTCTCAGTCCATGGGGCAGGGAGGGCAGGCATACAGGAATGTAGAGTTGTTTCTAAGAAGCATGGAATTGCTGGTGGGTGTCCTGCCCTCTGAGCACTTTTGCAGAGATGAATTTTAGGGGGCAGATCCTCATCTGGCCTAAATTGTCATAGCATTATGTCAGTATCAGTGGAGCTATGATAATTTACAGTAGCTGAGAATCTGCCCTACAGGTTTTGTTCAGTTTTTAAATCCATGTTGCTTATATAATATCATTAAAAGACTTAAGTTAGAAAGCTTTGCAAGATCTCATTTGTTAACCATTATGATGATCAGTATGACCTTAATGCACCAGAACCATTCTACAATCAGAGTTTCCTATATTATTTCTGCAAACACCTGGAGCTGTAGTCTCTGGTAATTTCTCCCCTGACATGCATATTCATAAAAGCTGTCAGACAAGTATTCTATATTATTTTTGACATGTATTTTTCTGTCTAGCCAGATGGAGGGTCACTATTTAGAAATAGCCATGACAAGTGAAACTTTTGTCCTTCAGTTATTATGAGAACGAAATCAGAGTGCTTGGTTACACATTAACAGTTGTACTTTCAATTAAACTTCTCTGAATTCGGGTGCCACTAAATGAGCTACCGATAACAAAGGCAAAGTTTAAAGGTTTTATTTGATCTCACGCCTGGTTGAGCCAGGAGTGCTTCTCACCCATTAAACATAGCTAGGCAAAATATATATAGAGAGAGCAAGGCTATTTTTAAAATTGGTTATAACAGTATTAGCAACTACCAGGTGCATTTGATTAAAAACCTGTTACAAGAATTGGTATTATTATTCTACATTATGGGTCTGGTTCAAAATCCACTAATGTCAATGGAAACATTCCCAGTCAGTTCAGTGGGTTTGGACTGGGCCCTACATCTGCATTTTTATAGTCTTTGGCGTTTAAGTCCTGCCCCTACCTAGGAATAGCCCATTTTAGGGCACCCTCAGGGCTGATCTAGATTGCACTAGCTTGTAATAGCCCCTGAGGGTCTGTCTACACTGCAGTTGGAGTAAGCCTCCCAGCTCAGGTAGACAGAGTTGAGCTAGCCGGGCTCCAGCCGGCATGTTAAAATAGCAGCGTGGGTGCTGCAGCTCAGGCAGGGGGGTCATTGGCGGATGAGAGATCCTGAACAGCCTAAGCTGTAATGTTCACACTGCTCTTTTTAGCAAGCTGGTGCAAGCCCTGCTAGTGTGAGTCTGTCGACCCAGGCTGGGACACTCACTCCAGCTGCAGTGTAGACAGAACTTAGAAGCCAGTGTGCCAAGAATTCACACAACTTTAAAACTCCTTTTCTGGTTTTTTAAACAAGCTTCCCAGGAAAATTGTAAAGAGAGGTGCAGTGTGACATTAATCTGCTTCTTTTTGAGGTAGTTAAGGAGAATTGAAAACCAGATTTATAATGGCATCTTTAACTGTAGACCTATTACCATCACTACATAATTATCACCAGCATCGCCTCCCACACACCATTCATCAATTTTTACTCTCTAAGTGCATTAAATGAGCTATTGCTAATGGATGAGTTGTCTCTGGAGTCATAGAGATTAATGAACCAAATTGGGGAGGCAGACTGGATTTTTTTTTTTAAATAATGATCAAAAAGTGAACCTTTCCCCACAGATGTTTCTAATGCAACTCAGGACAGGTGGAAAACACTAACTAGAACTAAATTTGCCTCTTTGGGAATCTCCACTCCAATTTTATTTCCATCAAAGTTATGCTTAAATTAAGAACAACAAAGTTATATTTTTTCTTTGATGATGAAGCTAAAGTCTTTTAAAAGAGTTCACGTGGACACCAACGAATCCCATTTGGATAATGTTGATAATGGGCCTAACTAATTCTGTACCTCCTAAGTAATACTTATTTCCACACAGGGGAGAACAGCATCCTTAAAAACATAGTAGAGAAGATCAGCATGCAGGGCAATTTGTTCCCGTCTGTGAGTTACAACCACAGAACATCAGATTTACCAAAGAAAATTGACTTCAAGTAGTTCATTAAAGGCCTGATCCAACACACTTTGAAGTCAATGGAAAGACTCTTATTGACATTAGTGGGTTTTGGAATGGGCTTGAAGCAATCATCAATTCAGTGCCAGGTGGTACTGAATAATACTTGCTACCATCTATATAGTGGTGGTTAGGTGGCTTAGTAAAACCAAAATTAAATCCAAAACTAAAGTGGATTGAGTGGCTCCAAGTCCCACTTCTTACTCCTACTGTTTGGGAGAAACCTGGTTCTGATATTGACCCATCTCTAATTTTTCATAACCCTAAAACTGAAGATTTTTTTTGTTGTGAAAGATAAGCAAGTAGGCACTATTGCGAGCTGTATGTTAGCCACACTGCTCTGCTAATAATATGTAGGCAAACCAAGGACTATTGCAGACTCACATCAGAAACTAGGACAGTTGACTTGCACCTTATCTAGTCATTTATTATAGCAGTTCAGAGTGAGTGTGAAAAGCTGCTATTTTGCTCTTGTGATGTGGAGTACCCAAGGTGCAGGACCACAGTGAATCTGATACACTGTTTGGTGAAATATCTGCTCTTTTAAATCATTACATTGGGTAAGAGCTAAGCTTGTTTTAATGCGGCATTTGGCTTTATCTAACTGTACCATACAGAATGGAATAAAAGACAATGATTACATTTAGATCAGGGATCGGCAACCTTCGGCACATGGCTTGCCAAGGTAAGCCCCCTAGTGGGCCGGGCCACTTTGTTTACCTGCCACGTTCGTAGGTTTGGCTGATCGTGGCTCCCACTGGCTGCGGTTCGCCGCTCCAGGCCAATGGGAGCTGTGGGAAGTGGCGTGGGCCAAGGGATGTGCTGGTTGCCCTTCCTGCAGCCCCCATTGGCCTGGAGCAGCGAACTGCGGCCAGTGGGAGCCATAATCGGGCGAACCTGCGGACACAGCAGGTAAATAAACCTGCCCAGCCCGCCGGGGCTTACCCTGGCAGGCCGTGTGCCGAAGGTTGCCAATCCCTGATTTAGATTAAAACCCATTTTCTCTGTCTGAAAAGACAAGTTCTTCTTTTGTCCTTAATACTGACAACACCCAGGGTCACTGGGCAAAGCTCTGGTTCCTGGGCTAAGCTGAACTGTCTGAGCATAGGCACAGGGGGTTCCCCCCAAAGAATCTTCCTTCCCAGAGGATGCAGAGCAGCAGCAGCAGGACTGATCTGATGCCCTGCAGCCTCAGGGATGCAATATATTAATAGGTTTTAATGCCAGAAGGGACACTTATGATCTTCTAGTCTGACCCATTGCATCACACGGTACTTCCTACATCAACCCTGTATCTTCTGGTTAAACTAGAGCATATATTGTAGAAAGTTGTCTGGAGTGAATTAGACTGCAGAGGATGGAGTTTCCACCACATAGCTCCTGCTGCTGCAGTACCCCCCACTTCTGCATGAGGAATGGCTAGTGGAGACACGCAGATGTGCATTCATCCTTCCCCCAAAATGCCCATATGTTGTGGGGCTTAGGAAACACCCATGGGGCTATGATCTAGTCACTTCTTGTGCTCTCCTACATGCTGATACCCTCTGTCCCACATAGCAGATCCCCATTAGTTCCCTGGTGTTCAGGGCCTTCCACAGCTGTAGGAAAGAATTAGCCACGAGGAATATATATTCTGAGTGAGAGATTGCCATTTACAATTCACTGTGGTTCACTTTATTTACTAAGTGCAATAGGCACTTGGCGGTTAAGCAATATATGTACCAAAATAGCCACCTTGCTTTACAACTACTAGAGTTCCCTGGGATCATTTGGTAAGTGTAACCCCCGGGGCCTTCTCCCAGACACCTCTTTGTTGCCTCAGGGGAGTCCTGCAAATGGCCCCTTGCCTCAATTTCTCTCTTGATTCCTCAAACTCAGTCCAGCCTTTGGAGTACATAAATAGCCCTTCTAGGGGGTTAATTAAATACCATAAACCAGAATTCCCCAGCACAGTCCAGACAGTATGTTCATCCCGACAGCCCAACACCAGGTACGGTTCTGACCTGACCCTCTCACCACATCTCTCCCCAGCTTCCTGGTACAGTTCCAGCTCTTGCCTGGAGACATCAGCAGGCTCATCCTTTCATCATTCCCCAGCCTTCAGACCTCTCTGCAGTTCAGCCAGCAGGCATCTCCCTCCGCTATTGCTCTCCGCCTTCTCTGGCCATGGTTCTGTGGACCCCTGCCCGTCTTCTGCTTTTACAAGCCTGATCTGGCTCCACTGCTCAACCAGCGAACTCCCACTACTCTCTCCTTCAGGGGCACCCCCTCCCTGAAGCTCTCAGCCCAGCTCTCCTCTTCCTCCAAGCTCTCTTTACCCTCAGACGTCTTTTTCCTTTTCTAAACGCTGGGTTCTAAAATGCTCCCTCTAAGCTCGCTGTCTCTCTCTCTCAGGATTCTGGGCTCTCTTCCAAACTCTTATTTATAACTCCTGAGGCAGCCCCACCCTCCTCATTACACCACACTAGGGTGCACCTGGACTGTAACAGGACAGCCAAGCCCCATTTCATTTAAGGGGCCAGCTACCCTGCAGCAGTAAGTTAGGAACACAGAAACTGCCGTACTGTACCAGATCAGTTGTCGGATCAGTCCAGTATCCTGTATCTGACATTGACCAATACCAGCTGCTTCAGAGGAAGGTGTAAGAATCCCACAGTTGGTAGCTAGGGGACAACCTGCCCCCCGTGGAAAGTTTCTTCCCAACTCTCACTAGTTTAAAGTTGGCTCATGTCTTAAAACATGTTAATGTCGCTAGTGATCCTGGCACTAGCACTGCATGACTTGGTCACAGGAGTTGCAGGACTGTCAAGCTGTGATTATACGTATGGATGGATGAATTATCACCGTCAGTAGGGCTCCCCTCCTGATAATATTAAAATGTATTTTCTTGATCTTTTATGCAGCCCCTGTACCACCAGCGTCATCCTGAAATTCACGGTCAGTTCCTGAGAGATTGGCAAATGGAGCAGTCAGAATGGCAGATCAGATAGTCCCTTTGACTGCTCAAAACTCTGGACAAAAAAGGAGCTGATAGAATTGCAGTGATGCCAGTGGGAGTCTTTCCATTGGTATTAATAGAATTTGGATTGGACCCTTGGATGTGGAATGAAAGTATTTCATATAAGGGGCTACGGTGTAATGTTGTCCTGATTTGGTATTTTCTAGTACTGGTTAAAATTCATAATAAGCTGGGGGGAAACAATTTAGAGGGATTTTCTCTGCCTTTTGCTGCCCAGCCTCCAATATCTGTCAATGCTCAGCACAACAGAAGAAAAAGCACAATCCTCCTAATATGTTAAACTATTTTAAGGCCTGATCCTGCATACTCTATTCAGGTCAGTGGGGATTTGGGGTACTCAAGGAAAGCAGAACCAGACCCTTAGTGCCTTTCATGACTGGATGTAATTGTAATTCTAATAATGTATTTCATAGCCAGGGCCAAGCAACAGGGCAACCCACGGTCAAGAAAACATCCTAATAGATAAGTGAACAAACCACTGCTTACATGGCTTTGGTCGCCTATTGTGCATTGTTAGGAAATAAAAATGACTCTAGCAAGCCTCTAATAGTAATGGCCCCAGCAATACTTATCAGGAGCAGACTGCTTTTTGTACAAATGGGGCTGATAAAGACCATGCAGCAGAGCAGACAACAATTTAAACTTGTAGAATGAACAAAGATGTATAGCTTATCTCTTGGGGGCATTTTCCATGCCTTCAGAGTATCTGACAGTGGAGCCGGTGTGAATATGTACTTTGCATGATAACAGCTACATATGTAGCCTGTACTTTGCACATTGTCTGGGTCTGAGCATGCATAGCTTCCTGTCTAATGATGCAAGGCAGGTTACCTCTGGCACATGGGATCTGCCACCACTTCAGCTATCCTGGCTTCAGCATTCAAGGTGATTAAAGCCCTTATCTGAGGATGAGAATGAGCTACATTGATCATTTCCCATTGCTGATGCTAAAAGTGATCTTGGAACAAATGCAAGTAGTATTTTAAATCAGCTCTTAATACAATTTTTGGTCACAGCATGACATTTTAGGGAGTGTCTCTCAATTTCTACTATTCTGAGTGCAGCAGATTTGCTGTTAGTTTATTCTTACTCAGTTGTCTCTCTGCCTCCAGGAAATACATGAGCCTCACTTTTATGAGAAAACCCTAAATTCTGTCACTCCTATACTCCTCCCATTAGAAACATACAAACCTATTTCAGGCTCTGCATGTTTGCTAGATCAAGAGCCAGCTATAACTGTACCTGGAATCTGTATACTTGGGATGAAATCATTGAGGCAGATGCTGCTCTCATTTACACTGGCTGAAGACAATGGAATTACTCTGTATTTACACTGGTGTAACTCATCACAGTCTCTCTGTGTCTACATTTCTTATCTAGTTAGGTTTTCGTGTGGCACTTATCACCAAGGTGTTGGGGGCTTGCTCTGGCTCCTACTGAAGTCACTGAAAGAAACTTCAATTGATTCCAGTTGGTACAAGACTGGGGCCTGAGTCTACAGCAATTGCAGGATTGGGCTCTTTGAGTGTTACATGAACTGCAGATTGCTTCCATCTGTAGCAGTTTCATGAAAGGAAAAGCAAGGACATTTTGCCAGAAGAGGAGAAGATATCAGGAGAAAGGCCAGAAAGTGGTTTATACAACAAGTCTGAGTTGACATTAAAATAATGGGATTCTCGCCTGTAGGAATAAAATTTCACAACAATGGAGGAAATGCATGATATTAAGAAGCTTCATTTTTTGGGAATGTCCCAAAGCGAAAGACTCCATATTTCAGAAAACTGATGCATGATTTTATGGAACACATATAATACTCATATTTCCATTACTAAGGCATTAAGGAAGTGTCCTTATTTACTGAAATATAAGCATTGTGTCTCTACCCTGATATAATGCGGCCCGATATAACACAAATTCGGATGTAACACAGTAAAGCAGTGCTTCGGGGGGTGGGGCTGCATGCTCCGGCAGATCAAAGCAAGTTCGATATAACGCGGTTTCACCTATAACGCAGTAAGATTTTTTGGCTCCCGAGAACAGCGTTATATCAGGGTAGAGGTGTACTTGTATTCACCCTGCTTGTCTGACGAGGGTAAGGAATGGAATAAACTAATATTCGTCACTAATGCTAGTATTATTTTGGTATACCCAGAGCCCTGTACATGTGCATGGTGCTCCACAGACAAATGTAGGAGGAGTTGATGACCCGTCCCTGCAAAGTGATAAGCACTTCATGTGAGCAGTTTAGCTCCCTCAATTTTCATCAACTTCAGTGTGAGCTGAGAGCTCCCAGAACCTCTCAGAAGAACTCATCTATAGTCTGCATGCACACAGAGAGGAGACAACATCCATGTTTACAAAGATACTTTTGAGATGCCCTTTAAGGGCAGGAAGAAGTGGGATTTCTAAGCAAGGACATTACTAGGGAAGGGCTCTGGGTTGATAGTGGGCTGGGTTCTGGCCCCTTCGAGATGTTCTGGCAGAGCAAAGAAGCCCAGAAGCTGCCATGACCAGATTCCCCCAGGTTTGGTGGCACAGATTTGATGTAGGGGCCATGTTATGGGTGTGGCTGGAGTGTCACTCAGGCTGCCCCAGGACTGATGGAACAGGAACTTGGCTGTTACCATACCAGCCAGGGCAAATTAGGCTGCGCTAACAGATGTCAGGGGCAGACCAGCCTGGGGCTAGCCCCAGTATGGCAGGTGCACGTGTAAGGTGGCATAAAGTCACTTTTGGCCTCCCATCAAACCCTGCACTGAACATAGCTCAACTGGACCTAAGGTCCCCACATAGCTAGGTTTTCATCTCTAGCAGGAAAAAAAAACATCTCAGGTTTGTAGTAGCTGCTTGCACAATCACTATAGCAGCACAAAACTGAATATCCCTGAATTTTTGGACATTGTGAGAAAATCATTAGCTGGAAACACTGCATTACCCTTCCAGGTATGGATGCCCCCCACCCCCCTTCTGAAATACATGTAGTCATTACTAGTACTGCAGGGCCTATTTTCAAACCTTGCACCTCAGTTCAAGAGATCCTATTAGAGAGCTGGAGCCAAAGCTTGCTGAAGTCAAAATGAAAGATTTGTATTGGGTCCAACAGGCTGTGGATTGGGCCTACAGTCCTCATACTTTAAAACAAGGGCCCCATCATTCCGAAGGATCATGAGCATTGCCACTGTCCATTTCCTTATGGTTTATTTCAGCAAACGCTGGAATAGTCTAACATTTAGCATCACAGTCAGATATTTAAGCTGCAGTTAATATACATGGAGATGAAGGAAAGGTATCACTGCTCTTCTGCCTCTCAAGCATGGCCACTCCTAATCAAGAGAAATGGGAGAAGTTTGGTGTATGGAGAATGGATACTGTTTATCCCATTGTCTTTTTCAGATGGACATCTATCATTCCAAACAGCTGTCTGCAATATGTATGGCCATGTATCTTGGGAGAGGCATTTTGATACTCTTGGAGGTTAACATTTAAAAAAATATGTTATTGAAAAAAGTCCGTACTTTGAAAATTATACTCATACTGCAGATAGTTATAAAAAGGGACGTGTATGACCCAGTCTGAAATCCACATAACTTCCCATGTGGTTCACATATGTGTAAAATGGGCATGTTTTTATGAATCATTTGTATACTCCCTGGCCAGGATCCTGTGTTTAAACAATTGAGGAAACAACACAATACAGCTGTATGAGGAATTTTTTTGTTCATAAATAGGATCTATAGATTTTTAAAGCTGCATTTCAAGCAATAAAGAAATTGTCCATATTGCTGGAACATACTTCATGCTTTGATAAAATTGTTCATTCTTTTGGTCTGGAAATAAGAACCTAAGCACATGAGATTGATGCCAACTTAACATTTGTTATAGTTATTAATAGTCAAGGCTGAAGGTGCTATTCATTACAAAGATATCAAAACAGGCCTATCTATTTGGCAAGAAAGAGTAGATCTGGTGTTTCTAAAAATTAATAATATTTTATTAAATGAAATAGTTCAGACTTGGATAGTTGAACATTAAAACACTGAACAAATTAAATGTAAAAGGTATTGCATTTATTGGCAGTTCCCTCAACATATTTCTAAAACTTTTCCCCCCTAAAGACCCTGCAATGAATAGTAGATTAGAAGAAAGTGGCCCCGTTTGTCATACTAATGTATTTGTTGAAATATCTCCTTTTGGAACAGATGCAGGCAGTATCAACAAAAACTAAAGACCTGAAAAGCAAATACTTGCCAAAATATAATGTTGAATTTGGACAGTTTGAATACGTTGGGGATCAAATGCACTGATTCAGTGGTAGGATGGTGCACACAGATAAACTGCGTAGTCTTCCCCTTGTCTGAGATGAGAAGATGAAGCGTGTCCAAAGTCTATCTTGTTATATAAAGAGAACAGACCTTATTCTGATCTCATTTCACCACAGTAAGTTCCCTAACTGCACTGAAGTCAGTGACATTACACTGGAGTGAAACTAGTGTGAGATCAGAATCAGGTCCAAAATGTTTATGGATGGGATTTTCAAATGAGCCTAACAAAGAGAGAAACGCAATGGGATATGAGTGACTATGGGAGTTGGATGTCTAATTCCCCTAGGTTCCTTTGAAATACCAACCCATATTTTTAAAAGGACATATTTATGTTTGTCTGTGTACAGTACTAACCCCAGGCTAAATTGTGGCATTTAGCTGTACCACTGTGTTGGTGGCGAAGTAAAATCGTATCACCTCAGAGCTAGCACAAGGCAGCATTCTGCTTCTGACAGGCACAGTGCTTCCCAGAGCTCTCCAGTAAGGGAGAAGGAGCAAAATCCAACACTCATTTAAGGGTTAGAGCATATCACCTCCCCCCGAGCTGGCCTGCTTTGTTGGCTGGTGCATAGGTTTTTTTATGAGATGGTTCCCAATGGGTGCAACTCAATAGCAACTTACTGGCCTTACCCTCTAGTAACATTTTAAAATGCCTTTCCAGGAAAGCTCACTCACATACTAGTGTATTTTTGTTCAGATTAGTTTTTGGAAAGGATGATCTCTACAGTTAACTAATATATTTTAAAAAGTAAGTAATTTCCCTACCTAGAATGCAATCAAATAAAAGTCAGTGGGTTCATGATGACCCCAGATACTAAGAATGGGGGTGGGGGAGAATTGATGTGAGAGATGAGGTACGTTTCTGGAAGTTTCATACAGTCTTTGGAAGAAAGTGAGGAAAAAAATATTAAGTATGGCTACTTTTAAATCTGTTATAGAATATCCAGGACGACTGAAGTGTTCTCCTACTGGTTTTTGTATGTTACCATTCCTGATGTCCGATTTGTGTCCATTTATTCTTTTATGTATAGACTGTCTGGTTTGGCCAATGTACATGGCAGAGGGGCATTGCTGGCACATGATAGCATATATTACATTAGTAGATGTGCAGGTGAATGAGTCCCTGATGGTGTGGCTGATGTGGTTGGGTCCTCTAATGGTGTCACTAGAGTAGATATGGAGACAGAGTAAGCAAAGAGGTTTGTTACAGGGTTTGGTTCCTGGGTTAGTGTTTCTGTGGAGTGGTGTATAGTTGCTGGTGAGAATTTGCTTCAGGTTGGGGGGCTGTCTGTAAGCGAGGACTGGCCTGCCTCCCAAGGTCTGTGAGAGTGAGGGATCATTTTCCAGGATAGGTTGTAAATTGTTGATGATGTGCTGGAGAGGTTTTAGCTGGGGGCTGTATATAATGGCCAGTGGTGTTCTGTTATTTTCCTTGGTGGGCTTGTCCTGTAGTAGGTGACTTCTGGGTACCCGTCTCGCTCTGTCAATCTGTTTCTTCACTTACCCAGGTGGGTACAGTAATTTTAAGAATGCATGATAAAGATCTTGTAGGTGTTTGTCTCTGTCTGAGGGATTGGAGCAAATTTGGTTGTATCTTAGGGCTTGACTGTAAACAATGGATCGTGTGATGTGTCCTGGATGGAAGCTGGAGGCATGTAAGTATATGTTGTGGTCAGTAGGTTTCCGGTATAGGGTGGTGTTTATGTGACCTTCACTTATTTGCACTGCAGTGTCCAGGAAGTGGATCTCTTGTGTAGACTGGTCCAGGCTGAGGTTGATGGTGGGGTGGAAATTGTTGAAATCCAGGTGGAATTCTTCAAGGGTCTCCTTCCCGTGGGTCCATATGATGAAGATATCATCAATGTAGCGCAAGTAGAGGAGGGGCAAAGGAAGATGTATCATTAAACATACATACTATAACTGAATAGTGACTACTCATGAGAATACGTGGGTCAAAACATTATGAAACACTAGGAAAAACAATATTTCATTAATTAGTTTATAAACATCTGTCTCCTTTCACATAAAAAAAAATCTGGGGGAAAAAAATCAGTCATTCTCCTTCCCAAGTTGAAGTATCCCAATTTGTAAGCAAATTAGCTAATTCAGTCAAACGTTAGAGTGGAATCATAGGGCTTAGAATGGAAAACTCAGCCATAATTATGCAACTGATGCCTCCTTGATACTGCATATTGGGGTGTATTCCACACCCTGCAGCGTACAATAGGTTTTATCCACTGTCATAGCAATTGAGACTTAATTTAAGTCACAAGTCTTCCCCCAAAGTCACTGGAGAAGAAGTTTACATTTAAATTATGCTGGTACAAATCCAAAGTAATTCTACTGCCTTCACATTGCAGTGAGATTTGAATTAGGACCTGGGAGTTTTGCAACTGATTTCAGAGGGAGCTGGATTGGGCCCTGAATTCTTTCATGTATGTTGCTTGTCAGAACAATTTTAGTTACTTGCAGCATGCCATTTTCATGACAACCCATATATCTGGAGGGCAAGACAGGGAAAGATGCTAATGGAGATCAGAGATGTTTAGACACTAATACCCTACATGTATTGGTAATTGAGAGAATTCTTCATTTTTTTGGCCAGAAGAGAAAGAGAAAACAGATATCCTAAGAAAAGACTGGAGATGGGCCCTACTAACTAAGGTTGGAGATGTTCAGATTCGGGTGGGGATGGGGAGTGGAGAGAGAAGGGATGAGGGAGCAGGCAGGTAGGCAGGACTGGCCTATTGTGGAGAGTGAATCCACATCCACACTTGTAGCAAATGTGTTTAAATTGAGATCTTCACAAATCCAAAAAGATGTGTGGAAAAGTATGAATATAGGAGACTCTGTTTGTGACCTTTAAGATTTCTTATGCCCTGGACTGAGAGAAATATTTACCAAAGCTATCAAAATCCTAACATTTAAACAGATCACCAAAGCATTTGTGACCCCACTAGAATGAATTTTTACCAAAACTGATCCTGTGACTGAAAAACGCTGTACGTCCCTGTGTGATTGTATAGATGGTATTAGAACATATGCAAATAAGAGCCTAATTAAGAGGTTCATAACAAAGCATGAAAATTTACCTGTGCAATCACCTGTTGGTTTGCAATAGCCCATTCCAAAAACACTTTTTTTTTAAATTAGCAACATGGCAACAAAAATACACTTCCACTAGCCTCAAGTAGTTTATTTAGCTCTAAAATTTGCTGCAGTTTTGGTTTGGGCCTCTGTCTAATAAAGACTAACTCTAAAGACTGCTCAATTAGAAAACCTTGCTAAAAAGAGCAGCATCATGCCCATAATTCACAATTTTACAGTTTTCCCCTAAAACAAGAAGGGATAAATATGGGAAACTTTTGGGGCTGGAATGTTGTATGAGAGACAGTGGGGCTAGACTCCCCAGGACATGCGGGCTGTCATGCATTGCTCCAATGACACACAGCAGCCATAAGCCTAGTGTAACAGGCCAGTGAAATTGGGTTAATGGCTACTGTGTGTCACCAGAGCAGCCCAAGGCAGCCAGAGCTAATCACTGATTCTGGCCCTAGGTTTGTATAAACATCAGTAGAACAATCATACATAGATTTGAGGCTGAGATTGATTCTGTAGAAAATGTAGTAGGAGACATCTTGCTGGATTCCTGGCAGGATGCACAGAGTCAGTATCTGTATTAGTAATAAGTGCTGAAATTCAGAAGAATGACTTACTGCACATTATGGTACTTGTCCTTTAGTTCTTTCCTTTTGGAAGTAAATAGTTTGTTAATCTAACTTTGCATACAGGCCCTCCTCCTAGGCTTTTTTCTATTAGGGGCTTTTAATAATGTATCAGGTATTAATAGGGTACATGAAGTATTCCTGCTAAAGGCTAGCATAATAGCTAAAAGACTTAAAATTTAGGAGTGAGCATTAAAAATATACACTACAGACTAGTATTTAGTACTGAGTTATGGCAAACTCAGAAAAGACTACTTAAATAAATGCTAGATCTGAGAAATTTCAAAACATTTGCTCATTCCGTTTGGCAGCGTATTCATAGTCATAGATTATAGGGGCAGAAGGAACCATCATAATCATCTAGTCTGACCCATAGAACCTGCCTGAATTAATTCCTGTTTGAAGTAGAGAATATCTTCTAGATAAAACATCCAGTCTTGATTTAAAAATTTCCAGTTATGGAAAAATTCACCACAACACTTAGTATGTTGTTCTGATGGTCAATTACCTCCACTGCTAAACATTTGCACCTCATTTCTAGTCTGACTTTATCTAGCTTCAACTTCCAGCCATTTGACCTTGTTATACCTGTGTCAGCTAGAAGAACCTTGTATTATCAAAATTTCTGTTCCCGTGTGGATATTTATAGACTGAGATCAAGTCACTCCTTAACTTTCTCTGAGATAAGCTGAATAGATTGAACTCCCTGAGTCTTTCACTATAAGGCATGTTTTCCAGCCCTTTATTATTTTCAGGACTCTTCTGTGTTCTTCTCTATTTATCAACATCCTTTTGAATTGTAGAAACCAAAACTGGAACTAGTATTCTGTATAGGTCACATCAGTGCCAAATACAGAAGTAATATGCCTCTCTACTCCTACTAGAGATTCTCTTGTTTATACATCCAATAATTGCATTCTCTCTGGGAGCCCATGTTCAGATGATTATCCACCATGACTCCTAAGTCTTTTTCAGAATCACTGCTTCCCAGGATAGAGTCCCTCATCTAGTAAATATGGCCTGCATTCTTTGTTCCTAGATGTAGGACTTTCCGCTTGGCTGTGTTGAAATGCATAGTTTGTTTATGCTCAGTTTATCAGGCAATCCAGAACTCTTAATTAGTTACATTTCCCCATTTTTGTGTCATCTGCAAAATTTATCAGTGATGATTTTATGTTTTCTTTCAGGTCAGTGAAAAAAATGTTAAATAGTGTAAGACCAAGAACCAATCCCTGCAGGACCACATTAGAAATAGTCATGCCTGATGAGGATTCCCCATTTAAAGTTGCATTTTGAATCTATCAGTTAGCTAATTTTTAATTTAGGTAAAGTATGCCATGCCAATTTTGTGTCATTCTAGTCTACATCAAAGTGCTATGAGATACCAGAAGTCTAGCACATCAACACTATTGCCTCTATCATTCAAATACATAATCTCATAAAAAAGATACAAAGTTAGTTTGACAACATCCATTTTCCATAAACCCATACCGATTGGCACTTAGTCTCCTATAATTCTTCATTAATCAAATGCCATATCAGCCATTCCATCATTCTGCTTGGGATTGATGGCAGGCGGACAGGGCTATTACCCATGTCATCCCATTTACCCTTTTAAAATATTGTCACATTAGTTTTATTCTAGTTTTCTTGAATTTCCTCAGTGTTTCAAGACTTATTGAAAATCAACATTACTGGTCCAGAGAGTTCCCTGGCTCCTCCTCAAATGCAAATTATTCAGACCTGCTGATTTAAGTGTCTAACTTTAGTAGCTGGCGTTTAACCTGAGTTACTGTTGTGAATGAAAATATTTTATCAGATATAAATACATCATCCTGTTTTTTCCCCCAGATACAGGACACAAATATTTATTGTAAACATTTGCCTTTTTTGCCTTATTCTACCATTTCCATCTAATAATGGACCAATAACATTATTAGGATTTCTTTTGTTCCCCATATACTCCTTATTGTCATCAACTCTTCAGCTTTTGATTTCTCCTTGTGTCCCTTTGGTTCTGTTATCAATTTTCCACAATTCCTAGCTCTAATTTCCCCTCTCTCTCAATTGATCTATATTATTCCTATTGCCATTTTCACTTCTCCTCTAAGTCAGGAAGTTTTTTTCCTCTCTCTCTCCAGCCTCAGTTGTGGATTTTTGAGCATATAGTAAAAAAACAAAACAAAACAGAAAACCACAGTTCCCAGATGTATTTTCTTTTTAGTTCTAAATTCTTTCAGACGATTTGGCTCTTAATTATTTTTAGCTTTTGAAACTGGCCTTTTAAAGAACCAAGTATACATATTACTAGTTTGGAATCTATTCTGTTTATACATAACAAATGTGATCAAGTCATAATCACTTGTACCTAATAACCACTAGGTTTCAGTTGTGTGATCAATTTCTCTTTGTTTTTCAAGATGAGATCTAATACAGAATTCCCCTATGTTGGATGAAACATCTTTTGAGTTAGGAAATTGTGATCTATAATTTTTAGGAGCCTGGAGAATAAATAGTAGGAATTGGAATTGTATGATTGAATAACATGGCTGATATGGCTAGTTATCTCTTTAATTATATCTTGCTTGTGTGTGTTTGGGATGAATTACTACATATGCACAGGAACTATATTTCTATTGAATGTATAGTTAGTTATAGGGACAAATTCTGCTTGCAATGCCGCTGAAATGGCCAGCATAGATTTTTGTCCTCATATGTTTGGCTGTATGGTTCTTGATGTGGAACTCCAGCTGGCCACCATGGCAGTCCTGTGCCATGAGAAGCCTTCCATCATTGGTGCTCAGAGTATCCCCAGAACAGAAGGATCTCTGAGGTTCTACTGCCTAGGAGACAGGCTGGAGCCTGTGTAATGGGTAGAGAGGTGACTCCCTGTGTGCTCTGGAACATAGCCCAGCAGAGCTTTTGAACAGCAGCAGCTTTTTGGCGGAAGGGCTGTGGTGGCTAGGAGATGGACTACAGTCCCTATGCCAGTCCTTTGGCCAGATTAATAGCTGTGGAGTAACTCTGCAGCCTGGGGAGTGAGATTCCTCCCACTGTGCTACAACTGAAGTCTCCGGCACCCAGACAAGTTACTCATGCGAGTATACTGTCCAAACCGACTGCTGCAACACACACTCAGTATGGAGAGGAAACCAAAAGTCACCAATACAAGTCATTCCAAGATACTATATTACTTTCTCTTTCAGTTCAACCTGAAATTTTTTTTTTAAAAAATGTCAAGCAAACCGAAAAATTCTTTATTCTCTCAGCTCTACTTACAAAGCAATGCTCAATGGAGGCTGTAAACTAGTGGAACAGCTCATCAGATACACAACACAGAAGCCTCTGGCTAGGTTTTTCCTCAAGGGAAAAGGTTTATAACCAGAAATCAAAACAAGTTAACATAAGCAAAGAAGAGTAGTAGCAGAAAACTTCCTACTCTGGGCTCAACCAAATCCTCTGACCTATTTCCACATATATCTTCCCTTTGCGGTCTTTCACAGGTTCACCTGTGCAGAGCTGAGATTAACCCCTTGCTCTCCAGAGATCAAGTCACATACTCTGTATCAGGTCATACAGGCAAGAGGGGGCACTGATGTTTGGCTAAAGGAACCTGTCACGGGGCACTCCATTCACAGCTGGGCTGACGCCTCTTCCTGGTCACTCTGGGGATTAGCTCTGGCGCTCAATGCCCCTCATCTGTGGTTTGTGTCCCATTGCTCCTCTGTCTCCCCCGCCACCCCCGGTCTGGAGCCCCTCTCTTGCTCCAGGAACCACAGCATCCTCTTTGTGACATAGAACTCTGTCTGGGTCACTCACTGTCCCCCACTCACAGTCCATCAACAGTCATAGGCAGTCTCCCCATTCACTTTCCTGGTACCACTCTCCAGGGCTGGCTCTAGGTTTTTTGCCCCCCCAAGCAAAAAAAGTTTTGGCTGCCTACACCCCAGCCCTGGGCTCTCACCCCCCACCCCACTCCAGTGCCCTCCCCCACCCCCTGCTGCCCCAGCCATGGGCTCCCCCCCACCAGTGCTGACTCTGCCCTCTCCTCCCTCACCACCAGCCAGTCCAGCACTGGCTGGGTCGGGGTAAGCAGCAGGGCTCCTAGGTCCCTCCAGCCAGGGCTCCCACCTCCAGGCCCAGCCGGGACCCATGAAGGCAGAACTGGGGGACCGCCCCGGCAGGGGGCTGAGGAGCCGGGGCAGGGTAGCCCCAGAGGGAATGGAGCCCCAGAGAGCGGGACGAGGGCCCCACATGGCAGCGCTCTACCCTCTATGCAGGAGCGCCAGCAGCCTTTTTGACGTCCTAGGTGGAAGAAGACCCTGCCCCCAAAATGGCACCCCTGACAGAGGTAGCAGAAGATCCTGCCCCCAAAATACCACCAATGACCACAGCCCCCCAAATGTCAGCACCCTAGGCGACCACCTAGGTCGCCTAATGGGTTGTGCCAGCCCTGTCTCTATGGCCCTGCTGCTTCTGGCCGCCCTGCCGCAGACCCTGGGCAGCTCGGACCGCTTCACTCAGCCCCGACAGCGGTGCTGAGGGGAGGCCGCCCTGTAGCACCTGCAGACTGATCCATGTGCCCCGCAGGGCAGCCCCCAGCCCAAGTGTTCCACTCTCAGAGCCTGCCCGGCCCAGCCACAAGGTGGGGCACTGCTCCCCCAAGGCACGAACCGCAGCGACCCCAGGGCGCTCCCTGCGCACAACATGCTGCTGCTGTTAGAGCTGGCTCTAGGCTTTTCCACCCGAAGCAAAACAAACAAAAAAAGGTGTCCAGAATGCCACCCCTGAAAATGTGCTGCCCCAAGCACGTGCTTGGTTTGCTGGTGCCTAGAGCCGGCCCTGCCACTCCCTCAGTGGCTGGTAGGGGAACCTGGGCCTGCCCTCTACTTCAGATTCCAGTCCAAGTACCCTCAGCTCAGCAGTTCTGGGCCTTCCTCTCTCTCCCATCAATGCTCTTTCCCTGGACTGCTTCCTACTCTCTGGTTTCTCTTCTGTCTCTGAGGGTACTAGCTCCAAGAACCCTCCTCTCTGAGAGTCACTATCTACCTGCCTGCCTGCAGCCTTTCCCAGCAGTCCCTAAGCATCTCTCTCTCTCTCTCTCTCTCTCTCTCTCTCCCCCCCATCTCTCTCTCTCTTCCCAAAGAGTGACTGCCCTTTCTCAGCAGCCAGCTAGTATGTAGCTGGCTACCTGGCTTTATAGGCTCCACCTGTTCTTGCACAGGTGAGCCTGTTCTTTAATTAGCTGCCTCCAGCCAAAAGCTACCCTGTTTACAGCCTAATTAGCTGATTGGGCCCACCTGACCCAATTCCACTCTTGAAAGATTAGTGTGGGGATCTTTTCTCACCCCATCACAGAACCCTAGAAAGTATCTTCCTTGCTACTCTTGAGCTCAGCCAGTTCTAAAATGAGGAGATCATGCCTTTGCTGAAATAGCTCATAATGAAATTCTGAATACAATTAAAATCCCCAGCATTTTCAGTATCTGTCTAGACACAACACCAGATGCCATTAAAAGAGACCAGATGTAAAGTATTTTCTGTTACGTCCTAAAACAAGGGGCAATAAATGTCTCTACTTGACTTTATTCATATCAGCCCCACATGGTGAATCATTGCGCAATTTTGCCCAGATATTTCAGTGACATAATAATTACATTGGGGACACAGATGTTCTGCAATGTCATGATAATATCAGCACCTCCAGAATAACGTTGGGGGGAAATGATCTGCAGGATTTACATCTTCAGTGCTTTAGTCACAGATGAAAACTTGGCCTGACATATACATTGGGCCAAATTCTCCCTCAAAAGTTAATGCACAATTCCTATCAAAGCTAATGGGAGTTGTGCACATGTCTATGAGGGCAGAATTTGTCCCACTGTCTCTTCTGTGTCCCTTTTGCCACAAACCCTTTTGATAAAGCTAAGGGGTTTTATCATTCATTTTATCAGTGAAAGAGATACAAAGGGCAGCTAGAGTCATGTTCAGCTCCAAGTATCATAGAACATGGCTTTGACCTCTGAAAAATACTTAAGCAAGTTTTTAACTTAAAGCATAGGAGTAGTTCCATTGACTTCTACAGGATTATTTACATGCTCAAAGTTAAGCACATGCTTAAATGTTTTGTTGGATCAGGTCTTAAACAAACTGACAGCAAATCTGATGTATTTGAATGAATCTGGGATAAATTTCTTATTTTGCAGATTTTCTAAAATTTCCCAAGAATGTTAAATTTCCATTAAAGTATTTACAATCTGAAATCTTGTTGCACCCCATTTAATAACATCTCATTAAAGGGACTGAAACATAAATATGACCCAGAAGCTAATGATAGAAGATGGAAGTACGTCCACCAGTGTTCAGTGGGCTACTTGCTTTAAGCCATAGTTTGCAGCTGGGACTGCCTGTGTATTGGATAAGCTTTAGAGGAAACTTCACTAATACTCTATATTTATAAAGCAGCTCAAAGAGAAATCAGAAAATCTATTAAGTTTTGTAGTCAGGAATATGCATTTCCAGAAAACTATGTTTTCCATCTGTTTATTTTTATTTTTGTTTAGTGAGTTAGTTCATGCTTTTGGCTTTTCTGAGGCAGTCTAGAGGTTTCCTTGTAGAATTTAATAAAAGTTGGTGTTGCTGGTTTTCCAGGTTTCATGCAAATCTTTTTGTTTGTTTGTTTGTATTTTTTGAGTGATTCTAGGGTATTTAGCCCTGAGGCTTGGGGTTCAAAACCCAAATCTCAAAGCAAATCTCAGCTAAATCCCCCAAATTTTGACTTGCTTTGTGTTGATATCAGGCAATGCTCACCCACGGCTCACTTGAAACCTGACCCTAGATTTGCTATAAAGCATTTCAGTCTTCTATTGTATGTATCTATATGGCCCATCCAAACATCTCTTCCTCACTAATTATTTTATCCTCACAACACCTCTGTAAGGCCGGAAAATATTACTCCCCACTTTACAGATGGGGGTCAGGGTAGATTAAGTCTCTTGGGGTATATCTTCACAGCAGCTGGGAGTGTGCCTCCCAGCCTGGGTAGACAGACTCACGCTGGCTTGGCTCAAGCTATCGCACAGACAGACAGCCTGAGCCTCTGCTGGTGCCACAACACCCACATTCTGTTAGTGTTGTTAGCTTGAGCCAAGCCGCGCACACCTCTCTATCTGACCTGGGACGCATGCTCCCAGCTGCACTGTAGACATACCCTTACCCAATGTCACACAAGTTGTCTGTAGTTAAGCTAGTAATCAAACGCACATCTCTTGAGGCCTAGTCTAGTACTCCATCCATTAGACCATCCATTCTACTTTTTCTCCTCATTAAGGCAGTCTGAGTGTTAGGCTTCCAAAGGAACCTGAAATCAGGCAAGCTATTTTTGTGCCACTCTATTAATTTGCAAAGCAGTTGTTTGAGAGGGGATGAAAGTGCATAGTCCGCCTTCCCCTCCAAACATTTCAAACTTTCGCTTATCTTCATTTTTGATACCTTGCATGAGCGGAGCTGGAGTCTGGGCAGCCCTAATTTGTCTGTATGCCAGAGCACTTTGTAAGCAGTCAGTTCCTTAGCCTCTTATCTTTTGTAAGAGAAGGAAAAAAATGACTCCAGTGAGCTAGCCAGTCATGTCATAGGTCATTTCTTTTCATTCTTGCCAAAGCCAGCTACATTTACAAAGTGATAGACCATTTTCCTCTAGGAAAAAAAAGCCTTTTTGAAAAGCAATTGGAATTCTCATTCAATGCATCATCTGAATCTATATACTTTTTAGGAGAAGACACTGAAATAGTAAATGTGAAAGGTTCACTGGAAACCTTGCTTAACCTTTCAGTTTTACAAAGCTTATATAGTCCAGGGTTGCACAGCAAGATGCCCTTTTCAGTAATTTTAGGTTGTTTTTTTTTTTTCATTGCACTATTGTCAGACCCATTATGAGGAGAAGAGGTCAAGTTTGTTTGCTTTTTTCCTTGCAATTTAAGCATTCCGTCTTGCTAGGGTTCACTGTTCGGTGACCTCTGAATTCATCTAAAATTGCCCCAAAGAACCCAAGTGAATACAAGTGTGGGAACCTGCCTGTTTGTCATCTCCACAATCAGCAGACCTGGTGCAGGCCGTTTGCCATTGTTTCTAAGTGGAGACAGCAAACATGTCTAGGCTGGCTTGATAAAGCTCACAGATTCTTCACTCTTTATAGCACTTGCCTGCTAGGCTCAGTATTAAAACTGAATATGAATTGAAAGCTGCTGTTATTTATGACCCAGATTTTTAAAGTGACTAGTGATTTTGGGTGCCATGATTTTCAGGTGCCCAACCTGAGACACCTTACAGATCCTTCATTCTCAAAGCAGGGAGTGCCCAGTACTTTGAAAAATCTTAGGGTACATATTTGGGTTTAGGAAATGTACTTATTTCGCATGAGAGTTAGAATAGTTGGTGAGAGGAAAAACTGCTGAAGGTCAGAACTAGAAAAAGATGCATCTTAATTATTTCCTTCTTGGAATTTTGTTGAAACTCTCCTTAGAGTCAAGAATCTTCAAAGATTACTTACCAGACAGAGGTCTGCAGCTTTTCACTGCTGGGATCTTGAATTCTAGTCTGTGAGATGGCTTGACTTCAGCCCCTTTTCCCATCTTTTACTCAGGGTAGATAAAATGCAAAGGCAAAATATTTCTCTCTCTCCTTCATTATCAAGACATATTATTTATTAATGAACTGAGCATTCATTTAGAACATTTGGGTCTGTTTAAATGTCATCTTCAACCTGTATATTCAATACATTTATTAATGGCAGAAATAAACTAAATAGTAAAATCCTCACATGTTAAACAGCTGTTTTATATATGAATGTGCTGTAAACAGCATATAAAAGCTTCAGAAATGCTCCCTGGAATGTTGGGATTCAGTTTTATTCCACTAAGTTTACAGTTTACATTTGCAAATATTATACAGAAGTTCTGCGTGAAATTAGTTAAGCACTAGATTTAAACAAATTATTTGCAACAAACCATTTATTTGGTGAATCTAGCCCTTTTTTCAAGCCGTGAATTATTCACAAACAGACTTCAATTTTTACAAAATGGTTTTGTTATTCAAATAGAGCCTGGTCAGATGCCCAGTGAAGTCAAGACTCCCATTGATTTCAAAGGGCTTTGAATCAGGGCCTTGATCCAATTCTCACTGAAGTCAGTAAGAGTTGGATCAGACTCATGCAAACATATCTCAGCCTGTGAATTGCTTGCAGAATATTTACTATGACTATTGTGTAGACGATTCATAATTCACTGTTCATGCTTGATTATTGGTCACCTAAGTCACACACTATTGTTTCTGCTCCCTGATTGGATTCCCACCCCCAGAAAGAGTTTGCAAGGTGGCTGTGCAAATCCTTCCGGCCTGAAAAATCATTGAAGCTTTTGCTTTCTGTGAACATTTTAGAAAATTTGTGAATTTCATTCAAATGAATATTCATGAATAATTCTTTACTGTGTCCAACCAATTCTGTTAAGCTCTGTCATGCTCCTGGCATGTATTTACTCATTATCTTTCAGATGTTAATTTCTATTTGTAAGAAACAAGCTGTTGGTGAAAAAATAAACATTGAGCCTATTTTCAGTCTGCAAAGGCTAGTGGTTTTGTATATATTTAAACAGGTCCTACAGAGAACAAAACTCTTTGGTGTTCATTACTTAATGGGTTGACATGTGCACCCACTTTGGAAAGCTTTAAGATCAGTGACCCATGGTAAAACAGTACATTCCAACACACCCTGATGCCAGGGGGCATTAGTTCCAACACTTATCACCTTTCAGGACAGGAAAGAAATAAAACATTATCATCTAAAATCAATATATCTTTCTAGCCTTAAGGGTTTTGCAGTGTGGTTGAAGCCGTGTTTATACCAGGATGAGATAGAGACAGTACGTTAGGTAATATCTTTTATTGGACCAACTTCCGTTGGTGGAAGGTACAAGCTTGCAAGCTTCACAGAGCTCTTCTTCTTCAGATCTGGGGAAGGAAACCAGAGTGTCTGAGCTAGATACAAGTTAGGATAGATTGTTAAGCATATCTGAGTCTCTAGCTAAAGATAAGAGATTTTTTGGTGTGTCTGGGGTGATTGTTGGTGCTATGGGGATAATTGTGGTGATCTGGGTTTCTTGTATATAGTCATTTGCAGGATTCCATTTCTGAAGGTAATTGTGGTATCCAGGGAGTTGATGCTGGTGTGGAAGTGTTCTAGAAAGAGTCTGATGGATGGGTGGCAGATGTTAAAATTGTGGTGGAAATCTATGAGGCAGTTTAGGTCTTCTATGCAGTGGATGAAGCTACCATTGATGTATATCAGGTGTATCATTGGTTTCAAGGTGCATTTTTCCAAAAATTCTTCCTTGAGGCAGCCCATGAAGAGGTTGGCATACTGGGGAACCATCCTAGTACCCATGGTTTAGACAAAGTATTTGCTGCTAAATGTGAATTTGTAGTCAGTGAAATGAAAAAGGTTTGGTGATGTATTTAGGGTGGATTTCAAAGCATTGTACATTACTGTGTATATTTAAGTCAGGCAGTGATGCTGATGTATAGGGAGGTGTCATGCATGGTGACAAGGATAGTGTTCTGGGGGAGGTTGTTAATGGCAGAATTTCTGCAGGAAGTTGGTAGTGTCTTGGAGGAAACTGGCCCTTTGTGTGATGAGTGGTTTGAGGATGGTTTCTATGAGTCCCACTGTTCCTTCAGTGGCCAGATATGATGGGTCTGCCCGGGTTCCCTTGTTTGTGCATCTTGTGAAGCATGTAGAAGGTCTGTGGGTGGGTTTGCGGGAAGGATGAAGTGGTTCAGTTTTTCTTGGAATTATTTGGGAAATGATTTGATGGTATCTTTAAATTCCTGTGTGAACTGTGGTGTGGGATCTTCTTTGAGTTCTTTATAGTAGGTGGTGTCAGAGAGTTGTCTGTTGGCCATGGTGATATAGCCATTATGATTAAGGACTATACAGCACCCCCTCTGTCTGCTGATGTGATGGGTTTCCCCCTGGGGTGCCACCTGGAACTGGGGTACCACTGAGCTCCCCTGACCAACCAGCTTGGGCTCTCTTTTACATTGTACTTCTGTGACAAGCTGCAAAGCCCTCTCTAGTCTGCACTGTCACCAGCATACATACAGATAGGGACACATTAACATGCAGTTACATGCAGTCAGGCTCTCTGACCAGCCCCTGCATGGGAAGGCTCCAGCTAAGGCACCTTCCAGCTCCTCAGGCACTCACCTCCTCTGGCGTGTAAACCCAAAATTATACCATCTTGCACTGCACAGGGAACTGTACAGTGCAAGCTCATAAAATTCACCCCCTCCCTCAATGTGGAAAGGAATATGCAACAGCCTTTTGCCCTGAGTTATGATTTCCATCCACTGGTTTAGATAGAGCAAAAAGAAGTTTATTAACTACAGAAGATAGATTTTAAGTGATTATAAGGGATAGCAAACAGATCAAAGCAGATTACCTAGCAAATAAACAAAAACGCAAAATAAGCTTAATATATTAAATAGATGGGATATGAATAGCAGATTCTCACCCTAAGAGATGATACAAGCAGGGAGTGGATTCTTAAGGGGCTAGCTGCACTTGCTTTACAGCTTGGAATCCCCAGGTGTTCCATTCATAGGCTAAAATCCCTTTAGCCTGGGTCCAGCACTTCCCCCAATACAGTCTTTGTTTCTCAGGTGTTTCCAGAAGTCTTCTTGTCTGGCGAGTGAAGAACCAAGATTATGTCACTCCCCTGCCTTATATAGCTTTTGCATATGGCAGGAACCCTTTGTTTCAAATCTTGGTTCCCACGCCAGTAAGTGGAAAAGTACTGACATCCCAAAATGGAGTCCAGCACCAGGTGACCTGGTCACATGTCCCTGTAGAGCAGGGGTCGGCAACCTTCAGCACACAGCCCATCAGGGTAATCTGCTGGTGGGCTGTGAGACATTTTGTTTACCTTGACCATTCTCAGGCATGGCCTCTCGCAGCTCCCAGTGGCCGTGGTTTGCCGTTCCCGCTATGGCAAACCATGGCCACTGGGAGCTGCAGAGGGCCATGCCTGCAGACAGTCAATGTCTGGCAGCCTGCCAGCAGATTACCCTGATGGGCCATGTGCTGAAGGTTGCTGACCCCCCCTGCTGTAGAGTCACAGCAGCCATCCCCCGTGAGTTGTTTGGAGCATTGACAGGAAGGCTCACCGGGTGGGATATAAATTTCTCCTAAGGCATATTGTTTCTTCCTAATGGCTCATTAACCTAAATGGACCCTTCCCAACCAGCCATCTAGACTAAGAACATTTTGCCTAGTGGGCCTTGCCCTGTAGTAGATACATGTGGAATAGATACATAGTCAATATTCATAACTTCGGACACATAAATGATACATGCATACATGTAGGATAATCATATTCAGCAAACTACAATCTTTTGAATGGCACCTCACATGCCTTATCTTGCATAAAATACATCATAATTATGATACAATCATTTCATAATAATATAATCGTGCATAATATGGGGTGCACTGTCACAGCCAATTTGACCACTATCTGGTGGTTTGTACAGCTTTTCTCTTGGTGGTAGAGAGATTGTGAAGGATGTAATGTTTGAGGATTTTACAGGTGATTTTCTTCTTGAAGCAATTGATGTAATGATCCAGCATGTGGTTTTGTCTGCTGACGGGTGTCCAGTCAGATTATTCTTTTTTCTTATGACTGTCATGGAGATGTGGTAGTTCTGGGTGGTGTCATTTTTGTTGTGGAAGAATTCCTTAAGGCAGAGACAGCAGAAGAATTCTTCTAGTTCTCCACATGTTAGTATTTTAGTAAGTTCAGTCCCCTGGACAGTACGTATACTCCAGTTCTGGTTGGGGTAGTCTTGATAAGTTGATGAAGTTATGGTGTCATGTGGTGGGTCATGGTGTCTTGAGTTTCCCAAAGGTGGTGTTCTGTTGGTTGTGGAGTTATAGTTGGTTCTTCCAATTTTTGTTTTTGTCCCTGTTAAACCTTAATTGCCCATTTCATTTTAAGAGGTCTCCCACAATAACCCTTACGCTTAACAATCTGTTCCAACTTGTATTTTGCTCAGACACTCTGGTTTCTTTCCCCAGACCTCGAGAAGAACTCTGTGAAGCTTGCAAGCTTGTACTTTCCACCAACTGAAGTTGGTCCAATAAAATATATTACCTCACCTGCCTTGTCTCTTTCATAGGCATAAGGCTAAAGTTAGAATGAGCAGATTCTATTAACCTTTTTTCTGGTTATTCTTTCATGAAAAAATGTTAGGTTCTCAAGAACAAGAAGTAAAAATTAAAAATTCAGCTCAAAATGAGATTACCGTCTCTAGAAATTGTTCCAACTCCAATGCATTAATGGGAATTGCAGCATCCATACATTTAAAGGTTATCTGCAAAGTAGAAAAATGGGTTAATGAGCTTTTTTGCTTCTTTATAATATATAAAGAATGTCTGAATTTTTTGTTTTTTATACTGTTTCTTCTTTTACTTAAGAAATATCAGGAACATCAAGTTTGGTCTTCAGTGTTGGACTCCTCATTACAGCTGATTGGAGAATCTTTGATCTACCCACATTCTGTTGGAATATGTCATTTGTCAAAAAGACAACTTTTCAAAATTGAGTTGAGTTTGCTGGAATTTTGTTTCCAAAGAAAACTGGGAAAACCCCAACATCCTATTTCAATGTTTTTAGATTTAAACATTTTGGCTTTTCATTTTGAAATGACTCTTCATTTCAAATACTTTATTGTGTATTATTATATATTCTAATATAATACAAAATAAAAAAGTCAAAATGAAAAAGAAATTTTTTGACTGACTTGAAACTTTTTAAAAAATTTCATATGCAGAGAATTTCAAAATGTTCGAGTTTCATTCACATTCAGAAAGAAGCCAAATTTCAAAATCTCAAAACCCTTCAGAAAATGCAATTTCCATCCTCCATGCAGTTCCACTCTTTGGGTCTCAAATTTCGATCTTGCATTTTCCCAACTCTTAACTGAAGAGGCAGAAGACATCTTTTCTTCCAAATGTTTCTCATTTAGGTTAAATAGATATTTAAAAAAAAAATAAAAGGGGGAGCGGGGAAGGGTGCTAATTAATATGACTAAAAATCTCTTTCCCTACCAAGTGAACTAATTTCTATTAGTTCTACAATTAAGCATAGTCTTTCAGGAAAAGCAGGGTAGAGAAGACCTGAATTTATAATGTAAAATAAAACAAAACAACCCCCTGTCTTTCTTTTGTAACAAATCCAAACCCAAGTCTTATTTATATATCATAAGAAGCAGGTCACCTTCAATAACAAAAGGTTAGACTTTGACTAGTCCTAATATAAGTAGCCCTGCACAGCTCCTGTGCTCAGTTGTTCACCCTCAAGCAGATTGGTAGGGAAGGTGGTGGACAGTAGCTGAGGGCCAGGTTCTTCTCCAGGCATGAGCCAGAGGAGCCGAGCCAGCATGAGGGGAAAGATAAATTGTTTGATAAATGCCTCCTGAGCCCACCAGTAATTTCTCTTCAGTACTGAAAGATAAAACAGCGGACTCCATCTGACTATAGTTTAGTGAAAAACACATCCACGACAAAGAACTAAAAAAAACTTTCAGGCAAGTCCTAGTTAACTTAGTGCTTTTATGTACACAGACTTAACTGTCCCTGCAAACAAAATGGAAGCACCCATGAGCACATAAATTCAAATCTGATGTTAAAACATAAAGCGTGTAGCACAGTAGAAAATAATAAGACAATTTCACTAATACAACCAGTGCATATAAAACCTTCTCAGGATGGGTAAAATTCCATCCACGTCTCCCCCATTCCATCTGCATAGGGAATTTCTGAACCTCCTACTTCCAGTCTGTTAGTCTGTTAATTGCTAATAATATACAAACGTGGATCTTTGAGGCAAAGAATCTTAAGTTTGTCACACACCATTTTAGTGGTCTAGGCCCTGATCCTGCAGCTCAGAAGTGTTCAGTTCCTATTTCAGCTTCTACGTAAGGGTCAGATTTTCAAGAGTGTTCAGTGCCCAACCTTCCCAGCTCTTTTGTAAACCTGGCCGCAAAATAGTTTATCATACCGGTCTGTGAGGACCGTTCACTCTGCAGCAGAGGAGAGAAAAGCATATTCATAACTAGGCAAATTGGATTGTAAAACCACAGAAATTGGCAGCGCAGGGAGGGATTGGAGGGGGATGTAGGGTAGGTGTAGCATCTGAAACAATTTTTTGAAATTGTCTAGATTTCAATCCTCTGCTATCTCTCAAACCACCTGTTTATTCACACTCCCTGATATTAGCTTTAGAAATGTGTTTCTGTAAGATATGCCGCAGACCAGAGCCAAGTTCAGTACATCTTCTGCTAACTCATTCTCTTTTGACTCACCTGGAAGAGCTATTTCCCTATTGATCTCAAGGGTGACGTGGTTGAAGATTCAGCTGCAGTGCACAGTTTGGGTCCCAGTTTTGAGATTCAATGGTTCAAACATAAGAACATAAGAATGGCTGTACCGGGTCAGACCAAAGGTCCATCTAGCCCAGTATCTGTCTACCGACAGTGGCCAATGCCAGGTGCCCCTGAGGGAGTGAACCTAACAGGCAATGATCAAATGATCTCTCTCTCCATCCCCATCATCCATCTGACGAGACAGAGGCAGGGGACACCATTTACCCATCCCCTGCTAATAGCATTTATGGACTTAGCCACACCATGATTATATTATCTTTTTTTAAACATTGTTATAGTCCTAGCCTTCAAACACAGCCGAGATGATATCTGAGCACTTCTTTTTAAAACATGTTAGATCAAATTCTGTCCATAAACAATACCATTGAAATCAATAGGATGGCATGTACACAAATGAGAAGAAAACTTGGCGTGATGTGTATTTTACCAGCCGATGGAAACAAACCTATTTTCCATGGTATTTCTTTTCTGGTTGTACTCTGGATATCAGTTATAGCTATTGAGGACTATTTTAATCAATGCTGCGGCCAATCCTCACCTCTAGCAAGCAGAACACTTTACTTACCTGTTCTCCTTAAGTACAGAAGTGCCTTGGAACTATTTTATATTCCTATAGGCAGAATGATATGATGATGCACTGAACCAGACTAAAAAGAAATTATCTATTGTATTTGGTACTGGAGTGACTGCTGCTGGAATAGTGTCCAGTTCTGGTGCCCACAATTCAAAATGGATGTTGAAAACTGGAAAGGGCTCAGAGTAGAGCCACAAGTTTGATTAAAGGATTAGAAACATGCCTTATAGTGACAGAACTGACTATAGAACTCAATCTATTTAGCTTAACAAAGAGAAGGTAAAGGGGTGACATGATTACAATCTATAAGTAAGTATTTCATAATGGACTCTTCACTTTAGCAGAGAAAGGTATGACATAATCCAGTGGCTTGAAGCTGAAGCTAGACAAATTTAAATACGGCATAGATTTTTAAAGATGAAAGTAATTTACCATTGGAACAATTTACCAAGAGTCAAGGGGGATTTTCCATCACTGACAATTTTTAAATCAAGACTGGATGTTTTTCTAAAAGATCTGCTCTAAGAATTATTTTGGGGAAGTTCTATGGCCTGTGTTATACAGGAGGTCAGACTAGATGATCACTCCTTGCCGTAGAATTTATGAATCTATGAATATGGCTATAACAAAACATGCTTGGGTTTGGGTCCAATCTTGTCATTCTTTCACACACTCAAAACTGCCACTGAAATCAATAGCAATTTTTCATGTGCAAGGAATGCAGGGTGGGTTCCACTGGTGTGTCTATACAGGAGTCATATAAAGAAGAAAAGAGAATCAATTTAATCTATTTTAGCAACTACCACTGTTGTGTCTAAACACTGCACAGGTATTTTAGATCTGCATAGTGAGGCCCACAGTCAGAGGCGGATTAAGGTTTCCTGGGGCCCTGGGCCAGAGCAAGTGGAGATCCCCTCCCCATCCCTTCAAACTGTGACCCTGTCCCCATTCTGCCAGCAGCACTGCCCACAGCCTTCCCCGGGGCCTGCCCCTGTTCCACCCAGGATCCCTTCCATTCTGCCCTCCCCCCCCTCCCCCCGCAGCCCCATAACTCCTTTTGCTCCTTTCTGCCCCCGCCTCCCTACTGTGGCCCCATGACCAGAGAAGCTCTGTCCCTGTGCCACAGCCCCGGGGCTGCAGCAGGGAGTGAAAGCTCCTCTAGTCCCAGGGCTGCAGCAGGGATCTGAATGCTGGGGCTTCCCCTGTGATCCCCCACACTTCTGTGGGGGACCAGGGGCAGAGCGCTGGGGCTTCATCTGCCCCTCCTGCCCCATGCTTCTGCTGGAGAGCAGGTCAGGCGCAGGGGTTTGTCCTGCTGCCCCACGGCTTCTGCTGGGGATGGGTGGGGGGCACTGGGGATTCCCCTGCCTGGGGGCTTCTGCCAGGGATGGGGTCAGGTGCCGCTCGAGGCGGCTTGCCCTGCTGCCCCGTGGCTTCACTCGGGATGGGATTGGGGGCTACTGGGGAGGAGAGGAGACTTCCCCTGTCACAGGGCTGCTGGCAGGGTGGGGGTCCACTAGGGGATGGCTTCCCCACCCAGCGCTGCTGCTGTGGAGCGGGGTCAGTGTGCGGGGGCTTCCCCTGCCCCACCCACCCATTGGCTGGGGCTTTGGGCTTCTGCCACTGGCAGCAGATTTTTTCTGGGGACCCCCAAGTTGGCTGGGGACTATGGCATGGGTCCAGTGGCTAATCCGCCACAGCCGACAATGGACTTAATAAAGTGTGCTGCTCTTCTCTTCTCCCTCCCCTGTCATAGGAAGGGTGTGTGTGTGTTTTATTCTGACTATGGTGGGAAAGATTAATCAGAGATGAAAGTCTTGCAGAATGCCCTAAAGACAGCCAGGGTATATATTCGTTTGCTTTCTGGAAACTCCACATTCCACAGCCAAACACCTTTGTTAGAGAACATTTTACCTCTGGCTGTCATTCCCTTCACTCTGAGCTTAGTAAGCTGCATTGTCCAGAGGAGCACAGCTGTCTTGTAAGGTTATGGATGAAGATACAATTTCTGATGTAGCTGGAGTTCTCACCTGTAGATGGCTTTGATGTCCAGGACCAAAGCACTCGAAGTGGACCAGGAGCCCATTAAGGGACTGGAACACAGTGGTGACCACTGGCCATCAGTAGTACATTAATATTGGACTACAGTTAACTAGTGTGTAACCAGGCTGTCATTCCATTGAAGTATTTTGAGGGGATCATAAGCCATGAAAATAGATCTTTGCAAAGTTTAACCTTTGCATCTTTCAAAATGGAATTTCTTCCTCTTATATCTTTGCCCATTTTGGGGTTACACTGCATCTGCCCCATGCAGTAGTGGGGAAGGTAGAATGGGGAAGACACCTTCCCCACCCCACGTACCCCGGGCTAAAGCTGGGGATACTTGCCATCACATTATGCTTTGCGGGTGCAAGCAAAGTTCTTTCTGTGCAGTCATGGAGCGTTCAATCCATTCCAAAGTAGGTGGGGAGGAATATGAAAGGCACTGGGCCCACCTTCCTCCACACTAGCTGAGCATGCCTCAGACAGCAGGCTTCACAGGCTTACAGATTGGAGGAGTTTGTACACTCCTCCAGTGTAATGGGGAAACTAAGGGCAGTTTGTGTCTCCTGTGGCAGAATCTATCCCAGAGTGCTCCCTGGAGCAGTGCAATCCATCAATTAAAGCCCAAATTAAGGTCCTTGTAGGTTTAGTATATTATGACATGTTATATCTTACATTAGGGATACAATAGAGTTCATACGGGAGCTCCACATAAATATACTTTTTAGGGAATTTTAGGGAAAGTATATTTTAGAGGTCAGTGTTCACTGGAACAGCAGATTTGAAAACCTCCATCAAAATTTGGATTGAGAACCAAATTTCATGACTGACTGACTTTCTTTCCCACATCTATCAACATCTATCAACATGGTCATTTCTAAGTACCTTTGGAGCCAATCTCTGAAGCCCATGTTCATCTGCACTATATTTATCCAGGTGAAGTCAGCATTATAGTTTCAGCTCACCATATTTTTCACAAATAAAAGGAATCTTAACAATGAATGACTTTAAGAATATGTCATAATGACATGTTTTATGCATTGATGGATCTCTCTCTCTCTCAAACACGAACTTTCAACAAAGCAATTCAGCACTTTGATTATCTAATACTAGACATCAATGGGTAGGGAACTGTAGAATTCAGTGGGTTATCTTTCCTGGACTCCTCCTGATTCAAAGGATAAAACTGAAGGAGGAGTACTTGTGGCACCTTAGAGACTAGCAAATTTATTTGAAAAATACCTGTCTCCCATACTGTGTGGAAATCAAAGGCCTTCTCCACACAGGGGAAATTGACTGGTATAGCTGTTGCAGAATAACTATTCCAGTTTAGTTATTTCAGTATAATTTGGCTATTTCAGAATAACTCCGCACAGTGGACACTTTATTCCAGAATAAAAGTGATTTTACTTCCAAATAATTACTTCACTTCCATATTATTCTATAATAAAGTCACTTTTATTTCAGAATAGTTTCCACATAGGGAGTAACTCCAGAATAGCTACAGAGGAACAGTTATTCCACAATAGCTATCCCGATCATTTTCCCTGTGTAGAGAAGCCTAAAGACTCACCTCCTCTTTTCAGTAGATATAGAAGACGTGCCAGAGACCCCAAAGCACTCCAGAAGGTCTTAATGAGCATGCTCTGGGTGGACTCTCTTTAAAAAGTAATTAAGATAAACAAACCTCAAAAGAGTGAAAAGAATTAACTGAGGGCATGGTGCCATCCCTCACAGAGGGAGGCCTTCCTTCGCCTGCATGGAAAGAGGCCAGATACTGAGTATGGAAGAAAAGAATCTGAAAAATAATATTTTTGCTAGCTTTGTTCCAGTACCTGGATGATGATCTGTTGGTTTGGATGGGAGTTTATCCAAGTTTTTAACAAGATTGACTTATTTTATAAACAGAAAAAGCAAAGTGATTTGTTTGCCAAAAAAAAACAAATTTTCATCCATTCAAATTAGGCTAATCATCAACCCCTTGTTTTCATTTGTCTCCACCACCAATTTTCTCTCCAGGAGATGTACCAATAAGTCTCAGCCAAAAGAATTCTATGACCTAAGCACTGTCCTACTAACTTAGTCATTAGAATTCTCTCCTATAGTATTCTAACATGTCATGAAACGTTGAGACTGAATGGGATTCTGATCACAATCACAAGAACACAAAGGGTAAAGGCACAAGGACCCTTCCCACATTGTTCAGGGGCCAACCACAAAGTGGCTGGACAGTGCAGAACTTGCTAACCTCTTGCACTCTTGGGGGTGCTAGCTGACTGACGTGAAGCCAAAGCCCTACACATGGCAGTGGCTATGGTCCTGTGTGAATGGAAGCACATGCTGCAACATCCCCCAGGGTAGCAGATGCCTGAATCAGCCAGAATTCCTTCTCAGTATGGTCCCTGATCCTATTGGGCCTGATTCAAAGCTCATTGAAGTCAACGAAAAAGACCTCAATAAACTATGGAACAGGGCAGGCCCAGAGTGTGATTCTGCTTGCAAAAGGCAAAATCTAGCCCCATGTGAATAGTTCAACTGAACAATGCTCACACGAATAAAAGTTGCTCACATAATTAAGAGCTGCAGGATCAGGGCCTCATCCATTAAAATGGAGTTTGACAAACTTAATATTCTTTGCCTGAAAGATCCATATTTGTGCAGCATTAACAATTAACAAGACAACAGACTGGAAGCAGAAGGCTCAGAAATTCCCTCTGCAGGTAAAATGGGAATGGGGTGGGAGGCATGGATGGGGTTTTACCCCTCTGAGAAGGTATTATACACTGTGATTGAATTATAGCAATTGCCTTTCTCTATGCTATTATACCCTTTTATGTCTTAACATCAGATTTGAATTCATGTGCCTGTGAATGCATCCATTTTGTTTGCAGAGGCAGTTAAATCTGTATGCAGATTCACTAGCACTAGGTTAACTGTGACTTGCTTGAAAGTTATTTACAAGTTCCTTGTCACTGACGTGTCTTTCATTAAACTACATACCCCATATGGAGTCCACTGTTTTATCTTTCAGCACTGATGAGAAGTTACTGGTGGGCTCAGGAGGCATTTATCAAAGACATGACTGCTAATTTACTACACAGGGCTGCTGAATTCCTCTAGGAATTGTCCTTTGACCCTACTGCCATAAATTCTGTATTATAGAATTGGCAGACTTTAACAGCCCTTTGTTACTAAGTAATGGAAAAGAAGCCCTGACCTGAAAAGACCAAAATATTTTAAGGTAAGATACTGTATTGTATATTAGGTGTTAGATAAAATATAGGAAATAAAATATCGAATCTCTTGGGAAAGTGGCCAGATAAAGCAAATACTTAATCTTAAATGATTTCTTACTTTTAGGAAAACATTTAAAACTAATCTATGTTATTTATCATTTTTAACATTTTCCCCAAAGTACTGGCTTTTGTGCCTATGTAGCTGCATGTATAATCACATACTGTATGAAACCCCACCAATACATGCTTTTCATATGAAATAGCAGGTAACATGCATTAGCGCACGGCAGGTGTTTTCACCTGCAAAGTGAAGGCTTAAGTTTGTAGACAAAATATTTTGTATGCAACCTTAGGCTGATGGGAAGTCTGGTGCATGATGAGGATGAGTGTGAGCATTCAAAAGCATTTTAACTTTATCAAGGAGGTGACTAATGACACACAGAAAAGGAAACTTTGTATCCAACCACCACTTCCTCCCCCTAAAACTGCAGTGGAGGTGGGGGGTGCTTCTGCCACTCCCACTGAGGTGCACATGTGTGACATGGATGAGCTTTACAGACTGGCAGAGGAGAAAGAAACATGGTGCTGAATCCAAATATAGTAAGTTCTTCTTATTCATATAGTTGGCACTGGGTCTAAGTATCCAGTTCAGCTCCCAATATGAGGAGGGATTGGAAAGACAGAGGAGATTGGAGACCAAGGAGTGGGAAGACAGAGAGAGGGATGGGAGAGAGGGAAAGCAAAGAGGTAGAAGCTGACACATTCATAGGAGAAAGGAAGGGAGAGAGGGTGGTGGAGGGGAAATTGAAGACAGACAACAAAGGGGGCTAGCTGAGGAGAAAAATCAGAGAGATGAGGAAACGTGAGAAAAAAACAGAAAACAGAGGGAAAGAAGATATAGAAAACAGAAGACAGACTGGAAGGAAAAGAGAAGAAAAAAGGCAAGGGCTATGCCATTGGGGCCCCAGGAGATGCGAAACCTCTAACCAAATAAAGCTACCATTTGTTATGACCTCCTTCTTCCAAAATTTCAGCCTTCATGCACCACTGATTGTGACATTTGCAATAAGATGAATAGGTTTGTTGTGCCTGCCTTACTAATGCTTGTGTGAAGCTACGCAAAAAGGAGTACAGTAGCTTTGGGTCTGGCATTAATATTATACACTTGGAAAAGATAATATAGAGTAGAGTAAATGCTGTAATAATACTATAGGCACAGCAAGGACAGACCCCACAGATAGAAGGTTTACAGTCAGTGAAATACACCTCTACTTCGATATAACGCTGTCCTTGGGAGCCAAAAAATCTTAGTGCATTATAGGTGAAACCGTGTTATATTGAACTTGCTTTGATCCACCGGAGTGCACAGCCCCGCCCTGCCCCCTCCCCCAGAGCACTGCTTTACCGCGTTATATCCAAATTCATGTTATATTGGGTGGCATTATATCAAGGAACTCCACCAGAGCGGTCCTTTGGGGCCATCTGCCTGTCCCAAGTCAGGGTAAAGGAGGAGGGTTGGGCGTGGGGCTAGCAACCCCACCCCGTAAAAAATCAATTTGCTACAGAAACGCCAACAATAGAGATAACAGAGGCTTTAATCCTGGAAAAAGAAGGGTCTTCAACTCGAAGACGCATGACGCTAGGTGGTGAAAGCCGCGAGGAAGCCACTAACCCGATCACCCTTCTTGCAACCAGAAGGATTACCATCAGCACATGGAACGTGAGGACCATGTATGAGTCAGGAAAGACGGCGCAGGTTGCAGTAGAGATGAGGAGCAACAACCTGACACTACTACCATCAGACTGATTGCACAAGAATGGGCTATACCTGGAACCAGTTAGAGCAAATGGCCCAGGATAGAGGACTCTGGAGATCTGTCGTTGGCGGCCCATACCCCGACTGGGTTGATGGGCATGAATGAATGAATGAAATTATATCAAGGTAGTGGTGTGCATTAAATTGACTTCAGTTACTGTAACTGCTAAGGTTATCAAGCTTGTGGGCTTGAGCCATCTCCCCAAAATTCCTGAAGAACGCAGGAAAAGCTAGCAGACAATAGCTAGCCACCTTGGAGAATAAATACCTACAAAGCCAAAGTAGTATGCTTTGTAACAAGTTACTGCCTTGTTTCTTTGCTAAGCGGCATGTACAAATTTCTTGAGAATCTTATTTTTCAAAGAATTGGCTCCACCTTTGATGCTATCCTGAGATGTAGCAGGTTTCAGACCAAACCGGAGCACCTATGATTAAGTGCTAGCACTCATCACCTACATCAAGACCAGGCAGAAGACAAATGCGCATTTCTTAGATCTTACTGCTTCATCTGACACTGGTATGCAGGCCTACTGTACAAACTGTCATTGGTTCTACCAAAGTGGGTAGTCATGGCTGTGGAACTGTTGCTGAGAGGCTGTTGGTTCCAGTTTCTGGAGGTCCAAAAACAATGGTCTACCTCAGGGCTCAGCTCTAGCATGGACCCTTTTTCAAACTCTTAACACATCATCTTCCCAGTACCACTGCCAGGCATGTTATCTACTGGGATGGCATCTGTCTGGCAGTACAGGATCAGGATTTCAGTCCCTTAGAAGAAGTCCTGAATGCGGATATGAAAGAGATGACTCACTGTTGCAAAGATGGAGACTTAAACATAGTGTCAAAAAGACAGTTTTCAGCTGCCTCCATCTAAACCACACAAAGGCCAGCAAACATCTCAACACAAGCTGGACCACAACCCAAAGCCTGTGTATCTCGGTGCTACACTGGACTGTGCCTTGACTTCCAAGGAACATCTTACCAAGACCTTGCTGAAAATATAATAAAAGAAACAACCGGATCAGCAAACTAGCTGGTTCTCTGTGTGGAGCTAATGCGCAGACACTGAGAAACTTTGGGCTTGCCTTCTGCTCTTCTGTAGCACAGTATTGCTCCGCAGTGTGGCTCAGCTCTTTTCACACAGGGCTAGTAGATACTCAGCTGAATGAAACCATGTGTATAACAACAGGTGCCATGGGACCAACCAACCTGGCCTGGCTTTTAGTCCTGTCCAACATTGCCCCCTCCTGATATCAGATGACAAGTTGCCTTGCAGAATGTGCTCCTTAAGATATAAGACATGCCACATTTACCCTGATTTAAAGATATATTTAATCCACTGAGTCACCATATCAGTTCAAGGAACTCCATTTGGATAAGTCCGTTAATGAATTTCTGTGTCATGTCCAGGTAGTGTACTAGGTGTCAAGAACAAGCTTCAAACATAGCCAATGACTCTCTTCTGATGGATCCAATAGTCTAGCCCCCTGTTTTGTCCTTCCATGCCATCTTTGGGTGAAGCTCAATTGCTTCAGATGTGGAGTGATCAGATGTGCTGCTAACAACCACCAGTGGGGCCTTTGTGACTCCCTGCTGGGGCCAGAAGATGAAGGCTACATGATTGCAGACTGCACCCATTCGCAAGGGCTGTCTGGTTCCCTTACGCACATGCACAATGACCCTCCCTCACCTGTAATGAATGGTTAAGACACTCAGGCCTTGGCTACACTGGCGCTTTACAGCACTGCAAGTTTCTCGCTCAGGGGTGGGAAAAAAACACCCCCCTGAGCGCTGCAAGATACAGCGCTGTAAAGCGCCAGTGTAAACAGTGCCCCAGCGCTGGAATGCGGCTCCCAGCGCTGCAAGCTAATTCCCACAGGATTATCAAGCTTGTGGGCTTGAGCCATCTCACCAAAATTCCTGAAGAATGCAGGAAAAGCTAGCAGACAATAGCTAGCCATCTAGGAGAATAAATACCTACAAAGCCAAAGTAGTATGCTTTGTAACAAGTGACTGCCTTGCTTCTTTGCTAAGCGGCATGTACAAATTTCTTGAGAATCTTATTTTTCAAAGAGCGGCAGCGCTCCCGCGGCAGCGCTTTGAAGTTTCGAGTGTAGCCAAGCCCTCAGATAAACAAGCTTGACATGACCACCTATGTAAATGCACTTGTGTGTGTGTATCGGAGCACTCAATTATCAGCTGCCTAACATGCCTGTGCAGGAGAGTAAGTTTCATTCTTGCTCCCTGCCCCTGCACAGGCTACTTGAATCACTTGTCCCTGCACAGGGAGGGGAAGGATAAGGGAAGAACATCCACTGCTGCCTTCCTACTACTCCCCTTCCTACGCAGGTGGGTGAGGAAAGGGCAGGCAGGGGTAGGGAGCTGATGGAGTCTTGGCTTTACTTCCCAGCACAGCTGAGCCAATGTGGGGAGGTGAACTGACAGAAAAACTGACAGCTCACTTCCCTCCTGGACCACATGGGAAGCAGTAGAACAGACCAAGCCTATGTCTACACTACTGTTTATGTCGCTATAACTTATGTCACTCAAGGGTTTGAGTAAGGCAATGTTGTAGCCCTGAGGATTAATCTGTTGGTCTGTATAAAATGTCTTTTTGATAAAAGTGTGTAGGCTGCATAGATTAATAGAATTATTTACAATAAGCTGTAATGCAAGATACCTAGAAACTTCTAGGCCAGACATCCTGGCCAATTTCCTCTGTGACGCTGAAAGCAACCTTTAAGACCCTTACTCAGAAAAGTAATACTAGGATACAAACCTACGCAAAATGTCTAGGGACCTTTTGAATGTCTGCTAACCTTTCACCTAGATAGGGTGAAAAGGGGAGAATTTCTGCCCACAAATTTCACACATATACACCGCAGATGCGTACATATCTGTCATCCATACGCAAATAAAAGGTCAGCCTATGAAAACAGGTACCCTCACCTTTCCATGGGGGAAAGACAAATTTGGGCATAGGAGGAAGGATTTCTCCCTATAAAAAGGGTGACAATCCTCCATTAGGCAGACGATACACCCATCTTTCTATCTTCCATTGCTTCACCCTGTCTCCCCCACGAAGGCTGTCAATTACTGATATGTCGTAGTGTTCTGTCCTTTCACAGCTGTAAGTATGAACAAATTCTTATTTCTGCTTTATCTTTTAAAAGCATCTAGTTTATAGAGGTAAACTTATACTCAGTCTTTTTATTATTTCCTTTTAAAATAGTGTGAAACCACACCCAAGTGTCTATTGCACAAAGTAAATTTGTCATAGGTATATTTCATATAGAACTGTGATATTTGTAACTTTGTAATCTCAAACTGCTTTTAACATTTTACATTTACTTATTGTTTCATTGATTTTAAATAAAAGGTCTTGATTGACTAGTTCTGTCTCAGTGTAATTTCCTGTCAGATACCCCAATCTCCTTGTATAAATTCTGTGAAGCCTGATTCAAGACGAACTTTATCTTCTGATCACACATATTGGCGAGCCATATCCATATTATTAATATATATTAATTATTATTAATATTACTAATTAATTAGAAAATTAATTATTAAATAAAACTAAATTAAGTGGATAAATTCCACTGTCCCTACTAACCCTCCCCAAATCAGGCTACAATGTGATGCCAATTTTTAAAAGGGCTCCAGAGGTGATCCCAGCAATTACAGGCCAATAAGCCTGACTTGAGTACCGGGCAATCTGCTTGAAACTATAGTAAAGAACAAAATTGTCAGACACATAGATGACCATAATTTGTTGGGGAAGAGTCAACATAGTTTTGTAAACGTAAATCATGCCTCATCAAATCTACTAGAATTCTTTGAGGGGGTCAACAAACGTGTGGACAAGGGGGATTCAGTGGACATAGTGTACTTACATTTTCAGAAAGCCTTTGACAAGATCCCTCACCAAAAGCTGTGAAGCAAAGTAAACTGTCATGGGATAAGAGGGAAGGTCCTCTTATTGATTGGTAACTGGTTAAAAGATAGGAAACAAAGGGTAGGAATAAATGGTCATTTTTCAGAGGTAAATAGTGTGGTGTCTGTACTGGGACCAGTCCTATTCAACATATTCATACATGATCTGGAAAAAGGGGTAAATAGTGAGGTGGCAAAATTTGCAGATAATACAAAACTATTCAAGATAGTTGAGTCCCAAGGAGACTGCAAAGAGCTACAAAAGGATCTCACAAAACTGGGTGACTGGGCAACAAAATGGCAGATGAAATTCAGTGTTGATAAAAGCAAAGTAATGCACATTGGAAAACATAATCCCAACTCTACATATAAAATGATGGGGTCTAAATTAGCTGTTAACACTCAAGAAAGAGATCTTGGAGTCACTGTGGATAGTTCTCTGAAAACATCCACTCAATGTGCAGCGGCAGTCAAAAAAGCAAACAGAATGTTGGGAATCATTAAGAAAGGGATAGATAATAAGACAGAAAATATTGTATTGCCTCTATATAAATCCATGATATGCCCACATCTTGAATACTGCATGCAAAATGTGGTCGCCTCATCTCAAAAAAGATATATTGGAATTGGAAAAGGTTCAGAAAAGGGCAACAAAAATTATTAGGGGTATGGAACAGCTTCCATATGTGGAGCAATTAATAAGACTTGAAAAAGAGATGACTAAGGGGGAATATGATTGAGGTCTATAAAATCATGAGTGGTGTGGAGAAAGTATTATGTATTCCTCAGAACACAAGAACTAGAGGTCACCAAATGAAATGAATAGGCAGCAGGTTTAAAACAAATAAAAAGTAGTATTTTTTTCCCCACAAATTCTATTCTGAGTTACACTGGAATAAATCAATATAGAATTGCATAAGGGAAGCAAGTAAACACTTCCCTTATAATGACTTCTAATCCAGCCTGTATTCTGAAATACAGATATCTAGATAGGCCACAGCCTACCTAGCTACTTATGTGGCCCTCCTCACCTTCATATCTGAGAGTCTCACAATCATTAGCAGACTTTACCTTCGTTACACCTTGGTGACAGAGGAAATTATCATCTCCATTTGAGAGTTGGGGAACTGAGGCATGAGTTAGACTAAATGACTTGCCTAAGGTCACAGAGGAAGTATGTGGTATAGCCAAGAATTGAACCCCATCCATTAAACCATCCATTAGACCAGTACCCCATCCATTAGACCATCTTTCCTATCTGTAGGCTTTTCACTGGCCAAACAAAATTCTTTGATTCAGTTAGTTAAGAGCCATAGGACCAATTCTGCCCTCTCGTATACTGGTGTAAAAATCCAGAGTAACTCGACGACTTCAATGCAGTTACTGCATGCTGTATATGAGAGAGCAGAATTGGGTCCTATGGCTTTTCACTGGCTGGGGCCCTAATCTGGCAAAGCACTTAAGTTAAACATGAGTTTAAGTGCTGTGCTAGATCATAGCCCAAGGTGCAGTGTCTTTAGAGCAAGGTGAAGTTCTGGAGCTGCTCTCCATACCTGCTTTACTTGCTTGCACGTTGTAAACTTGCTTATCGTCATTCAGAATTTGGCCCCCTCTCTGCGCAGTAACTGCAAGTCCGGTTCTTTGCATTTACATTTATATAATTATTATTATTTATGATAACAAGTTTCATGAGCTGGTAGTGGAAATCAGGTGACAGGGCCTTCACTTACTAATTTTTTTTATCAATTCTCTTGCTGAATATTTCACATGAACCCAATGGTTTCACTGGCTGCAAACCCCGGCTATGCTCTGAAGAAGCATGTTAGTAAATTGAGCATTAACAAGTCTTGGGAATATTGGGCTAGAAGTAGATTTGTGTGTTTAAATAAAATACCGTATCTTAGTCCAACAGGTCTATTTCACCCACAATGTGATGTTAAGCTGTTATTTCAAAGACAGGCATATTTTCAAGCTTTCAAAATGTGCTAGACACATTTTAAAATAAAATGGGAATTCATATTTTAGTCTTTTAAAAAGGTCTTTGGGCAGTTATCAGCTTCCACACCAGGCCTTTGTCTGAAAAATACTTTCCAAACTGTCACACTAAATACTGCTTTACATAATTCCCTGCTTTTGTAGTAAATTCTGCTTACAGACAAAGCATCCCTCTGGACAGCCTTCCAAAGTAGATTTGGGGAATTCCATTTTTTTTAAAGTCCAGAAAACAACTTATCCGGATTTCAGTAAACAGTGGATACAGCAGCTAATGAAAGCCACTTCAGGGAATCGTGTGAATTTATTTGCAATGAATGGATCTTTGCGAAGTGATGATTCACTTTACATTCCTTATACCACCTGACAACAGCTTATGCTACAAATTGTGTTGGGTATTTCCTCCAGAACTGCAGTAAGGGGCATGTGGAGAAGGTGAGGGTGCTGTACTGCTTTTGTGAGGATGTCTAGGTGTTTTACTTAGGACAGACTAAGTGGAAATGACTGAAGCTCAAATGTATTTGAAATATCCACCTGCATTTCAGAACACTAGCTATGTAGACTGACTTAGCAGGAAATTTCTTACCGCTGGACACCATTTTGCTTTGCCCAAAAGATATGCCTCTTTCACACAGACTAACGCCTCAATCAGCAATTTAGAGCAATGGTTCACAAAGGGCGGCTGCTTAGTTATCCCTGTCAAGATCCCCACCTGCACTCTCCCTTGCTATTGCTCTCCTCTGGCGGCTTCCTCCCTTGGAGAGTCAGAAGAGCTAGTGCAGGGGCTCCAGAGCCACATGGGGCTCTTCAGAAGTTAATGTGTGGCTCCTTCTATAGGCACCGACTCCGGGGCTGGAGCTACAGGCACCAACTTTCCAGTGTGTTGGGGGCTGCTCACTGCTCAACCCTTGGCTCTGCCACAGGCCCTGCATCCACTCCACCCCTTGCCACCCCCTCCCCTGAGCCTGCCATGCCCTCACTCCTCCCCCTACTCCCCCCAGAGCCTCCTGCACACCACAAAACAGCTGATTGGGAGGTGGGGGAGGCACTGATCAGCGGGGTTGCTGGTGGGTGGGAGGCACTGGGAGCGGAGGGGGCAGAGCTGATGGGGAGCTGCTGATGTGTTACTGTGGCTCTTTGGCAATGTACATTGGTAAATTCTGGTTCTTTCTCAGGCTCAAGCTGGCCACCCCTGAGCTAGTGTGTCTGCTGTATTGCCATTGCTTCCACTCCCTTACAGCTTCCTGCACTCACTCTCTGACGGAGAAGGAGGCTGACAGAGCATGGAGAGAGAGTCAGTGCTCTGATCCAAGCAGCACATTAATGCTTCCCTCTCAATACTGCAGTTCTTGAACGGAGTAACAGGTGAATATGCAGGACAGAGTCACTCTCCTTTTAGTCCTCCTGCATCCCTGGATGAGCTGCACTCTTTTTCCCAGATGGTTTGTAGGGATATATTACAGACGAGCTCCAGGTGGCTACCTGCCACGTTGCTGCCTCTCCAATCTGCGAAGCCACCAGTGACTGCTCGAATACAGGAGTTCTGTGAGCAGGACGTGGGCCCCCTCCATACCACCCAGTGGAGGCAGGCATATAGGCCAATGCAGTTACACAAGAGTTGATCATCCTGCCCGGATATATATTAGAGCTGCTGGAAAAGAGAGTTTCCATTTAGTGAGAAATTCTGGATTGTCAACATTTTGTTTTGTTCCCTATCAGAACGAAAGTTCAGAATGTCCAGCAAAGTGGAGCAATCTGTTTCAGCATCGGCCCACCAGCCCACCCTCCAGCTGGGAGCTGGCTAACAGGCAAATTGGCTGGTTGGGAAGCTAGGCAGCCAGTTCAGTAACCCACTCACGCAGCAGCAGGCAAGTTGGCTGGTTGGCAACCTCAGAGCCAGCCCAGCAGCCTGCCCACCCACCCACCCACAACCCAAGCACCAGGCAAGCCAGCCGGCTGGCCATTTTGACCACTTATAACACACACACACACACACACACACCCCTTATCTTATGGCATCTCAGACTTTGTTACTTCTTAATATACATAATGGTTTAATTGGAAATTAACTCCGAACTAGCCTTTTTTTTAAACTCTACTCTTTCTTTCAGTTGACCGAGCCATGGGCCCAAAAGATAAATTGGCCCAGAGAATGAATTAACAAGCTGCAGATGTGCACATTTATGCACAGCTTTTCCCCTTTTCCACATGGAGGGCCCCCTCCTGTTCACAGGGTGGAGTGCCCTCAACTCTCAGGATGCTGAGAATATCCAAGAAGCTGCTCAGCACTTCCCATGATCAGATCCTTAGTATATGAGAAAGCCCTGAGAATATTTGCAACAGATGTATTTGCAACAGTGAGATATAACTGAGGATTTAATTTAAAGCCTTCACTGCTGGTCAGTCCAATGAGTACCTTTCTGTTGCCTTTTTAACATGAATCTGTGGAAATTCAAGGTATAGCAAGTTACAACTACGGTATTCAGTGCAGGGAATGCCTCTACATTCAACAACAGTGAATTATTTAGGGTCTTATCCTGTGATACCTGTGAGGTGCTGAGCACTCTCAACTGGGAAGTCATTTTATAGATGGCTCCTATTAGTCTATTTAACCATCACAGGCTAATTTCCATTTGTAAATAAAATCTAGCCTGCACTTTAGAACTTATTCCTGCTTCAGATGAACTCTGTGTAGCTACACCTTTAGCTAAATGCATTTAGCTTGTGCATTTTTTCCTAAATAGAGGTGTGTGCATCTTCACGGAATTATTTCTATTATGCCATGTATGAATTTAGCAGGTAAAGGAAAGAAAATAAACAAACAATGAAACAGCCAAGGTGTTAAGAAGAAAAGATAAGCACATCCACTAAAAATGGAGATTAAGCCTCAATAATGAACCTACCATAAACCTCTGACCTTAAGAGGCGACTTAATATAATAAAGAAGCAAGAAATCTGATCCACAAACCCGGCACCATTTAAATCCCACAGCCCATCCTATGAGACAACTGATCTTGCTTGACCCTATTTGAGTGTGTTTTCAGGTCTGCTCTGCATTGCAAATGAAGCTAACCCAGGGAACATTATTTTGGAAACAACAGATGGATGAATGGCATGCATGGGAGGCATTGTCCAGGGAAGGCAAGTGAGGAGGCCTCAGAAGAAGTGGCAGAATTTAATAGTAATTACTGCAAAGTATTATGCATAGGCACTGACAGGCTTGCATTGTTAATCAGAGTAATTAGGATTTAGTTGAGGCATAACAATAAGCTGCACCTCATAAAGCCCTGAAAGCCATCCATTTTCTTCTCAGCTCCTAGGAGTCTTCTATTGTGATTCATAGATGGCCCAGTGGGAGGGCAGTCAGCAATCCCAAGTGAATCAGTGTCCCTAAATCTTCAGACCTGACAAGTTGAAGTCTGACAAGCTATTAAAAAACTGCTGATCATTAGGCAAGCAGCTTGTTTCTGTCTGTATCTATTGATTTATCTAATGAATGATATTGTTTGAAGCTTAGATTACTCATGCTGCTGCCAGCTGACACAATCCGTATGGTAAGATGACAAAACATGGTCAGACTTATTGCTAAACATGCATGGCTTTTTTTATTTTTTTGTTTTTTGGGGTATTTTTTTTAATACTACTTGACTGCCTTTAAGTTATTCTGTGGTAGTCCAAAAAACTAGTTCAATGCTGTTTTGAGAAACCAAAAATAGGGATTTACTGAGTGATTGAAAACATATATTTGATCAGCTGAAGAACTGGTATGTCTGATAGATTCAGAGCAGTAATTTTTAGATCAGCTGTTGTCCATTCTTTACATGTGATTTACTTGGTGGAGTTCAGAGCTGAGCTTGGATTTAACATAAATGCTGTGGTAAAAGCCCTCCTTAGTGCATTTGAGGAATCCCTAATGCCTTTTCCTCATGTCAGCAGTTTAAATCCAAAATTTAACATGCACTTAATTAGATGTACTTATTAAACCACTACAACAGCTACTAGGACATGTTACTAGTTTTACTTTCAATTATCCTTACACCATACTACATTACAAACAAAAGAATAACAGAATGTTATCAAATTTTAGAACAAACTCTTCAGGTAAACAGAAATGAATTCTTGTTTGTAATTCACGAGATCTGTTTTTCCACTTTCCCTCATGTTTCATCCACTGTTTCAAAATTACTGGGTTCCTTATAGGATTCAAATCCCAAAGTGGATACTAAAGAACCAGTTCAGCAATTCTTCACCACTTATGAGTAACGTGGCCGTGCCAAACTCATGCAGATAAACCCTTTATTCTGCAAAAATGCATCTGTGTCTGTGTCTAATATATATATAAATCCATCAATCAGTGAAAGGCAGCTACTATTCCAGAACCTTTGGGATGTAGTGCATGATTTTAAAGTGGCTAGAATTTTGCACAATGCTTTAGGACAGGAAATAAAGATTAATTTCTCCAATTAAAGCTAGAGTGGAAATACAGATAGGCTGCCATGAAAATACATCAGCTGGAATTCGCCAGGGCACTTAACCAGTGCTATTATTATTCCTACTCTTACAAAAAGTGTTCAGGGATATTTAATGCTCACACTGAGCCAGTACCCGAGTTTCAGATTTTATCTGAAAGATGCCCCCGCAGCAGCATATTTCTTCTTAACAGTAGTATTACTATTACTTTGCACTGATATCTGTTCATCTAAAAAATTCCACACATTACTGATGAGGAAACTGAATCATAAAAAGTTCAAGTGATTTTCACAAGGTTACACAGAAAGTCACTGGCAAAAGATCAAACATGTTGCATCTTGCAAGAAAAGGTGAAATATGTGCAGCCAAGTTTACACTGTGACTTAACAGGGCATTAGATTCTAGTTAAGTTTCCGCTTTTTCCCCAAAACAAACAAAAAACAGTTTTAAAACATTTTGTGGAAGGCAAACAGCTTCAATATGAAGCTATCTTGGCCACAGACTGTCAACTGAGATTTAATTTAGGGGAAATCTACATGTTCTTTCACAAGAAATCAGGGAAAATCTGCCACGATTCTATTCAGGTTCTTAGACCACAGTCATCACTGTGGTATTGAGCATGCACCTGTACTCAACTGCTAGATCCTATAAGGAAAGACACTGCTGCATTAAGGTGGAGTGACAGACTTAGTAGACAAATTGCTGATGGACTCTGAGCTCAGTGACCATGTGGGTATTAGGTAGACCTGGCCAAAGCATTTACCATGAATATCATTCATTAGGAACTTGGCTGCTTTTTGGTTAGTAAATGTATACAAACTGATTCTCAGTTTCTTTGAATGCATTCACAACTCATAAGTCTTCACCAGACTTCTGATGAATAATTGCCAACACTGCAGGTTGTTGTGAACTATTCACGCTGACTCTCCTTATTTGTGGTACATTCATACTCACTGTTAGGTACCAGTTGCTTCGTGACTGCACAACTGGAACTTTTTGAACAGGAAACTAATGAATTGAGTAAATAATACTGATGTTTACAGTATCAATTTTCAGACAATCATTTGGACAAAATATTTTGGGGATCATGAACATTTTCATGAATTGGAGATCATCTGAATACTTGAAAATGCTATGATCTAACAAATCATAGCAAACTGAACTTTGCACTTTTCTTCACAAAAGTAATCACGATTTTTTGTTTTACTTTTCCACCTGACCTTGCTCTTTATATCAATGGGACTATTCAAGGCACGAGGCTCCACTTAGATTATGAAGCCCGTACACTATTTCACTGTGTGTGTGTCTGTGTATATATATATAGAGAGAGAGAGAGAGAGAGAGAGAGAGAGAGAGAAGGTGAGTGAAGTAATATCTTTTATTGGACAAACTTTTTTGGTGAAAGAGACAAGCTTTTGAGCTCCAGACCTGAAGAAGAAGAGCTCTGTGTAAACTCAAAGGCTTGTCTCAGGGCCCCCCGACCGGGGGGGTGGGGGGGAAGGAGTGGGGCAATTTGCCCCAGGCCGCACGAGAATATAGTATTCTATAGTATTGCAACATTTTTTTTATGGAAGGGGCCCCGAAATTGCTTTGCCCCAGGCCTCCTGAATCCTCTGGGCAGCCCTGACTTGTCTCTTTCACCAGCAGAAGTTGGTCCAATAACAGATATTACCTCACTCAGCTTGTCTCTCTCATCTCCTGGGACCAACATGGCTACAACCACACTGCAAACAACATTGTATTTTTAAAACGTTTTTCATGCTTTAGTGTCAAAAGTTCTCACCTGAACACAGTTAACCCAACCTGATCTTTGTCCCTCCCTATTGCTGTTACTCCTGTGGGTTGGGGGCTTTTTTAGGCCTTTTTTTCTTTTTTTGAATGAAAAAGAAATGTGTTTTGTTTTACTTCAATGTTTACAAGTGTTTGCCAGGGAAAAATGGGATTATGAAGAAAAACATTTAAGTACCATGCTGGGTGTGTTAGTGTTTTGCATTCTGCTACCACATCTGTCCCTCCTTTGCATCGTGTTTCAGAATGTTCCAGACAAGGTGGGATGAGATCATATTTGCTCAGATTGTTTAATGCTCTCGGGCCTGATTCTGAAAGGGCTGAAACATTCTCAAGCCCTCATCAAGTCTGTGGGGAGCTGAGTGTGCTTGGCATATGGCAGTAGGTGCCCAGGACCTCACAGGATCAGACCTTGAACTTAACCCCCATCCTACATCTATTTCATTCAGAGGGTAAAAACAATACACTTATATTTAGCACAATGGTACTTTCATTTTTCATCCAGAAGTTTCTCCTCAACAGGCAAAATAATCATTGTGGCTATTGACTGAGATGCCGTTATGAATGATGATGCCTCCTGTGAACTATTTGAGCCATATATGTTCAGGTCCAGGGAGGCACTAAATGCCATCCTCTTGTATTTGGAATTGCGTATTCTGCAAATCCATGTTTAATTAAAATGAAACAATGAATTTTCAGGTATGAATCACAATACACTAGCTTCTGGTGCCATTAAGTTCAAGTCCCAGCAGGGAGTTTCAAAACAATGCTTAATGAAACACACATTGATTTGCCGGCGGGGGTGGGGGGAAAGGTCTCTGCAATTAGCCTATTCAATTGTAGCACTTTGCAGTGAGTCTTTCAGAGTAAAGAATGGCAAAGAGCTGGGGGAAGAGAACATTTATACGGAACAGAAATTGCTTGGGGCATGGTCTTCTTGCCACTTGCATCAGTTTTACACCAGTGTAACTCCACTGCAGTGAAATTACTTCTGATTTATCCTGTATATATGAGAACAGAATCAGATCCTTGGATAACAATGGTTGTATTCATCTGGGCAATTATTGCAGAGAGCAGGGTCTGAATAAACCAAAATAATAGAATCATAGAAGATTAGAGTTGGAAGAGCCCTCAGGAGGTCATCTAGTCCAACCTCCTGCTCAAAGCAAGACCAAACCCAACTAAATCATCCCAGCCAGGGCCTTGTCAAGCCGGGCCTTAAAAACCCTCTGAGGATGGAGATTCCACCACCTCCCTAGGTAACCCATTCCAGTGCTTCACCACCCTCCTAGTGAAATGGTTTTTCCTAATATCCAACCTAGATCTCCCCCACTGCAACTTGAGACCATTCTCCTTGTTCTGTCATCTGCCACCACTGAGAACAGTTGAGCTCCATCCTCTTTGGAGCCCCCCTTCAGGTAGTTGAAAGCTACTATCAAAATCCCCACTCATTCTTCTCTTCTGCAGACTAAATAAACCCAGTTCCCTCAGCCTCTTCTCATATGTCATGTGCCCTAACCCCCTAATATTTTTTGTTGCCCTCTGCTGGATTCCCCCATATCAATCACTGTAGGTAGGGATTGCATGCATTGCTGCTGTGGCCCATTCCACAGAGCAGGACCCATTCAGAAACATCATGCCTCTCTAATGACTCACTGGAGGCCAGACCATCCAATCCATGTGGAAGTCCCGTGCTTCCACAGTGGCTCTGACCATGGTCCAACCCTGGTCCCTGCTAGCAGAGTGGTAATGGAGCTACACTAGCAAGGACTCATTTCATCATGCCTGCCACTCCTTAAAGGGAGATTTTAAGGCCAGAAGGGGCCAAATAGATCATCTAGTCTAATCTCCTGTATAACACAGGCCTCATAGTGTCATCCATGTCCACTTGAGCCCAATAACTTGTGTATGACTGAAAGGCATCCACTCGTCAGCTGAAGACATCAAGAGATGGAGAATCCATCACTTCCCATGGCAATTTGTTCCAATGGCAAATCACCCTCAGTGTTAAGAATGTGTGTCTAATTAGAATTTAACTTCCCACCATTGGTTCTTGTTATACCTTTCTTCACTAGACTGAGAAGCCCTTTAGTACCTGGTATTTTCTCCCTGTGAAAGTACTTTTACAGCACAATCAAGCCACTTTTCAGTCTTCTTTGTGTTACGCTAAACAGATTGAGTTCTCTAAGTCTCTCACTATAAAGTTCTGTGGAAAAGACAACATATCCACAAGCAGGGCCGGTGCAACCATTTAGGCAAACTAGGCGGCCGCCTAGGGTGCCTAGTGGTTGAGGGCACCTAAAAGCCCGCTCAGGCGAGGAGGTGGAGTGGAGGTGAGCTGGGGTGCGGGGGGGAGAGGCGTGGGGAGGGCCGCCTGCAATAACGGGGGAGGAGAGCGCACACAGGGGAACCACTCCCCACTCCAGCTCACCTCCACTCTGCCTCTTCCGCTGAGCACACAGCCCCTGCTCTAAGTCTCCTCCAATCGGCACCACAAGCCTGGGAGGGGAGGAGAATTAGAGCAGCGCTGGTGTGCTCAGCGGAGGAGGCGGAGCCGAGGTGAGCTGGAGCGCGCTTCCCAGGCGGGGTTATCTGCTGTGGTGGGGAGTCTCCCCAGGCGGGGTTAGCTGCCATGGCGGGGGTCTCCCCAGGCGGTATTAGCTTTCATGGGGGGAGGGGAGTCTCCCTGGGTGGGGTTAGCTTCTGTGGGGGTGGGGGGGAGTCTCCCCGGGTGGGGTTAGCTACTGTGGAGGCGGGCTCCCTAGGCGGGGTTAGCTTCCATCGGGGGTGGGGTCTGCCCAGGTGGGGTTAGCTGCCGCGGAGGGGAGGTCTCCTCAGGCGGGGTTAGCTGCAGAGGGAGGGTAGCTGCTGCGGGGGAGCGGGGGGGCTCCCCAAGCAGGGGGGGTGGCGGGCTCCCCGGTTGGGGGGCTGGGTTAGCTGCCACGGGCGGGCGGGGTTTGCTGGGTGGGGGGTGGGGGTGGCGCAAGGTGGAAGTTTCACCTAGAGCGCGAAACTTCCTTGCACCAGCCCTGCCCACAAACTGTATTATCCATTCTTATCGGAATCTCCTGGATGCATGCTCAGCTCTCCACAAGCATGGATTCTGAGTTTGATCTGAGAGGGGAACAATGCCACGGAAGAGAAGAATCTGTACACGATGGGTGCTGACTTTATACAGATGAGGGGAAGAGATGGCACCATCTTCCCTGTAATAAAATTTTGACAAAAGAAAATGGAACATCTCTATTAAAATCCAGGTCATCTAAAGCAAGGGCCTAATCCTATAAGTTATTACATATATAATATTTTGTTGCTCAGTCTGTGAGTTATGTCTAAGCAGAACCACAAAGGGACAAGATTATGTTACGTTTTTTAAAAGTACAGTTACTATAACCCACATTACTAATTACACTTTAAACTACCAAAAAGCTGTTTGTTTACTTTTTTGATTTCATTTGCTTTGAACAACGACATTAGAAGAATAAGCTGACTATAATAAATTCCAATTCCTTGTTCTTGCATGCTATCACAATTCCGCAGTATTTCAAGTACAAGGGAACATTTCAATGCAAAACCTTTTTCTCTGAGTCACTATTAAATCCTGAAAATTTTTTTTGTTGAGGTTAAGGCTGCAGAACATTTTTTCTTTTTGTAAATGCACAAAACATAAAGTTTGAGTCTAAATGACTTGACTGTGTCCTTTGCAAATGTGAATGTGGCTGCTGCTGATCTCTCTGAGGGTAAGATTTACTTCACCCACAAAGTAATTCTGTTTGATGAGGATGAAGTGCAGAGGTAGCGAAATGAAATCCATTCCACCTCTAAGCTAGGCCGAGGATATGGCCACTACTTCAGTCCCTGGCTGCAGCCCCTCTGCTCCAGGCTTAAGGTGTGTTGGTGCTGGATTCAATGCCAACTTACATGCAGTCTACCCTTCATTGCCATCACCTGCGCCCACTTATGCAGAGCTCCAGCTAGGATATTCTTGCTCAAGCTGAATACTGGATTTAAATGGTGAAGAGGAACTAGCCCTGGTATTTCTGCACCACAGGATGGAGTTGTTTAGATCCCTCTCCACCTGATTCTGAAATCCTTAATTCAAGCATATATTCCCACAGGCTTCAATGGGAAAGTTTTCCTGAGTAAAGTCAGAGGGATGACCCTCTGAAGAATATACAAAGCAGCGTTTTTTGGAGAATACTATCCAGTCAGTCTTGTTTTATTAAATCCCTAGTTTTGATGAGTATTATAAATGTACCACAACTAGATATGCCAGCTGGCTCTTCTCCGGTCTTTCCTTCTCCAGAAGATTCTTGGCTAGTGAAATGTTCTCTGAATGTCTTTCTAACACAATAGTAGAAACCCAGTGGCTATTTAGTAAAACAAAGAAGAAAAATAAAGGCAATCTGTAGTGCTTGTTCAAAAATAAATATTTTAATTAAAAAGTCTGAATTCCTCCCTCCACAAGACATGAGGATGTATATTTTGGATCTTCCCAAGTGATTTAAGCACAGCAGCCAAGCTTCAGCAGAAACATTTGTTTTGATAACTGAGGGAACACAACAACTACTAATGCATTTTGCCACTTGAAGAACTCTCGACAAACATTCCATTAGGACTACAATATGAATACATAACTGCTTTTCCTCACTTCAACATGCCACTTCTGAATATTTTTGTCATAACAAACCCCATTTTAGCTGCTTTTCATTTATCCCACTAGAATAAAAATGGCCTTTTTCCATTTATCCTGCTAGAATAAACATCTATTAATTCTCCCAGGTCACAAAACCTTCAGCTTCTGAAGGTTAAAAATGTCTGCACAGTATGCAACTCCTTTAGTGTAGTTCTGCCTTGAATCAACTCAACAGAAAGTGTCCAAATATTTGCCTGGTAATGGGAAAAATGGATGTAATTTATCCATAGCTCTTATGTACAACATCAAAGTACTTGTAGACAAGAAACTATTGTACGACAATGACTAATAACCGTATGAGGGGGTTTCCATTAACAGACACCAAAAGAAGATGATTCTGATCTGTGAGTGTCTTGTGAAAAGTTAAAAAATGTCATGAAATATACAAGGAGTTTTTCATAAAACTAAAGCCAGGGAAAGAGGAACAGCATTTATATATATGACCTTAGGATACCACCAATTAAGGTCAGATGGTATCTTACGTTACCAGTCTCCAAGTGAATCCTCATGGGGAAAATAACTATAACATAATATCCAGCCAGAGTCTTTCAAACCACAGTGTTTTTGTGACAGACTTTTGGATGTCAATGACTAAACTGAACACATGAACACTTGCAAAACCTGATGGTCCCCTCCCTTACAACAGAAAATACAACTTTGTGGGGATTATTGCAGGTCCCTAAGCGTTCTGTTATTTCTAAATTTGCAATAGGTGAAACAAATCCTATTCTTGCTATGTTTACTAATTAGTCAATATATTTGTCTTCAAACAATTATTTGTTTCTGTTTCACAGATCCTCTTCCTCACCTAACATAGGTGACTGTCATAAAGTCCTAGTTAGAGATGGACCTATGCTGCAAACTTCAGATTTGGATCTAAATTTGCCCAGAATAAGGGAGTGTTTCATCCAGGCTTTTCATTCATGGACATGTCTAATTGTTTCTAGGGAACATCATAAATATTTCTAGAGCTGGTTGAATAATAAAATAATTTATTTATGATTAATTATTCAATGGTGAAAAATATGGCCAAAATCCACAACAACTAGCTCTAATATTTTCATGACAGCATATGGTACAAAACTAAAGCTGAAGGAGATGTGAAGTTGTAGTCTCATACAAACATGAGCACATCAATGTTAAAGAGTACTAAAAATTGCTGGCAAGGGGGCTGATTCTACCACCTTTACTTACGGTTATTCTCTCTGGGAGAAATAGTGGCAGAATCAGGCCCATAGTAAAGTGTTTTTCATGCATGTTTTCACAATGATCTAAATGTCTCACTTTACATTGCAGATGGGTTTATCAAGGGTGGTCTTTTATCAGTTTCTATTACTGATTTTTAAATGATCCAGTTAAGGTATTAAATATGATATATCTTGTTTTTAAAATCCCATATACACATACACACACACACACACTTGAGAGTAGTCACTACTACTTACTACATGTGAATTTCTTCCTTAAGGCTGGATTGTGCACTTGTCTTAGGAGGATGCATAGGGGAATAGGAGGGAACAAGGACCTCTCTGCTCTCTGCATTCCCTTATGCAGCTTGTATAAGCAGAGTACTACTATAGCCCTGACACACAATGTAGCACAGTGTTTGCATTCCAGATACTTTCACTGGAAGCAACTGGGCAGAGAGAAACAGGCCATAGGTTGAGTCATGCCTCCTCTCTACTCTCACATGCTGGAGTGGAGTTGTCTGTCGGTGGGGAAAGGGTGTGTATTGCAGTGCCACAAGGCATGACACAAATGGCCCCCCATTTATGCTAAAGGGGAGTACTGGGAGGCACTGTACCTCTCCAAGACACACTATTTCTGATTTTCTCCCTGGAGTGGTGCAGCTTCCTCACTGCCACTCATTATGGCCCATGCCTAAATGATACAATTTATTCTTCAATTAGAGGCATATTCTCCCCTTGTTTTATGTGCAGAATTTCCTTTGATGCAATTAGAAATCCTGTGCAAAGATAGAGGGTTTAACATGCTCCTTTGAAGACATGTGACATGGTAACTTGTCCAAGACATGCTCTTGCAAAAGAATGGGATCAAACTGGAAAAATGTGGGCCCAAATGCTTCTCTGAATTGACATCGATAGAATCGAATGGAGTGTGAAGTCATAGCAAAATTTGATCCAGGTGATGTATTAACTGTTTGGTGCTCAGTGGACACTGCATTTTCCATTGCTCTGGTAAAGTCAAACTCTTATTGCAAGAGGTCTAAACCAGGATATCACCGAATGACCTTTTATTCACTTTAATTAGATATGTGCACAGAAAGGATCCCACTGACTTCTGTGAGCTTCGGATCAGGCCCACGATGAATACTAACACTAGGAACAAATTGATGATTAATGTAAAAGACAGCTTCTGACACATACCTAGGCAACTAATCATCAGAGATCATTTGTGTTTCATAATTTCTGGGAAACAATAGGTTATGTTCTTTTGACCTGATGCCCTTTGAGACGAAGTGAGTGAGTACTGAATGCCCTTGACCTACAACGTGATATGAAATAATGCAGTCTGATCAAATACGAAAAGATGCCTTTTATATCAGGCAGGGAATTTCCAGCACTAATTTGTCTCTCTCTACTTTCTTTCTTTTCAGGTTTAAGAAGACAGCTGATGGCATCTCAGAAAGTCCTGCTGACTATTGCCTGGGCTCTCACAACAGAGTCCCTGGTGGTAACAATAATTACTCTTGAAGGATTCAGTTCACTTCTCCAAACACATCCCCTGCATAAACCTGAGTAAAGGGATTTTGTACAGCTAACTCCAAAAGTTACTGCAGGTGACTAACAACAACCCCAGCGCAAATCCTAAAGGACTAAGAACCAACTCCTCAGCTGTTATGAGGGCCGTAGCTCCACCAACTCCAACAGAATTATGCTGATTTTCACTAGGCTGAGGACGTGCAGAGAAAAGACAATTTTGTACATAAACAAGCACTTTAAGTAAATACAATTGTTAGTTAAAAATTTGGCTCTAAATTTAAGGCATTGTGAAAACTATGTGAATTCAATCACAATGTACCTGTGAGTGTGCTTTCTGGATAAAGCCTACTGTATCTCTCAGGTAGTAGAGCTCGCCAGCTGTGTGTTTCTGCAGCTGCTTTTTATTGAAAGACACAATAAACACTGTAGTCGTGTAAATCCCCTATAAAGAGCCAAGGCACAAGTTAGGCCTGCATCCTGTGTAGTGTTAAACAACACACCAACTCTCTAGCTGGCCTGCCTTACCTTGTAAAATGAGGATAATACTAATTCTTACCCACGGTTAACTGCTTTGAGAGCTTCTGATCCAAAGCACTTTATACCAGTAAGTTCAAAGCATTAAAAATGATTATTCCTTTATCATGTTGATCCACCTCCAATATCCCCCCTCAAGCAGTTAGAAAAATTAATGGCAGGCAGTCTATTAGGAAAAGGAAAGGGTTATTGCTGATCGATTATTGTGGCCATGTGTAGTGGCAAAATGGAAGCAGACAACAACAGAAAATGTATATGGCCTGGGGGAACTTTCTTCTCATGTCAGATAGTTTTCAGATTTTGAACATATCTAACAAACTATCAGATTGTCCAAATTCTCTAAAATTCATAACATCCCAATTTCAGTGTCTAGATTTGCTGCTACCTAACCCCTGCTCCCCCAAACCTCACACTGAATTATAAAATAATTCTGCCTATTCCAAACTAAGCCTCATTTTAGTGCCCTGAATATAAATCCAGGGCAATATTTAGGGGTGCTGAGCTTGGGGGCGCCGGGCTCAAGGTGCTGTTTTTGTTGTTAGCAACAAAAGGGAAAACAGAATGTTTGAAGTAAAATGTTTCAGGTATTCTGTATGTGGATTCATTTTTCACTAACCTCCTAGAATATTCTGCACCTTTGTAGAATTTCATGGAACCTTCCAGACTTTCTGAGAACTACATTTTCCTTGAACCTTTTAGAATGTTGTCAGCCATGCCCTCGCAGGTATATAAGGGATGGGGCATCACCAGTCAGCCAGAGAGCTATAAGAACCAAGTGAAGTGAAAAGCCGAGTTGTGATATTAACTTTGTTTTATTGTGTAATTGTGAAAGCGTACTTGTGTTTTAAGACATGACGAGTGTAAGTAGCGACTAATAAAGGACATATTTAATGAGATGCCAGAGATATCTATTGAACCTCTATCTATGCAATAATATAAAAGAAATACTGTTACTTCTTTTGCCATGCTTAGCACGTAATGTTTGATGACTTTCTAAGACTGCGGTACATAGACTTTTGCTTTCCTTAATACTGTCTGTTTTTCCCTGTAGAAAATAAAAGCTCCCCTGAAGAAGCCTTCAGGAGCTCAATATAGGACACGAAAAGCTCAGTTGCAATCTAGTTTGCAGCAAGGGGCAAATTTGATGGGAAAATATCTGAAACAAAACAACACAGACCACGCTTTAAGTAATTAGCAGATTTACCTGAAGTTAAGGAATGGAAATGTGAGGAAAGTGATGGAGAATCATCCAGTTTTCCTGGTGGTGTAAAGGCGAGTGATTATGAAGAATGTGCCTTATGTGAAAAGAAGAGTAATGACAAAGAAAAATCTGGTTTACATGAAAACAATAAAGAAGATTCAGCCTCGCATGATGACAGAAACAGCAGTGAGAAAAATTGCAGACTGCAAATCGATACATCAGCTCCTGCTTTATAGCCAGCAATCCTAAACTTTGCCAATATTGATCATACAATTTTGAACGGGCTGGGCAAAATCGAGGATATGTTTCCAGTAAATAAGCTGAAGCAACGCTTCTTAAAGTCACACTGCAAAAGAGTGCTCAAGAATGGAGTCAGTTTACTCCAAATCAACTGACAAAGAATTCTGGTTTTGTTGCAAAATATTTGACAAGAATGCCAAATCATTGCTTGCGCTTTCCAGGTACAATTACTGGCATAACTTAGCTGAGTCTCTGAAGCAAAATGAAAAGCCACCTGGCCATTTTATGGCCTACTCCAAATGGATTGAGGTCAAGTCCAGGCTCAAGCTGAATAAATGAATAGAGGCAGAAAACCAGTGGATTATTAATGTAGAAACCCAACATTGAAGGAACGTGCTCAAGCATCTGATGTCAATTACCTTCTTCCTTGCAAAGAACAATTTGCCTTTCAGGGTCTCATTGGATAAGTTGTTCCCTGAACATAATGGTAATTTCCTTGGTTTGGTAGAACTCCTTGGGAAATATGATGATATCATGCTTGAGCACTTACGTTGAGTAGTTCATAAAGATGCTATGGACCATTACTGCAGCAAAACAATTCAAAATGAATTGACTGACCTTATGACAAGGTAGGCGCTTGATAACATATCGATGCAGCTCATCAAAGTGAAGTACTATGCTATAATAATGGACTGCACTCCCGACAGTAGGCACAGTGAAAAGATGTCATTTACAGTAAGATATGTTGATGATGAGGATGACTGTATCCAACTTGTATTCATTGGACAGTTTGGTTACGAGGGCAGAGATGAAGTGATGGGAAGCTCAGAAGAAAAATTCAAGAGGTTTTTTTTTTTGCTCACTCATTGATACTGCTCGAGAGTCCATCGAAGAAAGGTTTGGGCAAATGAAGCACCACAAAAAGACTTGGGTGGTTTTGTATGACCTTATGACCTGCCAGCAGACAGAAAACACTCTTGAACAATTGTACAGACCTTCATCGGACACTGACACATGTGGAATGTTTGGACATCAGTGATAAAGACCTCTATGTTGAACTGGAGAACATCTGTCACATTTTGCAACATGGGAAGCACTCTCCACTCCAAGTTGTTCATTCATGATGCAGAGCTGAAGGACACTTTTTTCCTAATGCAGGGGATGGCAAACTTTTTGGTCCAAGGGCCACATCTGGGTATGGAAACTGTATGGTGGGCCATGAATGCTCACAAAATTGGGGGTTGGGGTGCAGGAGTGGGTGAGGACTCCGGCTGGGGGTGCAGGCTCTAGGGTGGGACCAGAAATGAGGAGTTCAGGGTGCGGGAGGGTGTTCCGGGCTGGGACTGAGGGGTTAGGAGGATAGGAGAAGGATCAGGGCTGGGGCAGGGGTTGGGGCATGGGAGGGGGTGGGAGGGATGTCAGGGGTGCAGTCTCCAGGTGGCACTCACCTCAAGCAGCTCCCAGAAGCAGTGGCATATCCCCATTCTGGCTCCTACATGGAGGCACAGCCAGGCGGCTCTGCGCGCTGTCCTGTCCGCACCTCCAATGGGAGCTGCGGGGGAAGCGCTTGGGCGGGGGCAGCGTGCGGAGCCCCCTGGCTGCCCCTACATGTAGGAGCTGGAGTAGGGACATGCCACTGCTTCCGGGAGCCATGCAAAGTGGGGCAAGCCCCTGACCCCACTCCCCGGCTGGAGTGCTGGAGCGGGACAAGCCCCAGACCCCACTTTCCAGTGGGATCTCGAGGGATGGATTAAAATGTCTGGAGGGCCGGATGTGGCCCCTGAGACATAGTTTGCCCACCCCTGTCCTAATGTGTGGATAGGTTTAAGGATTCTGCCCATGCCTCTGGTAACAGTCATGAGTGCCAAGCGCACCTTTTCGAAGCTCAGGCTCATTAAAACATATCTTCGATCGATGATGGCCAACAAGAAACTGACATCATTTGCTATTTTATCACTTGAAAATGTTAGGGGCCAGTCTTTGGATCTCTCTGACACTGTGCTTTAGTTCGCAAGGGCAAAGGCGAGAAAAGCGACCTTTTGAACTGAAGGACTAAGGTTAACATTCTAAGGCTGTCACCTACTGTAACACTGTTTAACATTGGTCTACCCAATGTTGGTGCACCGTTCAATTTCTTGATGTTAGTACATTTCAGTTATTCTTAAAATTAAAGTTTCTATAAGCTTAGAGAAAATGATTTTTTATTTGCTTATATATGGCATGAATAAATACAGATTTACAGATGCTAGAGTGCAAATGTATGATCTTATATGACAGCTAAATCATGCAAGAAAATCATGCAACAAAGTCATGAAATGGGCTACAAATGCAAAAAATAAATAAATAAGGCATTCAAAAGTTTAACAAATGGGGGAGGGCGCCAAAGATGCTTCTCACCTGGGGCACCATTTGGTCTAGGGCAGCCCCTGTATAAATCTCTTGGAGTTAAACCATCTTCTACTCAAATTCTCCATCCCATCAATAGCTGACATTCCCAGCATGAATCTGTTTCTCCTAAGTGGCCCGGTAAACTCTATGTTCTTGCCAGAGACTCTGTAGTGAGCACTGGGCAACAGGAAGAATTTACACAGACCCAGGAAACATACAAGACCTCAGCAATGCAAAAAATGATTGGAATTTTCAAATTCAGATATGGAAATGCATTCTGAGTAAAGCCTGTGTTGTTCCACCCCACCCACTCCTGTACTCTTTTACTTAATGTACTCAAGCAATTGCTATGTGAGGATAATGATGTTTGTGTGTGTGGAGACACTCAGGTTTTTCAGTCAGATGCTGAGCTAGGCAGGCAGGATGCCAGCTGCCACTGGGGTAGAGGGCAGGAGGTGGAGCAGCACTAGGCACAGGTCAGGGGCTAGTGAGGACAGTGGAGGAGACAGAAAAACAGTTGTGGGGAAGAGGAAGCTTAATTTTACGGATGCAGAAATGTTGCCATCATGAAGGAGGTAGCACTTCTTCCATCCCGTCAAAATGTGTTACTGAGTTCAGAGATAGATGAAGGCAAAATCCTTAGATTTTTGGCTCCTATGTCGGATGGGGCCCGGATGGAGCAGTGATCCAGAGGCAGAGCAGCTGGGGCAGAACAGCACACAGCTGATTGCCTGCCGCATTGGGTTGGTTTGCCTCATTTGGGAAGAAGGTCATGGCATCAGGAATGGGAGGGTATCTGGAAGAGGCATCTGGAAGCGTTGGGAGGGACAGTCCTTCCCTGAAGGCTCCATAGGTGAGATGGCAGGATGGGCAAAATATTCAATAAATCTGGGCCAACTTAGCCTTCCCCACGCTTATTTTTGTGTGAATTCTGCTCATTACTGCTGAAGGGATTCAAACCAGCTCAAAGCCCAACAAAATTCTTTCTTAAAGCCTTTAACCCACTCCAGAACTTTATTTTGTTCTTTGTTGTTGCTGAGCCAAGGTCTCTCTGGGTGCATAGCTTGCCTCAGTCCGGCAATTGCTCTTTGCATATCTTAACACTGTGCTCATGCACATATTATTAGTAATACAAAATGGGGACAGAACACTACACATAGTTGGCAAACATATAGTGCCAGAATCTACACTGTTTTTAAACAGAATGTTTTCCAGGAGGCATCAGCTGCTATTTTTAATTAAAAACTAATTAAATGGAATCCAACCCAGCCTGACTGAAACAGCTTTGCCAGTGCAGTAATGGTTAATCACATGATAAAGATGGGATGCATGAAAGGCTTAGCCACTGAAGAGTCTGGTGGGGAATTTTTGGTACGGGCTTAGTGCTCATGAAAGGTGCTGGATTGCTCCTTGGAGACGGATGGTTTCTATTCAGTTGTTGCACAGCAGACATCTCCACCGTGCTCTGTCACTGAACCTCAATCCTAACTTGCAGGGGAGCTGGGACCAACTCTAGGGTTCGGGGGGTGGGGGGCCTGTCATTCCTTTTACTTTCTGATTCAACTCTGGGATTCTCTTCAGAAATTGCCAAAAAGGTGACTAATCGGTATCAATTGTGTTAGGGATCTCCTGTCCACTGGGAACTGGACTGAAACCACTAACTCATTTCACATAAACTGTCAATGAGCACCAGCAGTCACTACCAGCGTGGGCTGGAATGGAACACTTTAGACGAGAGAGACTCTGCACTGTATTATCGATCTTTAAAGTATCCACTTGCCCTGCTGCAGATTTTTTCAACAACCTCTTGGGCCTGATTCTGAACCTTTATTCAAGTAGTCCTTATAGGAGTTGTTCCATTTAAATCTGTGATGCTGTTTGCATAAGGAAGGAGTCAGGAGGTTGGACAGTCATCAGGGCCGGCTCCAGACCCCAGCGCGCCAAGCGCGCGCTTGGGGCGGCATCCCGCGGGAGGGCGGCAGGTGGCTCCGGTGGACCTCCTGCAGATGTGCCTGCGGAGGGTCCGCTGGTCCCGCGGCTCCAGTGGAGCATCCGCAGGCATGCCTGCGGGAGGTCCACCGGAGCCGCGGGACCAGGGGACCCTCCGCAGGCACGTCTGCAGGAGGTCCACCGGAGCCGCGGGACCGGCGACCGCCAGAGCGCCCCCCGCGGCGTGCCATCGTGCTTGGAGCAGTGCAAATCCTAGAGCCGTCCCTGACAGTCATACTAGCGTTGGGTGAATAATTGATTTTTTGGTTTGTTGTCAGTTCCAAAAAATTGCAAAATAAAATAAAATAAAAAATGAATTACTATGAATTGCCACTGTGGATGACAATGAATAGTCATTGGGACAAAGTAAGAACAACTCTATAGCCTGGTGGTTAGAGCAATCACACAAGCTGTGAGAAGCCTAAATTCAAATCCTTGTTCCAATATCTAATTGGTTATGGTCAGTGGAACATCTTCAATGGGAAAGATCAAGAGAGACCTTTCCCAAAATATCCCATAGCCTTTTGTTAGGGAATTCTCCTGCAATGTTGGAGACCCAATTTCAAATCCATGCTCCACAATGGGACAGAAGGGGAATTGAACCTGGGTCTCCCATATCCCAGGTGAGTACTCTAAGCAGTGAGCTAAAAGTTATGAGGACTTCTTTTGCCACTGCCATTGAGTCCTGAAAAAAAAATGTTTTGGACGAAAATATTTAGCAAATTCCTGTGAAATTCACAAATAGTTTCAGATCAACCAAAACTACATTTTTCAGCAAAGAACCCATTTGTCTGAAAAAATTCAACCAGGTATGGATCAGACACATAATAACCATGTCTTCTTGTCCTTTTAGCTTCTAGGTGGTCACCTCAAGTGTAAGAGTACTTTGAATGGTAATATATATTTCTGGAAGAAAAGGAGTCTTCTCCCTGCTACCTTCTTGTATGCTGTTTTTGGCTTTCTGCTAGAGATGACCTGTTGGCCTCTTTCTGACTGAGGAAAAGAAGTAAATTAATGATAAAAGCATATCCTGTAATTTGCTAGGAATGAAATATGCATCACACATTTACTGAGTGATGTGCATGAAAATCTATATACTGTACATGGCGCACAAGAGGGATTTTTTAATATGAACTGTGCCCAGAATACTAAAATTGAAACTTTGCTCTGGGTGGTCTTTATTTTTGGCTGAAGATTCCTAAAAGTTCCATAAATATTAATTTATGAAGAGTCCAGAACACAAGTGAATGTAGAACTACCCACTTTCTTGGTGTTCTCACATCGCCTTATACTGTACTATTAATATTTGCTTATAAAACAGTGAAAATACTGTTAAAAAAATCAAATGAGACTTTTATCATTGAAAAAGTTTGTTGTTTGCTTATATGGGATCGGACAATGTTCCATAAGCCCATGCAAATCATATTAGAAATGAAGTATAACAGTACCAGTTTTGACATCAGACCCATTTATTTCCTCTGAAACATTTTGCCAATCTAGCAGCCAGAGATTTCCAGAGCAGCCTCAAAGGGGAAGATTAAATGTGTGTGTTTTCATAAAACAATGACATCTTGTTTTCAAAGCCCTGCAAGTTTAAAATGAATATTAGAGCAGTCACATATAAACTACAATTCCCAAGGACAACTGTTTAGCTTAAGTGCCATTTAATGGTCTCCTAAATGGTTCCGCTGTTTAGGGTGCAATATATCTTCTAGATTAGACCTTTAATCCTTAACATTGTGCTTGCTGTGTCAAAGAGAGCTTCACGCCAGCTTCATCCTATTGGTGGGTCTCGGCCTCTCTCTCTCTCTCTTTTATAGGCATATGAACATCAAAGTCTTATGTTTTGCCTCTCTTAATCCAAACAAGAAATCCAGTTAAAAGTGTTGTTAACTGGAAACATTAAACATTTTAAAGTGTTTCCCCCTGTTTCCCTGATTTAATTTTCACAGATTTCATAAACATGGAGAAGAAAGGCCTGAACTAGTTTACAAAGAATTTTTTTAAACGAAGAAAAAAAAAGTGACATAGCTTACTTGGATGCATTTAATGTTAATGTTGATTTAAGATGGCTGTAGTTTTCATACCTCAGTGATTTAAACTGAGGACCAGAGAACTCTTTGCCATTATAAATGTGGTACACAAAGCAGACTGTGTTTTCACACACGATGTTAAATCAGACAGAATATGAGCATTAAGAAATGTCACTTTTTCCCCCTGCGCTGGCAACTCAGTGGGCTGCTATTCTAACCAGAAGGACCGTCATTACTGAAGGACTCTAGTGTAACCACTGCATTGCTGCATAAGTCAATAGTTGGTTTCTGGAAGCTAGCTCTGAATTTCTTGGTCTTGGCCATGCTTGTATTTGCTCCTGGGAGGAAAATTAAATTGGCCTGTATGGCTTAAAAAGCAAAAACATCTGCCAGAATTCTGAGCAGCCTATTGTCCGAGTTCAGCAGCAGGGAGGTCGGCACTTGTTCAGCCCTGCCTCACTGCAAGACATAGTGAAAACCAACGGGAATAATTTCCAAGGGCTTCTGGGAGAAATATGGGGAATAATGTCATCAATCAAAAAGGGGATTTCAAAAAGGCCACCCCAATGGCTTGGCTAGCTGTGCATTAGGCTACCACACAGGAAACCTAAGTTTGGGACAGAACTCTGTACTCTTTTCTCCAAAGGCCAGTGATGGACTGCAGCCATTGGAGAAAGGAGAACGCTGTGTCTGGGACGGTTAGCTTGTGGTAGCTGGCAGTTGGAGGAACATGCTGCAAATGAAGCTAGGCTAAGTGGGTGGTGAGCAGAGGAGTCAAAAACAATGGGCCAGCTTCAACCTTTGGTTAAAAGAAACCCCACAACCTCAGTCGATCTAATTCGATAACCTGAATGCCTGCTTGGGGGAAAGGGAGAGTTACATTGGCTACTGGTCCTCATTAGGGTTGGTTGGTTGCAAAAGAGTCATTACTCATGTTGATGCCTGAGGTCCAAAGCAAAACAAAACACCTTCCCCCCACAACTCCCTCCCTCAAATATTGGCTCTTATTTGTCGCTTCTACTATCTGGAACTGTTATCCCCCAGGAGAGACTGTTTGCTCTGCAATTTGGGGTATAAAGCCAATAACTAATACAAGAAATACATTGATTTGGAATTTTTTAAAAAATCTCATCGCTCTGTTGCTGGTGTTTTTTCTTTTTTTGTAATGTCACTAGCATATGTGTAATGGAGATGGACTACATTTTATGCTCAGGTCCAGATGCAAATACATCTGAAAACCCAAAGTTTCAGTATCAGACATGATTCATATTTGGATTTGAACAAGAATAAAATATGTAGCCAAATTTCAACTGTCTGAAAGACAACTAGAATCCCAGTGTTGAATTAAAAAGCAAACGGACAAAAGAACCCACTGTAGGCATAGGGACAGACCTCCATATCTCCATCCCAGCTGATATTTTGTCACCATGGGTGGAGGAATCTCTCAAGTCCTTGAGATTCCCTGGTGGTCCAATTTGGTCCAGGAGGAAAAACAACAACTCCTGTAGATGGAGGCACATGTTCTCACAGTCCCTTCCACTTACCACGGCTACTCAGGTCCTACCTAGGCTAAAAGCCTTTCAGATATCCCTGGAAGTACAACTGGGCCTTCCAAAAATAGATCTTTAAAGTAAACGACCATGAAGTCCCTGGCCACAGAGACTCATTCACCCAACCATTGTTTTCTCCCTCTGTCTGAAAAATGCCTCTATCACAGAACAGTACACATTATTATACTACAACAGAACCAACCATACATCAAGATAATCAAATCCTTTTTCAATATGATGTCATTACAGGGAACTGAAAGAGAAAGTTATCTTCTATAATTTATGTAAGTGTCCATTAAGGACAGGTTCAGTTAAAAATCTGGATAGGACTCCTGTTAAAATGGAAATAAACGATTAAATGTATTAGTTTAGAGAACAAGTGATTTCTTCAGAGCCTGTGATGTTATAGATCTTCTTACAGCCACAAATATGGCTGGTCAAAGTTCCAGGAGAGCTAAGTTTGTGGAGATACCCAGTGAAAGGTCAATGGACCAGGCTGTTGGTCTCTCGTCCAGCCTCTTGTGCAGCTCCTGCAGTGCAATAGGACTATTAAAGCTGCCCTAACAGTATCTTCTGGCATAAGGGAATCCTCAACTTGCAGAGATCTTGTATAGCTTGATTTTGTATCACCCCATCCTAGCCCTCAGGAACACAGGGGGCATGCTGAGTGAGCTGTGTCTGGCAGAACAGCCCCTGGGAGCTAATGTAGGTAAAAGCTTCCCTGAAACTGCTACAAATTACTTTGAGGGCAGAACTGGCCACCAGCTGCAACCAGTATTGGGGGCGTGTAAAGGTGCCTTTGTTCCCTCCCCTGCCCCTCAGGTTCTGTACTAAACACAGCTAAGCCAGACCAGAAGATATTGCCCAACACTATGGTTAATTGGACATATTCTATCAAAAGCAAGGAATCTAAGCTCATTAGCTTCAGAACAGCAACCAGCATATGGAACAGTCCTGGCGTATTTTAGTTTCACTGCAGGATATGTGGACATTCAGTCCTTTGCTATAAAGTCTTCAAGATAATCTCTACATTTAAAAAAAACCAGAGATATAAAGAAATTCTTTTTTATATAGTGCTATTGAGATGAGTATCCAAGTCCTCAAAAATGTCATTTTTTTACGTACACACATAAAGTTAAAGTGATTGTTATACTAGGAAAACAGAGTAGTAAATTAAAATATAAAATGTAATATATCGATATTAGCTTTTAAAGTTTTACTATGTAAATATTACTTATTCAGACATTTGGTCAGATTCACTAGTGAACCCTAGCTGCTCAGTGCTGCTCTAGTGATGCAAAGCAGTTGCTAACCCACCTTAATTGAGTGGCTAACCTGGGTTTATGGCCTCTCTGTGTTGCTGGAAAGGCGCAAAACAGCCAGATGGTATTGTTGAATCTGGTGCTCAATCTCTTATTAATCAAAGGCCTCCAGATAGCTCTCTCTCAGGCATTTTGTATATGTTAAAATTTTAAATACACTCTAATCAATGGCAGGTTCAGGTGCAACAAGTACTCCTGTTCTTTTTACTCTAATCAATGTCTCCACTGCCTCTATTTAAATAGATAAAAACCTATGTGAATGAGCAGGATGCTTAAAATTTTTACAAATCTAAGTAAACTACCACTTTAGCCTGTTAAAATATGAAAACTGGTACAATCTTGATATTATGGTAACAACTTTAGGAAATCATTTGTTTAAACCAATATCTTAAATTATCATTTTTATCTATACCAGTGGTCCTCAAACTTTTCAAGGTCTTGCCTCCCCTTACCTCTGTCCATGTGCCCCTCTCCCAGGAGCTGGGGCAGGGCCGCAGCTCCTGGGGGCAGGGGACTACGCAGACAGAGGCAAGGGGGCTGAGGCTGGGGCTGCAGTTGGGGGCAGGTCTGGGGCCATGAGTGGAGCCCTGGCTGGGGGCTGAGGCTGCAAGTGGAGTTCCGGCCGGAAGCGAGGTTGGGAGTAGGCCGGGTGCGGGACCGGGGGTTGGAGTCATGGCTGGGGGCGGGCCTGCAGCAGGGCTGGGGGCAGGGCGGGGCGGGGTTGGGTGGGGCTCGCTCCACGCCCCCCTTGGGGGCTGGCCCAGGCCCTGCCGCACTCCCCGAACATTCCTCTGCACCCCCTGTGGGGGCACACCCCACAGTTTGGGGACCTCTGATCTATATTAAGAATCCATAATAAAAATTCTTGAAAGACTCAACAGAAAAGCAGATGATTGAATGGCCATGGACTACCTTAAGGTTGTCCATCCAGAACAAGTTTGAGGCACACGGGCTGGCAATGACAGGAAGCTTGCACTGCTGCTGCTCACGCCATGTTTGTCTGGTGGATAAAATTACAGGAATTCAGCCTCTAGCACTATGAATCTGGCACCTTTCACCAGCACTACATTCATTTAAAATACATTTATGTGCTACTTCTTTATATTATATATAAAAAGAACATCCATCTATTTATCTAGGACCTGAGAAGGTCGTACAAAAAAAAGTCTAAGAACAAATCCCCTTTCCATGACACTGTTAATTAAAATAGCATTCTTAAAAGTTGGTTTAGAAAATTAATACAGAAAACCACCTGCTGAGCATTTGCTTTCTCTGCGTGTCAAAGCATGACCACCCTGTTCTTACAAAAAATGATTTCAAAGATAACATCTTCCTTCCTGAACGGGTTTCCCATGAACTACAAAAAGTAAGAAAAGCAGAGGCACCGGATGTAAGGAAGGATCCATTTTACTGGTAGCACATAGAGATATTCATTAATCTGAAACACACTATTGTGTGAGTGCTGAAACGGGCAGAACTTTGGGAGTCTATCCTTTCTTCCTACTCACAGCTGCAAAGATAACACTGTGTACTGTTCAACAGCTCCATAGGGAATTCTCCATAACAGTTATGTTCTTTCAATTCCCATTAAGATTTACATCCCCATTTAAAATGATGATCAATCTGCTAGCTAGGTCAAACGCTGGCATAAACCCCACCAGGAATTATAACATTAATCTGACAATATAATTCCAGTTGTGATAGAGTGTATGCTGGGCTTTACAGTATGTCAGGCTGGATCACTTTTCTTTTCCCGGCCTTGCAATCGGTATGTAATGCATAGAGAAATTTTCCCATTCAGATACATTCAGCCAACTAAAATTCCTACGATGATGATATACATTTATGATGTATTAAAAATACCCCCAAACCAAAAATATCTTGGGGAAGAAACATGTGGATTGAGGTCCAGATCTAAAGCTTACTGAAGTCAGAGGGAGCTTCTCCATAGATCGTAATGGGCTTTGGATCAAGCCCTGAATTACTTGTTTAATGATTAAACCAGCTGATGCACTGCACCAATTTACACAACAATTTTCAATATGCCAACTATAAATGTAGCAGGATGCTTCTCCTGGTTTCTTTTCAGAAACATAACTTTTGTGAAGAAAGGCTTATGCTTCTCTCATCTAGGGTGCTTAGGAAGTTAAATTCAGTGTTTCATTAGAAATAATTTCCAGATCTCTTGAAATATAGCTATAGATATATTTAGCGGATGCTTTTGGCCAGCTCAGCGTCTCAAGAATCCAGCTCACTAGTCTAAAGATAGAGTAAGCATTTGGAAAATACTGACTAGACTCTCCAGTTAACAGAAGGGGGAAAAACAGATTTCTATTAGCATCTTATGAGAGGCCACATCATGCAGTGTGCAGCACAGGAGAGCTTAAACACAGCATTTGGCAGAGAAGTCTTCTGTACTTGGAACTGAGCAATGTGCGGGGGATGGGTGCCTTTAAATATGAACAAAGAATGGAGCCCTAAGCAAGAGTGGTAACTGCCAAAACTTCAGTCCTGTAAAAGAGGGATTTTAAACAGGTTTGGGCTTTGCAGGCTACCTCTCAATTAACAGGAAAAAGGATTTTCTCAACCTTCTGATGGAAGTTCCTGTATGCTGGGCAGTGAAAATATCATCCTTTCAGCGGCCTCCTTACATGCAAGAAGCAGAAAAGCATTTTTAAAAGTCATGCATATTATACATCTGTAGAGACTGAGGATCTGATTTTCCTCTCTGTTACACTAATTAACTCAGTAGTAATTCCAGTGAAGTTAACAGAGTTACGCTCCACTGTTGGAAAAATGGTGTAAGTGAGACAAGACCTAGACTCAACCTTTCCAAAGAAAGTTTGCAGAACATCTGATGGCTGTAAAGTGTGCTGCAGAATAAACTGTTGTTGTTAGGTACCCGTGTACTTCTTGCCCCTTTAAAACATTAGAGCCTATTAAAAGTCAGTTTTAAAAACTGTTTTGATTATCTTAGTGTGTCCAATAGTTTTACTATAGACCACTGTTATTCTTTCACAGATTAACTAGGCCATTATTCCACTGTGTGCTTTGAGGACTTTTGGATTGTAGCATCTGTGAATTTACAGTGTGTCATCCCGAAGGTTATGGGTGGAAGGATATGTTGGCAAGTGAAAAAGGGGACATATTCATTCTGAAAAAAACATTCAGATGAGGAAGATTTGAGGATTTGGTTCAGAAAAGTACCCAAAGCGCAGATGTTTAGCTTAGTTGTGTGAACCACTTGAATCTACAAACTTGGGCTGGAAACCTTATGAGTACCAGGCTTTTTTTGTAAGGTTTCTGATATTTACTGCTTCTCTTTGGCAATTCCAGCCTCTCTCATTGTATTTTGTCCCAGCTGGAACTGGGAAGTATGGAGAAGAGCACAGGTCAGAAATACCAGAAAAAGAGTTAGCCAAGTTGATCTAAGGTCTTGTCTACCCACAGTTTTTGCATAGGTATAACTAATTCAGTTATAACTATGACTTTTATACCAAAATAGCTAAATCAGTACATCTCCTAGCATGGATGCTGTTATATCACTATAACTGATATAACATATTCCAATAGCTAGACTGGTATAAGGGCTCATCTACACTACAAAGTTAGGTCAGCTTGACTATGTCGCTCAGGGCTGTGACAAATGTCATGCCTTGCGTGATGCAGTGATGCTGACCTAAGCCCTGGTGTAGACACCACTATTTGATGGAAGAATTCTTCCATCGACCTAGCTACTGCCTCTCAGAGAGGTGGAGTCACTACATCAGTGGAAGAACCCATTCTGTCACTAAAATGCCTATGCTACAGCTGTACAGATATAGTTAAAATTGTACAATTTTTGTGTGTAGACAAGGTCTATTTTCAGTGAGAGTTCAGGGATCATTAAGAACATCTTTTTATGGGCAGAAGTCTGGTCTATACATATTTTTGAAGTTTTTTTAAATACTGTAACATGACTTTGTAGCATTGAGACGTAACACCCCTTGAATTGAACAAGAGGTTTTTTTAAAGAGAAAACAAACTGGTACAGGAATCAACTCTTATTATGTATATTCTGAACATGCACCTAGAATCACTTCCAATACAGATGTCTGTCATTCGGTATAAACAGAAGCTCTCCCTTGTAAAACATTATGGGAGGTAATCTAAAGAAAATGGCTTACACAGCTGTGTGCTGGTGGAGCTAGGATTTTTTTACTCTGGCAGCATTATAAAACCAAGGATTTTATTCAAGATTCTTTAAATAAAAGCAAACAAACTTTGAATCCTGTTAGTTAATGTTCTTCATAACTTTTATGCACCCCAATAGTGAGTTAATAAGTGCAAACCACACAAATTCCTGATCTTCATGGTTTTAAAACCCCACCTCAGCACATGCAAAAATACAGCTGAAAAAACAGTCTAGGAAAGAAGTGGTACCTTGCTGATCCTAGCACGTTCAAGTGTCCTGAACTGAGCCTAAATCATTAGGCTAGGCAGCACCTATGATTCTAACACTATAGTCTTACTAACCTTGCATCACATTTTCCAGAGCTTCATTAGGAAAGTGCAGCCAGGGTTTCAAAACCCACACTCTCTGTGGTGAGCCAGTAGATAAGCATCTAGATTCCACATGCAATTTTGTTTAGGAATATTTAAAGGTCACATTAAGTACCTACCTGTCTTTTGCACAGTTAGGCATACTCAGAGCACACCTATTGGATTGGGACCTGCAAGCAAGAGAGGTGGAGGAAAAATGTCTAGTTTGTCAATCCTGCTGGGACTTAGGCACCAAGCAGCTCGGCAGCAGCAGGACGTAGGTGGCTTTGTGCATGCCCACTTGCAGACATGTAGCTGCCTATGGCATTAGGCAGTAGTTGGGTGGGAGTTTTGAGGATGTCAGTGGTACCTGAATATGGACTTAGGTGCCTAAAGTGGGAATTTGATGCCCAAGTCCCTTTGTGGATCTAACCTGAAGACACCAGTGGTTGTGTGGTCAGAAGCTGAGCAGAGAGAGACAAGTGTTAGTGTGTGTGTACGTGTGCACACACACCTAAATGGGATAGTTGAAAGGGTTTAAGATAGTGTGTAGCTGATTCCATTGTATTCTATTTAAATTCATATACCATGGTGTAATGGTCCGGTGTTGGGGCTCGGCCGTCTCAGGCGCAGCTGGGAGCCAGGCCGCCTCACTACAGTGGGGCAACAAGCGACAGTTCAGGACTCAGACCCCCAGGCAGGGGCTGAGTAAACAGTTCAGTAATTTAAGCCCAAACCCTAGGTCAGGGCGGGGCAACAAACAGTAGTTCAGGGCTCAGACCCTCAGGCAGGGGCGGGGCAAGCGAACAGTATATAAGCCCAGGCCCTTGGGCAGGGCGGGGCAGCAAGCAATTCAGGGCTCAGACCCTTAGGCAAGGGCTGAGCAACAAACAGTAGTTCAGGGCTCAGACCCTTAGGCAGGTGTTGAGCAAACAAAGAGTTCAGTACAGAAGCCCAGGTCCTGGGTCAGGGTGGGGCAGCAAGCGGTTCACTATGGTAAGTCCAGGCTCCTACGCCTGAGCATTGGTGTGAGGGGGAGACTGCCACCCGTGAGTGGGGTGGCAGGGGGGACGCAGGCCCACCCACTCCACTGCGTCCCAGCCCAGGGCCCTAACAGCGGCAGTCAGTCTGCTGCTGTGTCAGTGGGGATCCTGGCCGCAACATACTGACATTGGCTCGGGGTCTGCTGCAGCCGGACTAGGGTCGGCTACCCTTGGGCCACTTCCAATCTCCCCCTCCATTGGTACCTGTGTATCCCCAGCGTCTTCCGCAGTGTTCCACACCATGGGCTCCTCAGGGTACCGAGCGCTGGGTAAGCCGGGCTGCTCCTCAGGATACTGGGCGAGGGGAACTCAGGCAGCTCCTCTGGGTGGCAAGCATGGAGGAGGCTCGGCCAGTCCTCCTCAGGGTAGCGAGCACGGGGCAGGCTCGGCTCAGCGGGAGCTAGAGCACTAGCGTCTGTCCTCTCCGGAGGCCAGCGGTCAACTGAGCGCTGGGGCTGGGCCTTTATGCTTCCTGTCCCGCCCCTTGTCTTCCGGGGGGCGGGGACAGGCGGTGGTGGCTCCGCCCACTTCGGCATCTGTTCTGGCTCGGCCCTCTCAGGCACGGCTGGGAGCCAGGCCGCCTCACTACACATGGCTATAAGTTATAGAGTGCCTGCTGAGCTGATGGTGGAGTAGTTTCATCAGACTCCAGTTCTTTGTGTATAGGTTGTGGTTGGTTGGTTGGTTGGTTGGTTGTTAAGCTTCCTGAATTCCTTATGGTCACTGTGCAGTTAACACTGTTGCAAATGTAGCCATGTGACCACAAATAATATGCTTTCCTTCTTAAAACTGGTAACATTTACCTGGAATTTCTCAAGATGTCTTCTCCTAATTATTTTTTTAGAAATCCTATGGAACAGCTGCAGAAAAGCCCTCAAATGTCTGTAAATTTGTACAACCATGACAATCCTACTCATTACTGAATAGATGGTTGGCAGATGGAAGAGGGCAATGGCATTGGAACAATTTTTATTGTGGAGTGCTGAAAACCATTGAACAAAACAGTAAACCCTGTATATGATGGAAACTACTTCAAGCCAGGAGGTGCAGCAGCAACCCCAGAACCAGCACCCCTGGGAGAGGGTGACCTGGGATATTATTTGCTAGGCTGGCCTTACACTGACACACTTGTATATTTCCCTGCAGGTTAATGGAGTCAACAGATACAGAAACCCTCAGCTCACTGTCTCCTCTTCTACAAGGGATGCTAGCTAATGTTACCACACAAAAATTATATTAAAATGTGCTTAACAGTAACTTAGGAGTCTAAACATTAGAGGGATGTTGTAATTGTCCCAAATCCAAGCATCACAAACCCAGGAACTTCAGAATTAACATTACATTTAAAAAAAATCCAAACATGTTAAGATATACCCAATATACATTTATGGCACTAAACAACCTTAACTCACACTGCCTGCACTGACACTAGGCAATAACGGTTCACTTATGATTAGAGCATAATGCTTCTGATCCCAAATTACAAATCAGTTTAATCTAAGGACCCATTCGATTATTTTTCGTTTTTCCCCCTCCTGGTGTCCATACAGGATGCTTCTCCTGTCAGTGCCTGCACACAGGAAAGCACATGTTGCACCTAGTACAAGAGTCACTGAGCTCATGTGCTCTCAGAACCTACAGAGGAATTCTTTCTGAGTCAACCAAAACATCTACAGGGAGCTCCATCACTGCGTGCCCCTCCATATGCTTTTTCCCTTCCCCTCCACCCACCATGCCATGGGCTCTGGCTTAAAACTTGCAATATAGCTTTTAATTAATAGAATGCATCAACTGTACTCCTATTGAGTTCAACAGGAATAGCATAGAGGCATATCATTTCAGGTCTTGGGATGAAAGGCACTATATTATTAATAAATATTATTAATACTATTTTAATAATTACACCTGTTACTCTAAAGGATCCTGAAGTTCTCCACAAACTATATTATGGAGCCAAGGTTGCAGCTGAATTCTAATATAAACCTGATTTTGATCCCCACCCTCTGTATAATCAATATAATGTCACTTAGACTCAACTTGTTCTTGGATGGAGGACAGCAGACAGATAGACATTATCAATAAATCAAAGATGGAACATAATTCATTTGCTTAAATAAGATGGAATGGATAATAAAACTATTTATTGGCTGCAGCCAGTGAAAATGGGAAAATACATGACGAAACATGGGAAAAAAACACAGGAAAAGATGAAGCTACCCAAGTGAACCTGAATAGACTGATGACAGTAGATGTGAGAGAGACAAGGTCATATCTTTTATTTGACCAACTTCTGTTAGTGGAAGGTACAAAATCTTGAGCAACACAGAGCTCTTCTTGTGGTATGGGGAAGGAAATCAGAATGACTGACAGAAGCAGTGAAATGTACAAAGTTGGGCTGCTTATACAACACCATTCATTTATCTGACCCGTAGATTACTGTAGATCTACTGGGAGCATTCTCTCATCTTCTAGGATGACATAGACTTTTATTATTCATCCTTATTAATTATTTTTTTCTTTTATTACATCCAATTGTTAGGAAAAGAAAAATAACCAGTACAGGTGCAAAGAACTCAGCAGTTTGCTCATGCAAACCTCTCCTACCAATTTACTTCCTTTCTTTGGTCATTCCTGCTACGGTTTGATTTTGGGTTTCATTCACCAATGAATATCAAAACAGAAAGTAAAACTCACTCAAAACTGTGACTGTTGCATGGATTTGACTAAACCCTAAACTGGTTCAGGTTTGTTTGAAATTGGGGGCAGGTTTGTGGACATTAGGAAACCTTCTGGCGAACCTGGGCTGAACTTCAACTTGCAAGAAAATACTAAACCATGCAAGTTTCAAGTAGTTTCTGGTTTTGCAATGGAAATTTTAGACAGAACTAATAACCAGTTTTCATTTCTCTTAGTTAGTGCATTATAACCATCATGTATACAGCACAATCCTGTTGGCTAGATTCATCCCTGGCTTCAGTGGAGTAATATCAGGCATGAATTTGGTCAAGTGGGTCTTAATTTAAGAAAGAGTTTGGTTTGAGGTTCAAGTCTATGCTAATTGCTGCTCTTTGCAGGCATGATATAGTCTGTTGAAGAACATTCTGCTGGCTTTTTCCCCAAAGGAGAATCTCAGGGTGCTGCATAAGTTTCAGAGTGCTCTGAGTTAATTATTTAAAAATACACTCTGTGTTTTAAAAGCAATTCTCTTCCTGTCTTCATGCTGAGCTGATAAGAAGGCACAAGTGGAACTCTTTAATGTTTTAGGATGGAGAGATACAGTGGAAGACAGTACCCAGCTCCCAGGTTAACTCACCCAATGCAGCAATGTTAGAGGTCATCAGAAAGGCCTATTTAGTTACATTTTAATTAAAACACACACCTATGACCTTTCCTTTCTGAAAACAACACACTCAGGGGTGGACTATGCATGGGTGCTCGATGTGGGGAAACAGTAAAAGGATCTTTCCCTTCCCACTTTTCTCCTGTGGATGGGGCACATTCCAAGCCCTTGCACTCACTTAGCGCAAGGACCTGGGTCCTTAGGGCTGCTGGGAGTGCTACAACTTCCAAAATGCAAGGAGGGAAGGAGCTGAGAGATGGGGGTGTCCTTTCAAAGGTTATGGCAACAGACCATCTCTCCCAGAGACTCTGGGTCAAATTCTGCCCAGACTTTCAACTTGTGAAACCTGCTTGGATCAATAGGGTTACACTGCATTTAAATCAGGGCAGAACCGGCCTCACTGCTGCTGCTTTAGGTACAAGGATCCTCTGGAGGATCCACAGGATCTGTGGCAGGGCCTCCGCACCAATCTCTACTCAGGGATGTGACTCAAAAGTACCATTGAGCTGTCACTGTTACAGTAGCCTAGTAAAAGCTGGAGTGCAGCCACAAATAACTATGCTTTCTTCTGACCCTTTCAATTACTTATCACACCTCTCAGGTTTCCATCCACAGACAATAGTATCAAAGCTAATATACCATTAGACCTAACTCCAGATGGAGCTATGCAGGTTTACATCAACCTAGGATCTGGTCCTAAATTTAATCCTGCATTCCCTGTTAATCCAAAATGTCTATTGACCCAATCTTAACCCACTCCATTACTGCATTTAATGGGTGCTGCTTATTGATCCTTCTGTAATTGATTCTCTCTGCTGGATAGATATTGGCGCTATAAAACCTAATTAGGTGTTTTCACTGTTCAAATATATTCTGCAGTTAAAGGTGTGTCCTCTGTGTAACAGACAATATTTGCAAATAATAAAATCCTACTTTCGGATAGTAAAAATGTCATTTTACACACTAGTTTTAGTTTTTTACTAGAAAAAATTGAGTGATAAATTACTTCACAAACATTGGACTGTTGGGATCTTTCCATTATCAGCAACTAATTTTACCTGGTGACATAAACAAGATAAGTAGGGAGGTACTAAAGTAATTTCATCAGCTATTTCAGAAAGAGACCCCATTGTTGATTTGTGAATCAATAATTATTTTTAATCTGGAACCATTGATAAATAGCTAGCATGTAGATACCAGGTAATTTGTTTGACTCTTGGTGCCTGAAAGCTTCATGCTCAGACATCCAATGAAGTTTCTTTTGATGTCAAAAGCTTAGCAACAAAAGGGTTTTGTCTTAACTTTATGAGTTGAGCTGAAAGTCAGTGCCACTCTTTTTTTTTCAGTGACTTGTGGCCATTATTACAGGTTAACCAGGTGAAATGCACATTTATGTGACAGACATGTTGATGGAAGTTAGACTAGAAAATAGAAAATATAATCAGGTGTGTCTCAAGTTCATTGTTAAATTACTTTTTCATTATTGTGCGTCCTAATTGTCTGCATTTTAAATTGAATGTTTTCTTTTTTCTCTCACCCTCCCTTTCTGTTTCCCACTCTCTCTTTCTGATTCTATTTCTCTTCAGCACATCAACAGCCATAAATTGCAATAGACTGGTCACAGATACTCACTTCTTGTGTCCAACTGGTTGAAGACAGGGAGTATTAAGTTAATCGGAGAAACTTCAACAAGTCCAACCTATCCACAATTATATAGTTGTGACTGCTTATCCTAATCTTCTTTTCTACAATTAGGACATATACAACAAGCAAAACTTTTTCTTATAGGGAAACCAGAAAGCTAGCATTACTTCCTTGCAACCTGAACCCAGGTTTTCCATGATTACCAAGCTCTCAAGCACATTAACACAATCATACCAGAAACCCCCAGTGTCTACACTATACTTCCTTGATATCTTAAAAAAATACAGTCCTGTTACTTTAGAAACAGAAGCAACAACAAACACTGAATTGAGGGGGCCAAGAAAAGTGACAGTGTTAAATGGCTGTGTCATAGCTGGCGGTGCACTAGCTGAAATTATCCAGGCCTAAAGTAGCTGAGATTGAAAATGTTCTCAATCAAGTTGCAAAACAACAGGAAATTCCAGTAAATCATTTACTTAATGAGATCAATGGGTAACAAGGACAAAGTCAATATTAATATTTAGTTATCACCATTTTGTTTCTGGTTTCAGAGTGATAGCCGCATTAGTCTGTATCAGCAAAAAACAAGGAGTACTTGTGGCACCTTAGAGACTAACAAATTTATTTGGGCATAAGCTTTTGTGGGCTAAAACCCACTTCATCGGATGCATGCAGTGGAAAATACAGTAGGAAGATATATATACACAGAGAACATGAAAAAATGAGTGTTGCTATACCAGCTATAACGAGACTAATCAATTAAGATGGGTTATAATCAGCAGGAGAAAAAAAACACATTTGTAGTGATAATCAGGATAGCCCATTTCCAACAGTTGACAAGAAGGCATGAGGAACAGTAGGGGGCAAAGTTTTTAGTTTGTGTAATGACCCATCCACTCCCAGTCTTTATTTAAGCCTAATTTAATGCTGTCCAGTTTGCAAATTAATTCCAATTCTGCAGTGTCTCATTGCAGTCTGTTTTTGAATTTTTTTTGTTGGAGAATTGCGACTTTTAGGCAGAGGGGCATTGCTGGCACATGATGGCATATATCACATACCAGAGGCTCATTCACCTGCACATCTACCAATGTGATATATGCCATCATGTGTCAGCAATGCCCCTCTGCCATGTACATTGGCCAAACCGGACAGTCTCTACGCAAAAGAATAAATGGACACAAATCAGACGTCAAGAATTATAACATTCAAAAACCAGTTGGAGAACACTTCAATCTCCCTGATCACTCGATTGCAGACCTAAAAGTCGCAATTCAGCTACCTCCTCTGCAGCCTGCATGACAGGGAGCTTGGGAGCTGGACTCCAGAGAGCCCAGACTCATCAGTAGGCCACCTTGGGGAAGTTGTGGACCACTGTTCCCAGGGCTTTGGGTTCCCAGTTCCTCAACAACTCACCTCATGGGCTGCCAGAGAGCCAGGTCTTCCAGGCTCCTCGGGAACATCTTTTGTTTCTGAAACTCCAAAACATTCAGAAAATGTGGGCGTTTCCAAAACTAAAGATTGAGGAATTTCATTATGCCAAAAATATTGAGTTTTGGCTTTACATCCCTCTTCGGGATGACTTTTTTCCCAAACCTTGACATTTTTCGACGGATCTGAAATTCATTTTCCCAGCTAGCTCTAGAAACTGCATGGAAGTGACTAGAGTGTGCACCCTTGTAACCGGTTGAGGGAAGCTAGACACTGAGGGCTAAATTCAAAACCCGATGTTTGCACATACAATTCTGCTGACTTCCATGGCTCAGATTCGCCTCTCACGTAATTCATCTGAACTCAGAAGAGTTACACCAGTTCACAACCTGGGGCAAAGGGGCTGCAGGGCACCAGTGAATTGTATCCATTTAGCATAAGGCAGGCCCAATGCCTCCAGCAGCACTAGGGGAGTGCAGTCCTCACACTACTTGTAAGAGGGTGTAGCATGAGCTACTTGCTATTTCCCCCTCACTTCAGCACAATGCCAGTCTTGCCACCTTAGAGGGCAGGAGTCCCCAAAGGGGGAAGATACAGTCAAGCCCAAATTATTATTTAAAAAACAAAATGCTCTGCTTATGCACTTAAATAAATAATACTAATATGTCTCTATTCTATACCGACTCCCATGTGAGGATCTCAGCAAGCTTTGCAACCAGTTACTTTTAACTTGAGAAAGGGCTTCTGTTCTGACAGGCTGACAAGTATAATTTGGAAACCTGTTCTGATGATCAATTATCTGACCTCTCAAAGCTTTAAACAATCTGTGTGCAACTAAATTATAATTATATAGATTTTTATATAATTAATAATGTGTACTTAGTAAATGTTATCAGACAGCTAGCATTGTCAGCCAGGCTGTGGGACAGCTGCAGATAACTGATAGTAGTTGTTTTTACAGGCTAAAAAACACCTCCCAGATAATTTGAAACCATCACTTCTGGTGATCTATTAATGTCATCATAGGTTTTTGTTACACTCACTTGTGCCTTCTCATTTCAAAATTAGATTGTGAAATTTTGGGGGTAAGGGTCATGTCTGCATGTGTCTTTGTACAGCGCCTACCACAACAGGGGACCAATCTTGACTGGGATCTAGTGCAATACAAATAAATAACAATAATATTAATATACTTCCCATGACATACTGTTGTAACTAAAATCAGCAGAGGTGTTCAAGCTGGAGCCCCAACAGTATAAATCAGAGAGAGTTGCTGGGAGGGAAACTCGCTTCTGTACCTTGTTCCACCAGCGCCTGGAACATTAATATTTTGGGCATGAAGCGATGTCCACATTTGCTGGCATTTTTGCTCCCTTTCTCTCTCCCCAAAAGCTCCCGAGGAGGGCATGGATGGATATATATAAGGACAGTCCTATTTTTATTTTGTGATTTTTAATGTAGGAGATAGGTGAAGAGAGCACAGGATGGGCATCTCTGGTTACATTTTAAAAATGTGAATAAATATATTCAATATCTAAGATGTTCAGGCTTCACTTTCGTTATCTTATCTCTAAGAAAAGTTTTTAAGGCCTTTTCCCTGCAACATAACATTTATAAGACTTAATGAAGTGGCTATTTAGAGGCTCTCTTTTACTCATTATCTGGCATAATATAATTCTGAATTGATAAAAACAATTTTTACAAAGAGCTATTTACCTAATATGTAACTTAAAATGGCAATATAGAAAATTCAGCTATTGCTTGCAGAAAGAGAAGCTTATTTTATTGGCATTTAGTTTTTGTGGCAAAATTACCTTAGCATGAGATAGATCTCCAGGTAGACATCTGGTGCTATTGATCCCACTGACCTTGATAGACATTCTAGGAGATGGAATCTCAGGAACAGTTGATGATTTGCTCTTAGAAAGGTTTTACTTTCCTTTATGATCAAATACTCAGTGTAAAAAAAGAAATGTATTCTGGCAGTAAAAAATGCTGCTGTTATTCCTTTTGTGACTTCTATGGCTAAGATACTGAATGGATTCCATAAGTGAGAACTTGTCTATATGCCAACTCCACATGGTCTTCTTTCTTTAAAAAAATGCCTTTGATTTTCACAGACTCCAGCTCTGTGGACTGACTGGTGCTGAAAAAAAGCATATCCTGCTGCTACAGGAAATAGTTTTCTCAACATCACTGTATGTTACTTATTTTAATCATTACTTTAAAAAAATCATACAAAAATCCATACAACATTGTTAGGCATATCAGGGCAGAGCGAAGTTCAAATGTACCTTTTTAGAGTTTGCCTCAACTAAACATAAAAGTTCAAAGGGTTAACGTGTTTGGAAAAGCCTTGAAAATGTTAAGTGGATTTTTTTTCTTAATCTAAAAATCCAAGTACTAAATGTAGCAGGACATTAAATTAGTCACTGGATTCACTTTTAGAGGGAGCAGCACACAACAGGATGAATACAAAGATTGTTCTGTTCAGTATCTGATTCAATCCTGTACATTTTACAGTAGGTGGTCTAATTATTGCCCTACTTAAGGTTAATGCCTACAAGCTTGAGAACTGGAGACGGGGCCAGAACTAAAAACCCAGACTCAAATACAGCCAAACCTGTGCAAAATTCAGAACCCAAATCCAAATCTGAATTTTGTGATAAGCTCTTATGTCTTGTGTTCATACAATCCAGAACCCCAGATCCAAACAGCCCCATTTGCAGATCCAAACTATGAAACTCAGACCCATGTTATCAAAAGTGAATAGTTTTCATATACAACACTCCTCCCCTTCAGTACTTCACCATTCTGAGTGCTTATGTCATACCCATATCAACTGAATGGTATAAGCAGATACTTCGCCAATAGCCTACAGGAAGCACAAGTTCTCTATTACTAAAAGAGAACTTTTGACAGAGACCCCCCCAAGGTACTGCAATTACTTAACATCTGCTGGGTACCATGGTATATGGCTACAGATACTAAAGATTGCCGGTGGCAGATTTGCTACTGTGGAAAATTAACACAAAGAAAATACTTATAGGCTCATAGACTTAAAGGTCAGAAGGGACCATCATGATCATCTAGTCTGACCTCCTGCACATTGCAGGCCACAGAACTTTGCCCAGCCACTCCTGTAATAAACCCAGAACCTCTGGCTGGGTTACTGACATCCTCAAATCATGATTTAAAGACTTCAAGTTATAGAAAATCCACCATTTGCTCTAGTTTAAACCTGCAAATGTCCCGTGTCCTATGCCGCAGAGGAAAGCAAAAAAAAAAAACAACAACAACAACAAAACCCAACCCCTCAAGGGTTTCTGCCAATCTGACTCAGGAGAAAATTCCTTCCTGACCCCAAATATGGTGATCAGTTAGACCCTGAGCATTTTCAACAAGACCCAACAGCCCTGGGAAAGAATTCTCTGTAGCAACTCAGAGCCCTCCCCATCTACTGTCCCATCACCAGTCATTGGGGATATTTGCTACTAACAGCTGCAGATCGGCTACATGCCATTGTAGGCAGTCTCATCATACCATCCTCTCCATAAACTTATCAAGCTCAGTCTTGAAGCCAGTTAGGTTTTTTGCCCCTCACTGTTCCCTTTGGAAGGCTGTTCCAAAAATTCACTTTCCTGATGGTTAGAAACCTTTGCCTAATTTCAAGCCTAAACTTGCTGATGGACTGTTTAGATCCATTTGTTTTTGTGTCCACATTGGTGCTTAACTTAAATAACTCCTCTCCTTCCCTGGTATTTATTCCTCTGTTGTATTTATAGAGAGCAATCATCTCTCTCCCCAGCCTACTTTTGGTTAGATTAAACAAGCCAAGTTCTTTAAGTCTCCTCTCATAAGACAGGTTTTCCATTCCTCTGATCATCAGCCCTTCTCTGAAGCTGTTCCAGTTTGGATTCATTTTTCTTAGCATGGGAGACCAGAATTGCACACACTATTCCAGATGAGGTTTCACCAGTGCCTTGTATAATGGTATTAACACTTCCCTATCTCTAATGGAAATACTTTGCCTGATGCATCCTAGGATTGCATTAGCCTTTTCCACAGCCACATCACATTTGCAGCTCATAGTCATCCTGTGATCAACCAATACACTCAGGTCTTTCTCCTCCTCTATTGCTTCCAACTGATAAGTACCCAGCTTATAGCAAAACTTCTTGTTGTTAGTACCTACATTCGTGACTTTGCACTATTAAATTTCATCCCATTTCTATTACTTCAGTTTTCAAGGTTGTCCAGATCTTCTTGCTAATGAGATACCTAAGCATTTTCATAGAATATTAGGGTTAGAAGGGAACTCAGGAGGTCAACTAGTCCAATGCCCTGCTCAAAGCAGGACCAATCCCCAAATAAATCATCACAGCCAGGGCTTTGTCAAGCCTGACCTTAAAAACTTCTAAGAAAGGAGATTCCACCACCTTCCTAGGTAACCCATTCCAGTGCTTCACCACCCTCCTAGTGAAAGAGTTTTTCCTAATATCCAACCTAAACCTCCCCCACTGCAACTTGAGACCATTACTCCTTGTTCTGTCATCTGCCACCACTGAGAACAGCCGAGCTCCATCCTCTTTGGAACCCTCTTTCAGGTAGTTGAAAGCAGCTATCAAATCCCCCCTTGTTCTTCTCTTCTGCAGACTAAACAATCCCAGTTCCCTCAGCCTCTCCTCATAAGTCATGTGCTCCAACCACCTAATCATTTTTGTTGCCCTTCGCTGGACTCTTTCCAATTTTTCCACATCCTTCTTGTAGTGTGGGGCCCAAAACTGGACACAGTACTCCAGATGAGGCCTCACCAATGTTGAATAGAGGGGAATGATCACGTCCCTCGATCTGCTGCCAATGCCTCTACTTATACAGTCCAAAATGCCGTTAGCCTTCTTGGCAACAAGGGCACACTGTTAACTCATATCCAGCTTCTTGTCCACTGTAACCCCTAGGTCCTTTTCTGCAGAATTGCTGCCTAGCCAATCGGTCCCTAGTCTGTAGCAGTACATGGGATTCTTCTGTCCTAAGTGCAGGACTCTTCATTTGTCCTTGTTGAACCCCATCAGATTTCTTTTGGCCCAATTCTCTAATTTGTCTAAGTCTAATTTTGTCTAATTTTGCAAGAGGATGGCCTGGAAATCCATGATTTACACAAATATGAAAAATATGAAAGAAGATTAGAGTTGTGGGTATTATCAGTAGAGCTGGGTGAATTCTTTTCAGCAAATAGTTTACTCACCAAAAAAAATTGCAGTTTTGCTCAACTCAAAAGTATTCACAACAATAGTGTTGAGTTTGCCAAATAGTTTTGACCAAACTGAAAAAGTGAAGTGTTTCAGCAATGGCAAAGTTTTAACTTTTCATTCATAGTGGCAATTCATAGTCATTCATAATGACAATGGACCGTTACTAGAGCAGGGATTGGCAACCTTTGGCACATGGCTCGCTAGGGTAAGCCCCCTGGCAGGCCAGGCCAGTTTGTTTACCTGCTGCGTCTGCAGGTTCAGCCGATTGCGGCTCCCACTGGCCGCGGTTTGCTGCTCCAGGCCAATGGGGGCAGCAGTCTGTGGCGGCCAGCACATCCCTCAGCCAGTGCCTTTTCCCGCGGTCCCCATTGGCCTGGAGCATGGTAGACAGACTTTGTAACATAGTGGTTTGGGCATTCACATAGGATGAGGGAGAATCAAGTCCCTGCTCCAATGACTATTTCATTATTTATACAAGGTGGAACAGCTTGACCAGGAGAGATTGATAGTGACCCACAATTAAATATCCCATAGCCCAGTGGAGACCCAGTTCAAATCTCTTCTACACAGAATGGGATGGGAACCTGTGAAGAGTACTTTAAGCACTAGGCCAAATGTTAAGAGAGCTCTTCCTTTCCTAAGCATTTTGTGAATCTAGGCCTTTACTTTTGTAAAAATGTCCCAATCAAAAAAAAAAGTCTTGAATTTTCAATATTCTGAAAATATTCATTTTTGGTTTGACCGAAAACAAAACTTTGTTCTTAATGTTTCAGAATTGCCTGCAATCTGAAAAATCCATTATTCATCCAGCTGTAATTATGAGTTGAGGCTACATTACATCTCAAGCTGGCATTAGCCAATAGAAAGCGTTCCATGATCCTTGATTTCAGTGTGAATTATGTCAGCAGGCTTTTGAGACTCTTCCTTACACATGTTGTATTTATACATACTTACAGGGCCACAGTGCTAGAGAAAGGGAGTTTCGGATTCGGCATGTATCTAAAATGAGAAGAGACCAATACTTAGTTTCTAATATAAGAGAGGCTGTTATGGATTCACTTTTCTGAGAGACTCTTGCTTTCATGGGTCAAAATCCTCATGACAAAGACCACTCAGGAATGCCATAAGGCCTTGCAGTGACTTAAGACCTTAATGAATTCTTAAAGTATTTTGAAAGGTTAAGCCACCAGGAAATGTTGGCGGTGAATGTTCACTATGTTATCCAAACTGACCCTATTTCTAAAGATCAGATATTTAGGAGGTCCAGCCAAATCATGCATTGCCTTTTTAGGGTCAGGTTAGTTTCAGAAGAGGAAGATATTGTGACTACTGATTGATTTTGATAAATCCACTTTGAAACAAAAGACATTTTCCAGTGCAAATGAGTTTTGGTCTGATCTAAAAAGTAGCTGAGCATAATATTTTTTTTAAAAAATGACTACCCAGAATTAAAGCAAACTGACACTGAATTATCTGAAAAATAAACTCTATGAGCTTTCAGAAAGGCTCTCAAGAATGCTAGAATTCAGTAAATCCTTGGCAGGGTTGACAGTTAGAGAGAACAATATTGTATACAAACTTTTTAGAATTCCAATTAAATGAGCTGACTTGTTTTTTATACCCAAATTCTGACACCATTAACAGAAAAAAAAACAAAATCAAAAAACAAAAAAACCCACTTAAATATTCCAATTCATTCAAAACTTTATGCTAAACAACCTAAATGCTATCTACAACCTTGCAAAACTTGAGTCAGTGCCAAAATAATGGAGACAATATTTTGAATAATCTCTGGACACCATATTTTCTTTACTACCTTAATAAACCAGCATATTCCTAACTTGATTTTAAATAAAATGTGCACAGAGATATGTTCTGTTTGAATGTAATGAAGTAACCTTATGGATAGAGAAATAACTCCCTAATTACATTTTATGTTCTCATGGTTTTTGAGTTTTCATTTTCCACAAATGGAGCGGATTTATATGAGTTCACATGTCAGCTCCAGCTCAGGCAGAAGTGACCACGGCTGCCAGCAAGACTACTTAGCCTTTAGACACATAGGATAGGTAGTACTGTATGTTTAATAGAACTAGGTGTAAAGTGATGGTTCTTTTTTCACTGTTCATTGCTAAGCCAACCTGCTATAAAACATTGATCTCTCAGATACAGAAGACACATGACTCCCATGCCTCTAGGTCCAGTAGGCTTAACCTGCTGAACCCAAAGTGCTAAAAGGACTTAAAATGTAATCATTAGTAGATTTTTGCAAGCAGCTGGTAAAACAAGACTTCTAGGCAGTCAGGGTGCTTTAATTTATTTCTTAATCCTGCCAAATCAGCAGAAAAGTATTTTAACTTAGTTCCACTTGGCAGGCGAAAGTTAAAATTCCAAAAGGACACTATAATAAAAGGCATCAATAAAGTGAAGCATGATAAACTCTGTCCAGGGAAGGCAAAGTGACCATCAGCTCTGAGGTCCAAACTTTTATTTCTCTTTTGAAAAATCAGAGAAATACTGTATGCCAGTTTGGCTTGGTGTTCCTGGCAATATATTTAGTTTTTCAAAATGCTCAACATTTCCAGCCTCCATTAAAACCATCACAGTCTAGCGAGACAGACGGCAGACAAAAGAGATTATAAAAAACAAACAAACTCCTGGCTTGTGTGTCAATCAATAGTTACTGCACTGACAGGCAAATTTCAAGTCACCCATTAGTAATTGTTCACTTTTCACATTTAAAGAAATCGTCATGAGACCAGATCTTCCATTGTGCAGGCTTGACCCTGTCAGTGCTAAGGAGAGTAGAAAATAACGGCATGAAATGTTACAGGGTAGCACTAGAGGCATCATCACAAACAAAATGAATGAATGTTTGATAGTATTTAAAAAGAATTATTAAATACTACAGAATATGTTGTGAACAATTCCATTTATTTCTTATGTGCCTAATTAGGACATCTTATCTAGATCTGAAAAAAGTAAACTAAGAAAGTTATGACCAAAGTTTCTTGTCATTTTGCACCTAGCTACAGAATAAAATCTTCAGCATGCAGTAATTATTCTTGGCTATTATATATGCTACAGTGATTGCAGTACAAATATAGTCCACAAGCTCATTTTCATGATGTGATTTAGATGATCTGTTTAATCTAATGCAATCTGCAGACTTGATTTCTTGCCACGTAGTGCATGCAGGAAATCCTGGAATAATATCCAAAGACTGTGCTGGACTGAAAGTGAAACCTTTGGTTTAACATGCTGCCAAAAGTTTTAAAGAAACAAACTCACAAAATGAAAATCCTCTGGTGTTCTTGAAATCATAATGTGAAGCATTGGCTGACTAGGGCAATACAACCTGCATTGAAATTTGAAATAATGATTTTGAGAGTCAGATGAACTATTAGTTTGGTGAAAGGGATAAAAAAGGATCTAAGAAACAAAATGCTCTGGCTTTTAAAACGAAAATTGTAAAACGAATGGCGGGGGGTGGGGGGAAGGTGAACGTTACCATGCTAAATTCATTTGTTAGAGGGTTTGGGGATTTTTGCAATTTTTAAAAATCAGGGTGTTATAGGAGTGCATATATTACCTGTTACTGAGTCACAAAAAAGCAAAAGCCAGGCCAGAGATTTAATATTGCTTGCTGCAGAATTGGAACCTAGAGTGCAGTTTTACTCTGAAAATGTACTCTATAAATATGCAAAAAGAACAGGAGTACTTGTGGCACCTTAGAGACTAACAAATTTATTTCAGCATGAGCTTTCGTGAGCTACAGCTCACTTCTTCGGATGCATAGAATGGAACACACAGACAGGAGATATTTATACATACAGAGAACATGAAAAGGTGGAAGTATGCATACTTGATGATAGCTCATCTCAATTGATTAGACTTTTCCTGTTGGTATGCATACTTCCACCTTTTCATGTTCTCTGTATGTATAAATATCTACTGTCTGTGTGTTCCATTCTATGCATCCGAAGAAGTGATCTGTAGCTCACGAAAGCTCATGCTGAAATAAATGTGTTGGTCTCTAAGGTGCCACAAGTACTCCTGTTCTTTTTGCGGATACAGACTAACACGGCTGCTACTCTGAAATCTATAAATATGGCAGGGTTGGGTTCCATGTTCATTGCATCTCACTGATTTCCACAGTATAAGTACAGATGTTTTTTCTAACTGCAGGCTCCAAGAACTTTGGGCTCTCATGGCCAAGCCAGTTCTTTTCATTTCACGCACCATCAAACAATGTGCAAGCTACTGGGGTTGTCCAGATGTCACTGAAGGAAGACTCTGAAGAGAACTGTGTTTCACAGGTAAAGCTATAGGCAGAATTTGGCTTACGGAATCTTTATTACTGGGAATGATGCGTGATATGAAAAGAATCCAGAGTGAGGCTGTGGAGCCTACAGTTAGGAAAAATATCTGTTGAGCTGCAAACTGAGCAAATGTAATAGGAAAACTAGTGAGACATAATGAATACAAGGCCATGGTTACACTCACTTTAAGATGCATTGCAATTCTACAAGCCTTGCCTATCAATAGCAACATTTAAGCAGCTTCATTTATAAACGCAAAGCTTAGAGCCATCCGCTGGCTGAAAAGGCAGCTTTCTATAGTTGTGAAATGTATAGAATATATAACATTACCATGCTGGGTATCAGAATTAAAGATTGCACAAAAATATAATTAATATTACCCAAACATGGTCCCACTAGTTAGCCACAGCAACCTCAACCGCTGCTTTTCAACAGGAACCCTGTATTCAGGGCTGCCCAGAGGATTCAGGGGGCCTGGGGTCTTCAGCAGCGGGGGCCCCCCGCTTTGGTGGTAATTCAGCGGCGGGGGGGCCTTCCACCCTGGAGCGGAAGGACCCCCCGCCGCTGAATTGACGACGACGACCCGGAGCGGAAGAAGCTCCGGGGGTCTGGACCCTGCAAGAGTTTTCCGGGGCCCCCGGAGCAAGTGAAGGACCCCGCTCCAGGTGTCTGAAAAACTCTCATAGGGGCCCCTGTGGGGCCCGGGGCAAATTGCCCCCCTCCGCCCCCGGCGGCCCTGCCTGTATTAGCAGAAACTTGAGAACTCAGTATTTTACATTAGAGTGAATTTTGATGCTGAACTGCCTTTAAAATTCAACCAAGAGCCACTGTCTGCAGAATTCCCTGAATATCAGCCTACATTTTACCTGGTTTATATTTATATGCTTTGTAGCAGCAGCATTTTCAAAATCCTCTCTCCCCGCCCCTATTTACTATTACAAAAAGCAGCTATAAAACTGCAATCTCTTTTATTATAGAGTGTATGCTCCTTGGGACAGGGACCTTGTTTTATTTATATGTAATGTGCCATACACACTTATGGGACTATATAAAAAGAATAATTGGAGGTGGGCCAAAAGAGGAACCTCAAATCTGAATCACTTTAAAAAAAAACCCCACCAATTTATTTGTTTGGTTGGTTTTTTAGAGAAATGGGATTCCTGTGGGTTAGATCTTACTCCCAGTTCCAAACCCAGTCCTATAATTTCAGACATAAAACCAGGACGATTCAATTTTCTGGTTTGGATGTGAACAAAATCTTGCATTCAGGATGGCAGAAATCTCATAGGAGAAGCTCATCTCAAAAGATTCCCATCATCTGAGATTGAAAAAATCATGAGAATAGTTTGGAATATTTTCATGCCAGCAAGTCCAAACCTGAATCCTAGTCCTGATTTGTCTTCAAAACTGAACCGTAATCTCCAGGGTATACAAGCTCTGAAATCCACCTTCTTGAGCCAACTCTAAAAATAGGATTATTTCTTTAGCATATTATTAGCCAGGATTGGTGAAATGGTCTAGCAGACACTAGCTAGTCAGGAACTGGTGGCACCATATGCATCTACTCTAATCCATTTGAAATGCTGCATTCTAGATACAGCCAGCAGTACAAATTATCTGTCCTTCAGTCTGACTGAATACCAGGTTTAGCAAACAGTTGATAAGCAGGAAATAGCTGCACAATCTCAAAATGCCAGGGGCCTTTGTTTTCCTTAGAAACTATGTTTGTCTTCACTTTCATCAGCTACCAACTACTATGTTTCATATGTTCTTTTTTTTTTAATTCAATATCACATTCTGAGGATAAACTGCAACCTTCCTGTGGAACAGTAAGAGTAACATGACATTCCAAAATCATTGGCATATTAGTGCCAATATTCTACTTTCTACAAAGTTTTATTATCAATGGCCTGAATATAGCTTTTAACTTGTTAAGTGAAAGGGTTCTGTTCTTCTAATCTTATGTGTGTAAACGTCCTACTGACATTTGTGGGCGTTCTATTCACATAAGAAGAAGAGAGCAGAATCCCAAATGTGGAACACAGGCCTATACTATAAAATACTCAACAAGGATCCAACCCAAAGGAAGTAACAAACAGCAGAGTTGGTCAAGGACCTCCTATGATGATCTTGTTTCATCATAAAGAAAAGATTTTGGAGGTTCATTTTCATGATTCAGCATACCATCATGTTGATAATTAAGCTAAAAATAGATATCACAGGTGTTCTTTGGAGGAGTGTGCTAATGATTTAAATAAGTAAAACCATTGTGGTACCTTAATTGGTAGAATGTACTATGCAAACTGTGGATACAGTTCTGCCCTTGGAAGCATGAAGTGTGCAGCTGCTGGAGGAAAATGGAGCTGTACCAACTGAGCACAAGGTTTCTGAGCCATGTTCAGGGAGCCAGGAATAATTCACTCTAAAGCATTTCTGACTTCTGCTCCAAGACCAGTAAAAGTAATACACAGGATATATTTTATATGGAATGGAACGCTGGCTGAGATATCAAGGAAAAGACAATTACTTACCTGTACTGTAACTGTTTTCTTCAAGATCTGGGTGCAGACATGTATTACACTCAGGTGTGCATGTACCCAGGGCACCAAAGCCGGACAGCTTTGCTTACCAGTAACATCGGGGCAGTGCTCTCACCCTCTGGCCCTCATGGCCCTGCCCATGACTATATAAGGGTGCCACCACTCTGACCCTCCTCAGTTCCTTCGCATCGGAATCTGAGACTGGAGACTCGGATGCAGCAGGTACAGAGGGTGGGCCATGGCATACATGTCTTCAGCCACATCTCAAAAAACAACAGTTACAGTACAGGTCAGCAAACGTATTTTCTTCTTCAACTGGTTGCAGATGTGTATTCCATTCAAATGACTTGCAAGCAGTACTGGTAGGAGGTGGAGCTCAAAATCTACTTACACAATGACTGCAGAACTGCCTGCCCCAAGTTTGCACATGACCTAGATGACACAGTAACAACATAATGTTTAGTTAAATGATTTAGATGGGGTTGGTCCTGCTTGGAGCAGGGGGTTGGACTAGATGAACTCCTGAGGTCTCTTCCAACCCTAATCTTCTATGATTCTAAAAGTATTACAGAAGACCACAGTATCAAAATATCACTGAGAAATATGATAGATATTGCTTGATCTTGTGTCAAATGAGCATGTTATGTCTGTGGGTATGGTCTGAGCTACTCCATACACCACATAATATAGGGGGTTATCCATCTGGAAATTGCCTGAGTGGAGACTGGCTGAACCTTTCATTTGATCCGCAGAAGAGACAAAAAGCTGATGCAGTGAACAAAATTCTTTTCATATAGAATGCCAAGCACTGACTCACATGTGACGTATGAAGATGCTGTTCATCTGCATTTGAATGTGGCTGAGGAAAGAGTACAGGTGAGTAAATAACTGTGTACATGGAGGCCTGCCATTAGACCCTGCAATTCACTGATGGTTCGTGCGGATGTTATAGCAACAAGAATGTCTCTCCTTTCCCAAAAGACAGCCTAAGAGCAAGTTGCCAGAGGCTCAAACAGAGGACCCACGAGGGTGGCCCGTACAGTATTAATGTCCCATAATGTGACCATTTCCTTCACAGGTGGAAACAGGCAGACAATACCTTTCAGAAATCTCAGTGCTTTGGAGTCTAAGAAAACTGCTTTCCCCTGGATGGGAGACTGGAATGTCGAGATCACTGCCAAGTGAACCCTCCCCGAGCTAAGAGGCAGATCGGAGGACTTCAGATGTAATAACTAATTTGAAATGTCCTGAACACAAGCTAATAGTGGCTGAATTCCCCTAGATCAGGGGTCAGCAACCTTTTACAAGTGGTGTGCCACATCTTCATTTATTCACTCTAAGTTAAGGTTTCACGTGCCAGTAATACATTTTAGTGTTTTTAGAAGGTCTCTTTCTATAAGTCTATAATATATAACTAAACTATTGTTGTATGTAAAGTAAATAAGGTTTTTAAAATGTTTAAGAAGCTTTGTTTAAAAATAAAATTAAAATGCAAAGCCCCTCCCGGAACGGTGGCCAGGACCCAGGCAGTGTGAGTGCTACTGAAAATCAGCTCGCGTGCCGCCTTTGGCACACGTGCCATACTTTGCTTATCCCTGCCCTAGATGCTTGACCAAACCAAAAACTGCCACAGGAACACTGTGTAACAGCAGGAGACATCACAGTGAATGCTCCCCCAAGACCTTCTCCCCTCGCTAGCTTTCAGAGCCCAGCCTCCAGTCCACGCCCGAATGTCTATACTGCTATTTTAATCCCATAGTGCCAGCCCAAGTCAGATGATCCGGGCTCTAAGACTGCCAGGCTGCCATGGGTCTCTTTTTTTGCAAGGTAGACATGCCCTTATTATATCTGAAGCTGAACATGAATACAGTGCACTGGGTTGTCCGGTCACCGGGTGATCAGCCCAGGCTGGAGCAGGAATAGGCACAGGCTGGAGCGGGAACAGGGGCAGGGGCAGTCTGTCAGAACTACCAGGCAGCTGGCAGTATCCCCAATAAGGTAGCAATGTTGAGCAGACTGGAGAGGCTGCTTTCATTAGGACCTTATATACCTGCCTTGGGGTCACGTGCTTAGACCCTGGTGACTCCTAAGGGTCCAGCCTATTACTGCTGATGGTTCATCAGGCTCAGAACACTCATCACAAGGGTCCAGTTAGTACAAAATATGATTGCCTGGCTCTCCATGGCTCAGGTCACCATGAGTACATCAAGTTCCTCAATTGGTTCCACTCAGCTTCCGATGTCAGTTTAGGACTAATTAAAAAAACAACAAAAAACAAATGGTTCAAGCCCCAGCTACATCAAAGACCAAATTTCAATCTATAGAGACCCATGACAGTTGTGTTCCCCTGGAGAAATGCAGATCACAAAGGCAAGGAAGGGTGAAACATGGAAGAGCTTTGGGGATAAATATTTCTCAGGAGGAGGAGATCAGGCAAAACCCAAGTGTGACCATCTTTAGGAAATGATGTAAAACCTTCCTCTCTCAGAAAGCATTTTCACCAGTAAAGATACTCTAATATGAACACATCCTTCTACTCTCAACCCCCTATCAGCCCAACCAAACAACCCTGCTCCCTGCCAAAAAAAACCTGAAAAAATTCTACCCTAAGCAGAATTTTGACCCAGAAAGGGGGAAACTGCCAGAGACTATATGAAGTCCATTTTATGTGGAAAGTGCTCAGACACTAAAGTGACAAGCAGTTGTATAAAACCAAAGATAGATTAGATAGATTTCTTTTTAATTCGATTTTGATGTAATTTTTCATTAAACGAGTTCAAATTTCAGCTACAAAAGGAGGGAAACTGAACAGCCCCACCCCTATTTTTGACCAGTTCTACTATTTAATTGCTATCTCTTCCTGAAAGATTCAAAATGCCAGATTCTTCAAGCCCTCTGATGGTAAGTGTTAGGCCAATCCAGTCAGGGAACAGAATCAGCATCATGAGATGTATGTGACCAAACAATTTCTAGCTAAACAACACAATTTGAACTTAAATATTGAACATCAAATACTCACAGCAAACTGTTCACGATCCATAGAGTAAAGCTAACAAATAAACAACAACTTGTTGAGCAAATTTAACCAACACACATGAGTAAATCATGAAGTGTTTACACTTACCTCATGAGCAGAAAAAAAAAAAGGCTAAATTGTTCAGATAATTGAGTCACTGCAAATTATTCACTCATTTGTACAGTGGATGAGACATAGGCCTGGATTCAAAGCAACATAGAAACTTTCACTTGGTGTAACAAAATCAGAAGAATGAAACTTCACCATATCTCAGTATGAAGAATGAACATTTGAAATTCTCTAGAGGTTGGTTAGTTTTAATTGTACATATAGGTTATATGGTAATATTCCTCTATCCTGATTGGTTGAAGATAACTCTTAAAATAGGTTTCTGGTCTGAAAACTCAAATTTTGAGTGCAAAACGCATTTTGTGGAAATACATTCTTAAAATTAATTGTCTTCTTGAACACGTCAGGCAGTCAGGCTACTATTTTTTTGTTTTGTTTTTTTAATGCAGACACCTTTGCGGTGCTGAGGGTAACACAGTAAAAGGACTGGTTGAAGATACAGCTCTAAATTTTCTTCTAGAACCTTTAACAAATGGAATGTTTGACAGAGATGAGTGCAAATCCGGCAGCATTGCTTAACTTGCATTTTCAAGAGGGAAGTTTAAATATCCCCTTCCACCACCTTTAGCAGCTAATCACTGAAAACATGCTGTAGAAACAAAGTAAGATCAATTGTACAATACTGTTCTCCATCAACTAAAATAGTCAAGTAGTAAAATCTAAGCTATTCATTTTAGATTCTGCAGACTGTTCAATATTTATCAGCCATGTAGGCCCTTACCTATTTCATTCCACTGAAAGGACATAGAGCAATCTGATAAATAAATGGCAAGTTTTCAGTGAGAAACATTTTGCTGGCAGGGAACATTTTGCCAGGACTTGCCATCCTATGAGTAATGAACAATCCATCCATCTTTATATTTAGCAAGTTTTCCATTTCATCCTCTGCCCTTTTTAGTGTATGATTTAATTCACAGCACATAAACATTTATACAGGAACCTTGTAAAAACGAAAAAGTGCACAGTTATACTGTCAGTGTGTTTTCTGAGACAACTAAGGGCAGCTGGAGAAACTCATTTTTAAAACGAATCCATGTCCTGTGTTTGTTCTCACTGTATAATCTCTTATATTCTCTCTCTTTGCCTGACTGACTCTATTTATACAAATCTCTCTCCTCTTCTTCTTTTTTAAACTATTGCCATTTACAAACATTGGACCTGATCCTTTGGGGTGCTGAACAGCTCTTATATAATTGCCAGTGTTTTGAAAAGTGGCTCGGGTACAATTTTGAGCTCTGTGAGGGCCTCTATGGAGCATGAAAAAATGGTCCAATGGTTGGGGTGTGACCCTAAGACTTTGTGACAACCAAGTTCTATTCCCTACCCTACCACATATTTCCTGTGTGACCAAGTCTCTAAGGCCTGAATACACAAAAGGAGTTAGGTGTCTAAGTCTCTGTTTTAGGTGCCTATGTCCCAGTTTTGGGACCCTGCAATACACAAAGCTCCCCCTAAATCCTAAACTCACTCTTTGCCTAAGTTTTTGCTGTAAAAGTTCCCTATGTTTCTGAGCATGCACCCTGCAGCCTCCCTCTAGGCGCTCGGGTGCCCATCTCCCACCTAAGCCCCAGAGCAATTCTCAGATCAGGGGAAGATAGGTGTCTGGCCCTCAATTAGGGCCCAATCAAGTAGGCATGCTGAGAGGGTGCCTACCAGATCGGGCCCCTCAGGAGAGTTCACATCAAACAGCTGAAGGAGGATGAGTTCCCTCGTAACTTTTAGCCCATTTGGGACAGAGAAAGAGTGAGAGAGTAAGTGTGTGAGAATAACTCTACAGCCTGGTGGTTAGAGCACTTACCGGGTGGTGGGACACCCTGGGTCCAGTCCCTCTGTGCCAATGATCCATTGTTTATCAACAGTAAAACAACTTCAACAGGAGAGACTGCAGGAGCCCTGCATCAGAATAGCCCATTGCCTAGTACAGGGATCGGCAACCTTTCAAAAGTGGTGTGCCAAATCTTCATTTATTCACTCTAATTTAAGGTTTCGCATGCCAGTAATGCATTTTAACATTTTTAGAAGGTCTCTTTCTATAAGTCTATAATATATAACTAAACTATTATTGTATGTAAACTAAATAAGGTTTTTTAAATGTTTAAGAAGCTTCCTTTAAAATTAAATTAAAATGCAGAGCCCCCCAGACCAGTGGCCAGGACCCGGGCAGTATGAGTGCCACTGAAAATCAGCTCATGTGCCGCCTTCGGCACGCGTGCCATAGGTTGCCTACCCCTGGCCTAGTAGCTAGAGCACTCACTTTAGAGGTGGTAGATCCCTGTTCAAATCCCTTATCCCCTTCAGGTAGAGGGGAGACTTGAACGAAGGGTTGCCCACATCCCAGGTGAGTACCCTAGCCACTGGGCTAAAAGTTATGAGTCTTACTTCCCCCTCCCTCAACTAAAATGCCACAGGTGTTTGGCACTAACACCAAGATAGGGTTTGCACCTGAGATTCCCAAGCAGAGGGAGGCGCCCTCCTGCAGCCTAGCACCTAGCTTAGGTGCTTATCTCTGAGACAGGAGCAGGGCTTAGAACCCCCCAGGCATCGCCTATTGCCTAGCATAGGGGACTCCCTGCACACCTTGTGGCTTTTGTGAATTGCAGCCTAAGGCACCTATCTCTCCCTATTCACTGTATAGGAGTTTGGGTGCCTAACTCAGGCTTTGTGAATCGCTGTGATTTTATAGGTGCGGAGAGTCACAACGTCTAATATCTTTTGTGCGTTCAGGCCTTAGTGTCTCTGGGCCTCAGTTCCACATCTGTAACATTGTGATAATACTTCCCTACCTCGGAGGTGCATTGTAAGGAAAAAGGTTTAGAGCATGTGAGGTGCTTAGATACTCTGGTAGGGGGAAGAGTACAGTTATATCTAAGATAGATTGTATACACATCTTGGGGAATTTGAAATGATTTTAATATGAATTCTCAAAGTCTCAGGGGATTCAGCTAAGCAGTCAGAATCCATGAAGACAGTGTTCTTTCCCATAAAGCTTCTCCTCCCCCAACTGGTGTCTTTTCCCACCACTTATCTGCAGTTGTCTTCTTGGGAGGGGACCTAGTGAGCTACAATATTTTTATACCCAATATTCATTTTCATGGAGAAGCAACAGGCCTGTTCAGCCCTCTGGAATCTCCAGCACTTTGTCTATTGTGAGGTGATGGAGGTGGGGCATAGGGTATGCTCCCACTCACTTCATTGAGGGGCTTCCACCCCCTTCCTCTCCCTCCTGGAAGATGAAGAAATGTCATTGCCCCCTTCCCTTATCCCACCCCCGCCCCCACCATGAGGCTGAACTAAGTCAATCCAGGGCTGTTGGCACACTCCATATGACACCGTATCCAGGCTGTGGCCCTGCCCCTCCTTGGGGTATCAGCGGGTTTCAAAGTTGGGAATGAACCAGTTCGCACATCTTAGATACTGGGTGAAATCCTGGCCTCACTCATTGTTTGAGATTCAAACAGGCCTCAGTTACAATCAGGTCACATTTTCAAGCTTTTCGTTGCACCCATCAGAGCCAGAAAAATAATTCTAATGATAGTTGAGATTTCCATCTGATCAGGCAATTCCAGGATCTCAGGCCCCATCCTTAGAGATCCTCCGTGCACTCCCTGGCAATCTGAGAAGTCAATCCATCCCTCCCACAGATCAATTCCCTCTGCTCTCCCACTCCCCCATATCTGCCGCCATGCAGTAAGTGGGCTATTGCAGTAAGAATCTTGAACCTGTGGAAACCAAAACAACACTTCCGTTGAGAATGGTTAGGGAGCCAAAAGGAAACACCACAAGCATTTTTAATTGTACTCCTCTGCCTCCTCTTTCCCCCCCCCCACAAGAAATTGAGATGTTTAATGAATCTCAGTTATATACATATTCCTTGAAAAATTCCTTTACAGAAAAGAAAAGAAAAAAACCTAGCCAGGTTTCTCTCTCTTTTCCCTGGGGTGGGCACACATTACAGTTCTAAAGCATTATCACATCAACTGCTGGCCTGAGAGGCTTGACCCAGAGCCCTGCACCAGTAAATTATTTCCCCCTGACATATGGCTTAAGGCTCAAGGATTTGAACATTTAATTGGTGCATTTTCTGCAGGGCTTTAGAGGCTTGGCAAGGTGAGATTCCTGCTAATCAGGGATACAGCCTGGAAACAGTTCCTGCTGTGCATCACTGTCAGCCTCTGCCTACAAGAATGTATTGATCTCCTTGAGCTCAAGGGACTTGTATTATCTGTGTCATGGACTAAAATCATCTGTCAGGAAAGCCATCATTCCATCTTTCAGAATTTTTATTCATCAAAAAATCATCATTCCTCTATTGCTTTTTTTGAATAGGAATTAGCTCATTCTTTTGGACAAAATGGACACAGTTTCTTTGTGGCTGAAATTAAAACCTCTCCAAAACTTTTTTGATTTTTAAGCTAGCTAATGGACAAAGAAACAGGAATATATACCCCCCAAAACATTAAAATGTAGAATAAACGTTTGCATCTCTTTAACTCTCACTCGTTACCAGACCACTGAAAAACATTAGGCGTATTAAAAAAAAATCCCATCATACCATTTGCATGATTTTCTTATGCTGAATTTTGAAATCTAGATTGCTGCTCTTCCTGTGAAATTCCCCTCATATTGTTGATATTTCAGTTTCTCTGGAAAAACTTTGTTAAGGAAAAAAAAATCACACAATTTCCACGCTTGCTGATTTACTCCCACTGAACTCCTTAGTAACAATAAAATCCTGCAAGCCCTCTATGCACTGAGTTCCTGCTGTAGTCAAAAGAAGTTCTGCACATGGTGGAATTTCAGGATTGATGCCTAAATCTTGTATGAAGTGCTATATATATAAAATCTTCATCCATTGCTATATTTTTCCAGAGCAACAATAAATATTCAGTCAAAATAAGCTTTCTATTAAGAAACCAAGAAAATGAGAGAAAAATTCTGATCTCATCAAAGAGCACAGTATGTCTCCTTTGCAGCAAACTGCATTTGAACACAAAAAAGCCTGCTATTTCTACAAAAAGGGTTGGCGAATTCTCTCCATTTAAAGATGCAGTATGAAAACAAGCCATAGCTAATACAAGCTGCTTATGTCATGACTACTTCTGTGGGTATTCCACAAAATTTTACTAACAGTATAAATAACTATTGAATAAAAAGAATGTTTGCTGCAATTCAACAAAGTTTCTTTCTTCTAAACAAAAATGGCTAGCAAAGGGATGAACAACGTAAAGTAGGATGGAGACGTTCAAAGAATAAAGTATTTATGGCCCTAACTCAGAAACTGTATGGTAGGAAAATAAGTTTTTGTACCCCCTATTTTTTCCTTTTCACTCTGCTAAACATGTCTGATAAATTGGGAGATGATACAAAATTCCCCACTTTCTCCACTCACAGCCACTGAGTATCAACATGCTCAGGAATTTTATTGTTTTTCGGTTTCATAGACTCTCGAGAAGGCTTTTAGTTCTGGCATTGTGTGGAAGTTTTGTGAGAGCTGGAGTAAGATAACAATCACAAGTAAAAATTCTGACATAGGTAACCTTGTGCAGTCTTTTTAAAGCCTCTTTCTCTTTCCATGTTTACACTAGCATTATCCACGACTGTGCAATACCTTTCTCTCCTTAGTAAAGGATACTGTTCTTCAAACAAAAAGCAGGCTCATTTTGTTAAAATACATTTGACAGCTTAATCAACTTTGCAAACTGGCATCTCTGGAATGTTAATTGTAATTTAGCCAGGAGATCAATTAAGAGATTCATTCATTTTCTGTGTATATGGTGAAGTATTTTTTTGCATTAGCAAATACCAATTTAGACTTGTTAACTTCTAATAAGCTTGCTGACAACTCCAGGGGTATCTCTGAAATAGATTCTTCACAGATACAGTAAGTATAGTGTTCATCTATTCTTTAATTGTACCGAATAAGCTCTTTGACGATTAAGCAAGAATGCTTTTATCAGAAGGGATAGGAGGTGGATTCTACCACAGTTATTACTGAATACATTTTCTTGTCAACCCATCAGCTAACATTTAATTTAAAACAATTAGGATCAAATTCTGCTCCATTACAATCATGTAAATCCAGTGTATTTTCTATTTACTCCATTTAACCCCTTACACCCTTCATTTGGTTCTTCTGTTTTTATATTGTAGGGTACTAGAAATCTCTGGGTTTTGTTGATACATTCATGTAACACAATGTGTGCCTGATCAGCCTTGAAGTGAATCCTTTATCTTTGAGTTCAAACGCAAGGATGACTCAACCATGGGGTTAATATATTTGCTTTCCTGCAACTTCAAAACAACATTTTTTCCCCAAAAATTAAGTTTTTGGGCTACGCAGCATAATTAACACACATGCAGTTTACTTTTCCATGTGCAAAGTGTTGTAATTTCTCAGTAAGATAAAATTTTCTGCTATTAAGTTGGATGAAGAAAATATTACCAGTAGCTTTTTGTGTCTCTCTTTGTCCAATAGCGTACCTCTATCACACAACATAGCAATGTGTATGTAGTCAATTCCATTTGACTAATATTGTCTAGCTGTAGTGATATCAATAAACCAATTAGCTTCATCCTTTAAATCCTTCTGTAATGTTTAACATGCTATTATATTATTTTGTTTGGGCACTAGGATTCAGAAAGTAAGTAAGAGCATCAGGGCAGACTGTTGAGGACACGTCTAGGGTTTGTGGGCTCAACAATGGGTGCCTATAATACATAACACAGGGCTGTGTGGTAAAGGATTTCATTTCACTTATATGACAAGCAGCCAACACAACCCTGACATTGCAATTTGCCACACTTATTTGTTATGTTCTGCATCCCATTGAAGTCGCATACATCCTACCCACTGCCACAGGCTACTGGTCTAGAACAAAGCTTGAGCAAAATATAATAAAATAGGGGTTGAGGGCAGGAGGAGAAGAATCACAATGGAGATTTTGTCATCACTGATGTTAGCAGTCCTGTTCCCACAAGAACTATAAATTCTGTATCAACTGATACTGAGTAAGAGGGATCTACTGTTGATCCACACAGTTAGAGTAGCAAGAATGGGAAAAGGAATCCCAAGGAGGATCTATGTGTGGACAAATGTGTGTGTGCTCTTTACTACATATGTACACAAACATGCTCAGAGAGAGAAAGAGAGAGAATGCAGGATGGTGTGGTGTGATAAACAAGTTTTAGAAATATATGTTTTAAGTTGGCCACATTACAAGTGGCAAAGTCATGAATGAGTTAAACAAGTATTCCAAATGGGTGGTAATGAGATCTTTATATCATACCATCATGCATTCCATAAATGGCACCGAAAAAGTATTTTAGAAATGTTAAAGATAGATAGATGTTTTTTGTAAATACTTCTGTCTGTAAAGCCAGGTCCCTTAATTATCATAAATCCAATTGTAAAAAAAATTACCTAAAATAGCTTTTAGATGTTTATAAAATATTATAGTCTTAAAGTCTGATATCACAGGTTTTTCTAGGGCTAGAAGTGAGTTGTGTGTGTCCTGCTGGAAAACTGATATAAAATTCTACGGGGTTGCAAAATATCAGACTTTGTTGCCATAACATTTAAGCTGGAAGTGGATCTGCTCTGTAATTATTAATGAATACTGTATGTTGACTTGGTTATGGGGATGTTTACTGTATTAATATATTGATTTAGTTTAATAGGCATCTGTAAGGAAAAAGAAACAGAAAGGAAAGAGAATAGCTCAAGAGAAATCACTTCTCTGCAAACTCTGCAAAAGAGATACTGGGGCTTGTCTACACTTACCAGAGGATCAACAGTGCATCGATTGGTGCATCGGTGGTCGATTTAGGGGGTCTAGTCACGCTTTCTCTAAATTGTTTGTTCCTACTGTTAAAATAAACAATACTTTTGGTTTTAAAAAGGCTGTCTGGTCTCTTTATAAATCACTGGTCACAGACTCGCAAAGAGAAGTCAGACCTGCTGGGTAAGTATGGTACTGCAGCCCAGGGCCCTCTCTGACAGTGGGAGAATTAAGGAATTCCATCCCTGAAGAGGTAAAGGCACGAAGCCTGACATTTGAATGGGTGCATTCGCAGACTAGTAAGGAGGACAGAGGTGCAGTTAATGCTGTAACTCTAATGACATTTTTATTTAGAAAAAAGTCCCCCATCCCTCCCCAAAGGACTGAACATTACCCATCTTGGCCTGCAGACGAGTAGGGAACTTTTTTTTTTAAAAAAAAAAGGTGAGTGAAGCTGCTCGGTGGCTTGCACAGTTATAAGTAGGGCCCTACCAAATTCACAGTCCATTTTGGCCAATTTCACTGTTGCAGGATTTAAAATATCTTAAATTTCATGGTTTCGGATATTTAAATCTGAAATTTCATGGTGTTGTAACCATGGGGGTCCTGACTCAAAAAGGTGTCGCGGGGTGGGAGGTCATAGGGTTATTGTACGAGGGGTCGCAGTATTGCCACCAGTACTTCTGCGCTGCTGCTGGTGGCAGCGCTGCCTTCAGAGCTCGGTGGATGGAGAACGGTGGCTGCCGGCCAGGAGCCCAGCTCTGAAAGCAGCACCACCACCACCAGCATCACCACCACCAGCATCATGGTATGAAAGCAGCTCTGAAAGCAGCACCACCACCACCAGCACCACCACCAGCACCACCAGCACCAGCATCATGGTATGGTATTGCCACCCTTACTTCTGTGCTGCTGCTGCTAGTGATGCAGAAATAAGGGTGGCAATACCATACCATGCCACCCTCACTTTGGTGCTGCTGCTGGTGGTAGTGCTGCCTTCAGAGCTGGGCTTCCAGCCAGCAGCCATGTAGCTTCCTACAGCTTGGGGTGGTTTCTGGAGGTGGGTCTGACCCAGCCCTGAGAGCACCCCATACAAGGGAAGAGGAAGTCCCATACCTCCCCAGCCTGGCCAGGACTAGCAGTTGGAACCTGGCACATGGTAAGAGCCCCCAGCCTGGGTGCCCCCAGCCCTGCCCCTGCCTGGCTCCAGGCCCAGCACGTACATATGTACATGCGTGCGTGCGAGAGACCATGGAGCCTTCCTGACCATGGTGCCCATGGCAGTCGCCCATGTTGCCAGTCCATAAGGCCAGCCCTACCCCTCCTGCATACCAGGCCACCCTGACTTCTGCAATGCTGCTGGTGGTGGCACTGCCTTCAGAGCTGGGCACCCAGCTAGCAGCTGCCACTTTCTGGCCACCCAACTCTGAAGGCAACACAGAAGTAAGGGTGGCAATACCATGACCCCCCCCATAATAGCCTGATTTAACAGGGGGGCTAAGCTCCCTCTTTGCCTCATGGCCGCACAGCAGGCTATCAAGGGCCGCACAGGCAGGGAGAGACACCTCTCGCCCGGCCCCAGCCCCAAAGCTGCCCCAGTGGGGAGAGAAACTCTCCCCTGACTCCGGGCTGCTGCGGTGAGAGAAGGCTGGGGGAGTCTTCTCTACCTGCTGTAGCCCTAGGGCAGTCAGCACCCCAAGCCCCTCACATTCCTGGCCCCACTCCAGAGCCCACACTCCCCTACACCCCAACCCTCTGTCCGAGCCCTGAGCCCCCTCTCACACTCCGAACCACTTGGTCCCACCCCCAACACACATCACTGCCATATTGGTGCACATAACAAATTTCATTCCACACATGGATGTAAAAATTTAGAGGGAACATTACAGAGGAGACCAGATTTCATGGCCGTGAATTTGGTACGGCCCTAGTTATAAGTCTTGGGGTCATGGGGGAAATGGATTACCATATGGTGGGAGGTGGGTGATCAAAGATGCATGATGAATGCATTGTATAGCCCTGCAATTTAGCACATGGGTCTCACCTCTACAGATACGAGATGTATATTTTTATTTCCTTTGTGTTAAAGATCTATATTATCCTTGTGGAATGCAAATCAGAAAAGGGCTTCGTAAAGAGGAGTAGTCTAGCATATTCACCACTGAAGCTAAGTAAGTGTGAGGAGAAAAACTGTCCCTCAAAACCTCAAAGCAAAGAAAATAAATTCAGATCTTTAAAAAAATGTTGTTTTGTTCCTCCTATTAAAAATGACACAATATTTTGAAGAGAAGGCCATGGACATATAAAAAGCAAGACTTTTATGCAATAATATTTTAGGGTTTTTTTTTAATTAATGGTAGGTGTGGGATGAAAACCTAGACAAATTACACATAAGATTATTTATTTATTGGGTCTCTGCACACAGACTTCTCCTGCAGCTTCTGAATTAACTGAAGTCGGTGTAGAGTGACCAGATGGGATGAAGAAAATATCGGGACACATGCGGGCGGGGGAAGTCCCGCCGGTGGAGAAAAAAACCCAAAAAACGTAGTCCCGGAGTCCCACCAGCAGAGAGAGAGGAAAAAAAGAAAGAAAATGGAGTCCCGCTGGCAGAGAGAGAGAGAGGAAAAAACAAACAAACAAAAGAAAAAACGGAGTCCCAGAGTCCCGCTGGCAGGGGGGGTGGGGGGAAAGCAGAGTCCCGCCGGCACAGCAAAAAAAAAAAAAAGCATGCAGTCCTGGAGCCCTGCCGGCAGAGAGAGGGGAAAAAAAGAAAGAAAAAAAATGGAGTCCCGCCAGCAGAGAGAGAGACAGAGAGAGAGAGAGAGAGAGAGAGTGAGAGAGAGAAACAACAAAAAATGGAGCCCCCGGCAGTGGGGGGAAAAAAAAAAAAGCACAGAGTCCCAGAGTCCTGCTGGCAGAGAGAAAAAAGAAAAAAGAAAAGAAAAGAAAAGAAAAAAAATGGAGTCCCGCCAGCACAGAGAGAGAGGGGGAAAAAAAACCCAAATAAATAAATAAACGGAGTTCCGCCAGTGGACCAAAACAAAACAAAACAGGAGTGCGAAATATCGAGACAAATTGCGTCCCGACCGAACATCGATCGGGACGCGGGACAAATGCCTAAAAATTGGGAGAGTCCCGATTTTATCGGGATGTCTGGTCACCCTAGGTCGGTGGGAGATGGAACTCTTGACCAGATACAACTTTTTCTCTGAAAAAAGATGCACAAAACCTTTTAAACCAAAGCCCTACTTTTAAATGACATTTGCATCAAGCTCTTCTGAAAAGGTCTGATTTGTTTTATTTCACTTTACCCCGAGGAACACAGATGTAATTCTACCTCAGTCATGGTTGAAGTCACACTGATGTTTCCTGTCTGTGTCTGGCAACCACAGATCATATGATGAAGAGACAGGTTTAGTGGAAGTTTTTACATGCTACCAGGTATAGTTTCACATCCAGGGCTGGCTTGGTTAGGTGGTCTAAATTACCCAGCTAGCATGAGTGTTAGGTAGCTATTGCACAGGGAGCCATATATGTCAGTGTGCCTGAAATCTGGTATGTAACCTCATATTCCCGTGACAAGCTGGAGGGGCCCCTTGTTAAAAATGATGACACCAAAAGGAAAGGAAGAGTGGGATAATTTCTCTGCCTCTGATGGCATTCATTCCCCCTAATGCTGCATTCTACAAAAACCCTCTGCTTACAATACATGGCTTGTGCCTGGGAACCACCAAAATATTTTTGAAGAGCCAGTTTTCTTTTCCCTCGGCCCGCGCCACTTCCTGCGGCCCTCATTGGCCTGGAGCGGTGAACCACGGCCAGTGGGAGCCGCGATCGGCCGAACCTGCGGTCGCAGCACGTAAACAAATTGGCCCGGCCCGCCAGGGGCTTTCCCTGAATAAGCGGCAGCCCAAGTTTGAGAACCACTGGGATAAACTGCACAGATGAGAGGTATTTTCAAAAATATTTCCATGGGGAAGGGAACCCCAGACCCACCCCACAGGGCCTTCACTCCCATTTTGTATTACACAAGATGAAAAGTGTGCTGCACTATTACTATTGCACACAAAAAACTCTACTGTGAACAACATAGGCGATATCTGTGTATATTGTGTGTCTCTCTGTTTGGTTATTGGTATTGCTATATGGAGCACTACGGGTTAACTCAGTCCTACATGACTTTGTAGCCCAGCCAGGAAGACAGACAATGTCTAACTTATTTGCCAATACATAAATGAACAATGCAGGTGCTAATTCCTTTGAAGCCTATCTCCACCAACGTGAAATCAGAAGTCTGGCTGATCTGGGAGTGGGAGGGTTCTAGCCTGAGATCTCAGGGACTCTTCAGGTGGGAAACTGGGAACAAAGAATGGGAAAAATGTTAAAAACCTGAGCCCCAGAGCTGAGAGCATGTAAGAAGGAGATAGTAACTCCTGGGGAGACTTTGTCCCACCACTCCCACATGTGATGGGTGTTGGGGGTAAGTGAAACTTACCTAAACCAAACAGATCTTTTGTTGTTTTAATCCTTGTCTCTCATTGCCATGTTCCTTAGAATAAATAAATATTTTGTTTTGAAGATTCTGTGTTGGGTCATTGCATTTATCTAATGGTCATAAATCCCAAAGCAAAGTCCATAGCAGGGACCAAAACTCAAATGGAAAAATAAAAGGTAGTACTTGAACTCCTGGGCTTTTCCCATGACAAATTGCAAAGGGCAGTTGTAAACATTGAAGGTATTAGAGCTTCTCAAAAAAGTAAGCAAGAATCTTTACTATAGAAAGTGTTAGGTAACCTAAATGTAAGAGTCACTACCTGGTCCCAATACAATACTCAGTCTATTTTTCAGGAAGAGAGGATAAACATTTTCGGCAACATTCAGCTTAATACAGTTTTGGTTGCCCAGGGCTATTTCTTTATGATTATGCGAAAATGGGTCCGTTTAAACTAGAAAACAAAGGAACAAATTCGTCAGTCCATCCCCAGTCTGCACTCTGCAAACATCACCCCCTGGTGCGTAAGGGCTATGAAAGGCTACGGAGGACTTTTTGTATGTGGAATCTGTTTCTTAAAATAATGGAAACACATCATTGTCATCTTCAGTTATTTAGTGTTGTCGCCCCCCCAAAAAAATCCAGATAGGTTCAAATCTATATCTAGAATAGTAAATCAGACATTTAAAATACTACTGTTTTTTAGATTAATATAATTCTTATGCCCAACCACTTGTCCTTGTAATTTATAGCGATACATGTGTCATCATGCACGTTTTGACATGGAAGATGACCTGTTATTGATAAGATTAATCTGTAGTGATGTGTGCATATGGAAAGGGCCCTGGTAGAACTGCCAGTGGTAATGGCACTGGCAATAAACTAAGTGTGCAAAGATTTGAGGTGCCAGAATAACCAGTGAGCAGATATTAATAACAATCTATGGCTTAATCAAACAAGTTATTGACTGCAGTGTAGGGGGAACTGGGTGAAATTGTGTGGCCTGTGTTATGCAGGAAGTCAGACTAGATGATCTAATGGTCCTGTCTGGCCTTGGAATCTATAAATTTAAAACCAATATCTGCGAGGGTGTTTTACTGTAATTACACATGTGTGGTTTTCATGTTTAAAAAAAATTGGGATTAAGATTAAAGATTTAGTGCATAAAGGCCAGGAAAAATGCACTATAGATTTCAGTCTTTTTTTTTCAATGGACTGGCTGCATCTAATGCAACTTTGGGGTTATGAGGGCACAGAATGGCTTAGAGATCTTAAGAAAGAATTTTGCTTTAGAACAAAGAAATTAAGAATAGCCTTCACTGCTAGTAAAAAGAAAAGCTAAAACCTCAAAATCGGAATCTGGATTTCAAATAACCTAAAAGGTCAGGGCTATATGGCTCTGGGTTTTGTTTCTGGCAATTATAAAGGAAGGATGATCTTGTAGTAAAGGCACTGACTAGGACTCCGGAGATCTGTGTTCTGTTACTGCCTCAGACACAGACCTCCTGCATGTGACCTTGATCAAGTTACATGCAGACAAATTCTCTAGAGTGGCCACTGATTTGGGGTGCCTCTGTTTTAAGATGTCTCAAATTGAACACCCAAAATCAAAGGCCACGTTTGAAAATGCTAGCCTTAATCTCTGAGTGCCTTTACTTCTCATCTGTATAATCAGGATAATAATACTTCCCTATCTCATAGGAGAGTTGTGAGATTAAATTAATGAATGTGTTATTTGTATGTGATAAGCACTATAGAAAATCCTATCAACAAAGTAGATAGCTGCAATATATGAATTTAGCTCTGGGTTCTGGGGGCATACAGAGCTGGGGAGTTTGGATTAATTCCTCTCTGATTTTTAGTTTTAAATTTAGACACTCTATTGAAGAACAGGGCCTTATTTTTTCTTCCTGATGGGAAGCGGCGAAGCGCTTTACCTCACTAAGCAAAATCACATTGATACACACAGAAGGATTTGATGCTTGGTGTAGATTTTTATTTATTTATTTATTTATTTAGAAGGACCACTGAAAAGTCTGAGAATGGGCCTGATGCTGCTTCTGTTACTCAAACTGAGCAGAAAATGGTAGTCAATGGAAAGATCTACTCTATGCAAGTAAGAGTTGAGATTTTTACATTTCCCTAAGTAAAGACAGAAGGATTTGGTCAGTACTTTTTTTGTACTGCACTCACCCTCTTGCCGGAGTTTGTGAGATGTTTTCTCATTTTATTTTGAACAAAATATAAAAGAGTCCCTTATATTCATTGTGAATACACAAGTATTCATAGGGAATGTAAAATATCCAATGCAGACTGTTGACAGAGCTACTCTGCTTTACCTCCCTGTCCTTTCAGCCTGTATATTTATCTCATAGGCTTTCTGAGACATGTTGTCTCTCTTTGTTCTGATAAGAATAATCCTTTGATTCTTGTTCTTCCTCTGCAGTATTCACACAAAGGCTGGCGTGCGCTAACATCCATATAGCTTTCATCCCACTGAACGACAGTAAACACGCTACGGTACTATGGAAGGGCAGATCAGCTGGAAGGCTTCTAGGAAAAATAGGCCTGTTTCACACCGCTCAAACTGCCGTTTGCTTTCATGTTACAATGTATTCAAGTTTTAATACTTGAATATTTGCACTTTTTCTAGTGCACTCATTGAGCCACAGTGAGAAAGGCTCTTCTGCTGGAGTGTTTAAGCATCCTCCCCCTTGCACAGCCCATGCCAGAGCATCTCACACCCCCGAGTTCAGCATGGCACAATAACAAATTCCTCCCTGGTGTAATTCTGCTGACCTGAATGTCCCCATACACTTTAGCACATCCTCTTGGAAGCCAAGAATTGAAATTTATTTTTAACTATTTTAATATCCCTCCAGTAGGGTTAGGGTTCTACAGGGTCGGGCTTCCTAGCCTATGGACAGGGTTATAAACGGTAGGGCTACTCAGGCAAGGGTGAGTGATATAAAAGCTACGGCTTCTCAGGGCAGATATGAGGATATAAAGGATAGGGCTCCTCAGGGTAGGGTTCAAGTTATAAAGGGCATGGCTCCTCAGGCAAGGGTTAGGGTTTTAGGAAGTAGGGCTCTTTGGTCAGGGATTAGGCTTTCGAAGGACGGAGCTCTCCCAGCTAGGGTCATAAAGGGCAGTGCTCTCCTGGCTAGGGCTAAGGTCTCAAAGGGTAGGGCCCCCATCCACTTATAGGATTAGGGATGTAAAGAGTAGGTTTCTAGGGCAAGGGTTAGGATTATAAAAGGTACGGCTCCTTTGGTTCCGGTTAGAGTTATTAGGGGTAGGGCTCCTCAGGATCTGGAGATAAAGTGTTGGGCTCTGCAGGCATTGGTTAGTGTTATAAAGGGTGAAGCTCTTTGGGACAGTGTAATGGTTTTAAAGGGGAGGGCTCCTCAGGGTAGGTACAGGGCTATAAAATGTAGGGCAGGTCAGGCTAGGGTTAGGGTTATGAAGGTTAGGGCTGCTCAGGCTAGGGTTAGTGTTATAAAGGGCAGGGCTCCTTGGACTAGGGTTAGAGCTTTAAATGGTAAGGCCCTTCTGGCTGGGGTTAGGGTTACGGAGGACAGCGTTCCATTGACTATGGTAAGGGTTCCCCTGCTACTGTTAGGATTTCATAGGGTTGGGCTCCTCAGGCGAGGGTTAGGTTTTGAAAGGATATGGCTCCTAAGGCTACAGTTAATGTTATAATGGGTAGGGCTCTTTGGGTAAGGCTTTGGATTTTCAAAGGGTAGGTATACTCCTGCTAGAGTTAGGGTTTGAAATGCTAGGGCTCCTCCGGTTAGGGTCGAAAAGGGTAGGACTCCCCAGCTAGGGTTAGGATGTCAAAGGATAAGGTTCCTCCAGTTATGGTTATGTTTTGAAATGGTAGGGCTCTCCCGGCTAGGGTTAGGGTTATAAAGGATGGGGCTCATCTGGCATGAGTTAGGTTATCAAAGGGTAGGATCCTCAGGCGAGGGTTAGTACAGTGTTTCTCAAACTGGGGCCTCCGCTTGTGTAGGGAAAGCCCCTGGTGGGCCGGGCTGGTTTGTTTACCTGCCCTGTCCACAGGTCCAGCCAATCGCGGCTCCTACCGGCCGCGGTTCGCCGCCCCAGGCCAATGGGAGCTGCTGGAAGTGGTGGCCAGTACGTCCCACGGCCCATGCCACTTCCAGCAGCCCCCATTGGCCTGGAGTGGCGAACTGCGGCCAGTGGGAGCTGCGATCGGCCTGACCTGCAGATGGGGCAGGTAAACAAACCGGCCCGGCCCGCCTGGGGTTCTCCCTACACAAGCGGCGGCCCCAGTTTGAGAAACACTGGGTTAGTACTAAAAAGTGTAGGGCTCCTGCAGCCAGGATTAACGATATAAAGAGTAGGCTCCTTAGGGTAGGGCTATTGTTTCCAAGGGTAGAACTCCTTCTGTTGGGGTTAGTGTTACAAAAGGTTGGGATCCTCGGGGCAGGTTTAAGGTAATCAAGGACAGGGCTCCACTGGCTAGATTTTGGTTTTCAAAAGTGAGGGCTCCTCTGGCTAGGGTTAGCACTTCAAAGTTTATGGTACCTCCAGTTAGGGTTAGAGTTTCAAAGGGTGGGGCTCCTCCAGCTAGGGTTAGCGATATGAAGGTTAGGGCTCCTCCAGCTAGGGTTAGTGTTGCACAGGATAGCATTCCACCAGTGAGGCTTAGTGTTATAAAGGGTAGGTCTCCTTCGACTAGGGTAAGGGTTTCAAAGGATAGAACTCCCACATTAAGGGTTTCAAAGGATAGGCGCTCCTATGGCAAGAGTTAGGCTTTCAAAAGGTAGGGCTCCTCCAGCTAGGGTTAGGGATGTAACTATTAGGTTCCTGGGGCAAGGGTTAGGATTATAAAGGGTACGGCTCCTCTTGTTACGGTTAGCTTTATTAGGGGTAGGGCTCCTCAGTCTCAGGTGATAAAGGATATGGCTCCTCGGAGAAGAGATGGAGTTATGGAGGATAGGGCTCTTTTGGCTACTTTTAGCATCATAAGGGGTAGGGTTCCTCATGCTAGGTTTTAGGTTATAAAGGGTAGGGCTCCTCCTGCTACCGCTAGGATTTCAAAGGGCATGGCTCCTCAGGCAAGGGTGAGGGATTGTTGGGTGAAGGTTACAGTTTTAAAGGGTAGGGATTCCCAGGCTAAGGTTAGGGCTCCTCCTGCTACTGCTAGGGTTTAAAAGTGTAGGGCTCCTCAGCTGAGGGTTAAGGTTTTATGGGTATGGCTTCTTGGGCGAGGGAGAGGGGTTGAAAGGGTAGAGCTTCTCCTGCTAGCTCTTGGGTTTCAAACGGTAGGGCCCTTCCAGCGAATGTTGAGGTACAAAAAGTTAGGCTCAGCTTAGGGTAATAAAGGGCAGGGCTCCTCTGGTTGAACGTTAGGGTTTCAAAAGGTGGGGCACTCCCAGCTAGGGTTAGGATTATAAATGATAGGGCTCCTCTGGCTAGGATAAGCAATGGTGTTTCAAAGGGTCAGGCTCCTCCAGCTAAGATTTGGGTTTCAGAATGTAGGGTTGCTCAGGGTAGGTTTAGGTAATAAAGGGTAGGGCTCTCCTGGATATGATTAGGGTTTCAAAAGGTAGGGCTCCTCTCAGTAGAGCTAGCATTACAGAGGGTGGGACTCCCCTGGCTAGTTTGAGCATTCCAAAGGATAGGACCTCCCTGGCTAGGTTTAGCATTTTAAAGGATGGGGGTCCTCAAGCAAGGTTTACGGTTAGAAAGGGTAGGGCTCCTCCGACTATGGATAGGGTTTCAGAGAGTAGGGCTAGAGTTATAAGGAGTAGGTTAGAGTTTCAAAGGGTATTTCTGGGGCAAGGTTATGGTCTTAAGTGGCAGGGTACCCCTGGCTAGGGTTTGGGTTGTAAAGGGAAGAGATCCTCAGGCGAGGGTGATGGTAATAAAGGGCAGGACTCCTCCAGTTTGGGTTAGGGTTATAAAGGGTAGGGCTCTGCTTGACAGGGTTAGGGTTTCAAACAGGGCCACCCAGAGGATTCAGGGGGCCTGGGGCAAAGCAATTTCAGGGGCCCCTTCCATAAAAAAAAAAGTTGCAATACTATATTCTCGTGGGGGGCCCACTCCCCCCCCCCCCCGGGTAGCCCTGGTTTCAAAGGTAAGTCTTTCTGGTGCAAGGTTATGGTCACAAGGGGCAAGAAACCCCTGGCTAGGGTTAGGGTTATAAAGGGGAGGGCTCTGCAAGCTACGGTTAGGTTTTCAAAGGGTCGGTGTTTCTGGGGGAAGGTGAATGTTATAAGGCAGTGTTTCTCAAACTGGGGCCGCTGCTTGTGTAGGGAAAGCCCCTGGCAGGCCGGGCCGGTTTGTTTACCTGCCCTGTCCACAGGTCCGGCCGATCGTGCCTCCCACTGGCCGCAGTTCACTGCTCCAGGCCAATGGGGACTGCAGGAAGCGGTGCGGGCCAAGGGACATACTGACCTCCACTTCCAGCAGCTCCCATTGGCCTGCAGCGGTGAACCGCGGCCAGTAGGAGCCGCGATCGGCCAGACCTGTGGACAGGGCAGGTAAATAAACCAGCCTGGCCCGCCAGGGGCTTTCCTCACACAAGCAGCGGCCCCAGTTTGAGAAACACTATTATAAGGGGTAGGGCACCCCTGGCTAGGGTCAGGGTTATAATGTGTAGGGCTCCTATGGCTAGACTCAGTGCACACTTTCTGCAGCAAACATTTTTGTATAAAACAATGGTGGTGAACTCATGTACATTGCACCTTTATATATAGCTCTGACTATATAATTAGAGCTAGCTGCAATATTTCAAACGTCCATGAAAACTGAAATTTCAATAAAAGATGGGAGAAATTGAAGCATTTTTTCTTTTTACTATCTCTTAGAAAAAATCCATGTCACAACTATGTTACACATTTAGAACTCAGGAAATGTTTAGCATAACTACCTTAACTCTGCCCCTTGTTTATATGCACTACAATGCAGTCTTTAATTATATCATCATACGCTATTTCCCCAATAATATGAAACATCAGACAAATTATTTCTACACCCTTGCAAACAATCATTAGAGCAATATTCACTGTTTAATAGCACACTCAAATCAAAATCAATGTTCAATAGAACACTTAATGTAGTATGCACGTCTCAGCAAGGTACTTTCTCCTGTTGCTTCAGCTATTAAATAAAATATATTTTTTTATAATGGAGAAAAAATTCTCATATTCCCAGAAGGCTGGACCATTTTTGCTGAAACTTTAAAAAACAAATTACAAAACATTTTAAAATCCTAAACTACCTACGTATGTATCTAGCCATTTTGTGCTACAGCAACATCCATGTATCTACAAGACAAAAAGCTTTTGCTAAAAAGTCTGGTTGGGTTTTTTAAATAATTTTCATCAAAATTTCAAAACATTGTGACCACTCCTGGAATTTACTGGAAAATAATATTACTCAACCGATTGAGGCCCTGATCTTCAAAGTCGATGGCACTACTCACCTGCTTAAAATTAAGCACATGGTAAGTGTTTGCAGGATTGGGATAAATGCTTTACCCTCTACTGCTTATGTTTAACAACTGGTATTTAACAGCCTGAACCTTGTAATTACCCATTTACAATATTTAGCTGTATAGCTACATACTTATGTACTTGTAGAGCTGTTCAATTATCCATGTCAAACAATGTACATGTTGAATTTAACTATGTCGGGAACAGATTTTTTCCATGTGCAGACTATCTGTTAATATATCAAAGTTTTCACCATCTTTCCCTCTCACTGCGGCTTTTGCTGGTGTTATTTTTTTTTACTACATTTGAGAAAGCCACTGTTCATAAAACACTCTTCTAGTCTCTACTCACTCCCCAATACCATCACTCCCAAATACTCTGAAGTATTTTATTACAGGTGGAACAGATAGCGTGACTTCTCGTTAAGGTTGTCCAGTGCTTCTCATTGTAAGACCTTAATGTCAGTTCCTTATAAAACTTTGCCAAACGATAACTGTTCAAGCTAAAATTTTTCATGGCAGGTGTCTGCCTCAGGCTGACTTTTTAAAGTTTCAGCTAAAACTGTTCAGTTGCTTCCAAAAATGAGGTTAGAGAAAAATATATTTTTTCCCATGTTAAAGAATTATTCCAAATATTTCCATTGAGAAGCTCTAGTGCCCTCATGCATTGGAACAGGAACTTGAAATTTGGCAGGGAAGTTTCACCGGTGCCAGGGATGTGTCTCTTCCATCCCTGTGAAAGTCTTCCTAAAACTGGCCAATTTGGCAGCTAAATTCTTCAAAGATTCATCTGTACCGAGCATGCCTCAGTCCCACACAGCTCTTGCATGCTGACTGGACTGCATAGTGCCACCCCCGCAGAGCAGCTGAGTATGCTCTACCTGGGGCTACAAAGGCCGAGCAGGACTTTCCCTGCAACCACTCCTCCTGGAAGCTGGGGCAGCCGTGGCTCAGGGCACCAAAACTGAGAGCAGGCAGACTCTCCCGATGGTCCCCCTGCTGGTGCCTGGGCAGAGGAGAAGGAGGAAGCCACCTGAGATGAAGAGCAGAAGGCAGGAGGGCAAAAAGTTGGGTGAGAGAGTTGAGGAGCAGAGTGGGAAGTGGACAGGAGAGCTGAAGAAGAGCAGCGGAGGCAGTGATAGGAACAGAGGAGCATGGAGGGAACAGAACCAGAGGGAGGTAGAGTCAGGAGAGGGAAGACAAAGACAGGAGCTGGGAAGTGACCAAGGACAGAAACCAGAAGGACTGGGTGGATAGGAGCAGAGGGAGTAGAGGCAGGAACGGGTACAGGTGTGTAAGAGTGGGGGTGGAGTGAAAGGGGAAGGGAGCCAGGGATAGGAATCAGTGATAGCGTAGCAGATAGCAGCAGGAGACAGAGACAGGCTGCGGATGATGGTGGGGGTCAGGCAGACAAATTTATAACACTAGCAGTACACTCTCCTCCAACACCTAGAATTGTACCAAAGGCTTCTGAGTCTCAGCATTCCTCTGCTGTCAGAAAACAGCTGTGAAATCCACTGGAAAAGAGAGAGGATAATAGACTACTGCTATTACTTACTCTCTAAGCTCCCATGGTAGAAGCGAATGTCATCCATCTAAAGATCTCAACAGCAATGTGGGGGATCAATATGGTTCCATATTATGAAGTTCTATGTGTTTCAATTTTCTTATTTAAAACACTTAGGACATTGCATAGTATGTGATTACAATTAAAGACGGGGTGCATTATGATATACCTGGAGGGGTCTTAATTCTGGCTTTCATAACTTTTCAGCGCTTAACTTCACACTAACATTATTTTAGCATATTTTATTGTCAGTTGTAATTTTGTGTGTGTGGGAGGGAGGGAGATAATCACTTCCAACACCAAATCATGTTTACACACAATAAGCCTGTTTCAGTGTATATAGGTCAGATTAGAGGATCGCAGTGGTCCCCTCAGGTTTTATAATCTATGAAGGTGAATACTTGTGTTTGCACAAACACAGTCTCCTCCCAAGCACTTTTGGAAACAAAATCTAGTTTGCACAAATGTTCAGGGAAAAGCAAAAGCCAGGCCAATTCTAAAAACCTTGCCAAATTTGCTGAAATATTCCTCATTTGCTCAGCTCTTTACCACACTGGCCCTACGTTCCTTCCTTGCCCATTCACTGCTTTACAGCATTCAATTAACACCCTTTTAAAACACAAATAGATAAAACAGAAGGGATGTGGATTCTTTTTGTATTTTGGGACTGCGATGCTCTACATTCACATGGTCCCAGAACAAAGATAGTTGATACTATAATAATTCAGAGTGCCAAAGCTGCAGTAATTGGGAAGAGATAACCTTTTAACCCATATCAGGAATAATATTCAGTGCAGCAGGTATCTGTCACAGCCAATGTCCCTTGGAACTGACCGTATGACAATCTGGGTCCTTCTCATGGAAACACCAACTCAATGTCCTCATTAGCACAAAGCACTTCGGCAGCAGCTCTACAGGATATTTGGCTTGGCTGGTGCATCCAAGGTAGCTGCATGGATCAGCAACCTGTGGAACTAGACCTGGGATCATGGAGGTTCTGGGCTGCCGATGCTCATGCATCACAATTGGAAGCTTAGGCCGGATTTCTGCTGGAGGACCCTGTGAATCTAGGTTTCAGAGTGGTAGCCGTGTTAGTCTGTATCAGCAAAAAGAATGAGGAGTATTTGTGGCACCTTAGATCTTTGTTAGTCTCTAAGGTGCCACAAGTACTCCTGGTTCTTTTTCCTGTGAAGCTAGACACTTCAGGAAGTACCACCAAGCAGGGTCCAAGTGGCAGCCCCCACAGCTTATGTAGGTATATAAATTGGGATGCCATCCTGGGGAGCTACCTAAGCAATGATGAAGACTGCCTGCTTGCTTCTCCTCCAGACCTTGCCTTGCTGTGGGCGGCCCCGTAACTCCACCTTCTGACCCTGGTTCATCTCCAACTCTGCTATTTGCTGCCTGTCTGTGAGCTGGTGCCTGACCCTGACTTCCTGGTAGCCTGACCTGGCTAGATCCCAACTCTGCTACTTGCCCCCGACCGCAACTTGGTAACTGCTGCACACAGGCCACCCACGGCCCAGCCCCAACAGTGCCCATCCTCCTATGTGGTGTGTGTTGTGCCTCAAGGGGTGTACAGAAAGAAAGCACAGGCAGTGCAGTTGTGTCATGCAGCTCTGCAGGACACCTTTTCCCAGACAATACTGCACAGCCCCACACTCATAGGATCAATCTATGGATCCCTGAACATTGTGTCCATATTGGAGGTGGAAGGGAGTATAACCAATGTATTTATGTGGGATCTTCTTGCAGTCAAATACTTAACCCAGTCCTCTCAATACTCATCTGCAAATGCTTTGAGCATAGCCTAGAGACAGGGCAAACCCCTGAAGGCCCTTTGATTGCCCCCCCCCCTCACTGAAAGGTACAAGGATTCAATGCACATTTTTCTTCCTAAATCATCTTCAAGTTACTACTGCATGCCAGGTTAGGGGGAAGGAACAGAGGCATAGGTAGCGTCCCCAGAACTGCATAACTGAGATGTGCATGGATGAAGGCCTTCAGGACAGTCAGAGTGAGATTTCCAGTTACTCCGGAGAAAGGGAGGAGCCGGTGATGGACTCCAGACAGGGCCACTGTAAAGGCTGAGGCACTGATTCCTTACAGGACTAAAGTTATCATCACCACAAAGCTTTGTCTGCACACGGCAGCTCATTCTCCACACCATGTGGTGCTGGATTATGAGTGGTGAACACCAAGCTAGTTCTGTGGGCTGTTCCATAATCTGGGGAATTCCTGCAGCTACAGGTTTAGCAGCATTGCCTTACTCCTTCCAGACACTGCTGATGAAATGCCCTTGAAATGACTGCGTGCATAACAACCTTTTGGATTTCTCCTATACCAGTGTAGCACATAACATGATACCTCTCAATTTCAAAAAGATAATTGAAATCCCCATGGGTAAAAGAAGCTTGTGTAACACTTGTTTCACTCATGACTCACTGCAGGATACAAGGAGTCTTGGCTCATGATGATGGACAGGCTCAGAAAAGCAGAGGTTGTCATTTTCTAAATCTTGCTCTTGTAATATGTTTTCTGTTTACACAGTTGCAATTAACATTCTCCACCGGCTTTAATCCTGCCTGATAAATAAAGCACAAGTCTCCAGCTAACCTTGGATACTCTCACAGATAGTGCTTGGTTGATCTGACCTGCATTTTTTCTTGGGTGCCTTTGGAAACCAGGGGCGGCTCTAGACATTTCGCCGCCCCAAGCACGGTGGCACGCCGCAGGGGGCGCTCTGCCGGTCACCGGTCCCGCGGCTCCGGTGGACCTCCCACAGACATGCCTGCGGAGGATCCGCTGGTCCCGCGGCTCCGGTGGACCTCCCGCAGGCGTGCCTGCGGATGCTCCACCGAAGCCGCGGGACCATCGGACCCTCCGCAGGCACATCTGTGGGAGGTTCACCGGAGCTGCCTGCCGCCCTCCCGGCGACCGGCAGAGCGCCCCCCGCGGCATGCCGCCCCAAGCACGCTCTTGGTGTGCTGGGGCCTGGAGCCGCCCCTGTTGGAAACTGTCCAAGGAGCTCTCCCCAGGGGTTAGGAAGCATTGACGTTGATTGCTTAAAATTTCTCCTATATAGTTATTGGCCGGGTGTGATTTTTTTTAGCATACAATAGCTACATATTTAGCTGGTTTCTTTAAATCTATATACAAGACTCAGATCCGAGAGATAAGCAACATAGAAAATCCTTAGCCATACAGAGAGACCGACCAGAATTATGTTCCAGTCTCTGCCTCTACGTTGCTATGTGCCTTTGTGCAAATCACAACCTCTCTGTGTCTCAGTTTTCCATATATAAAATGGAAATAAGGGGCCTGTTTCTTCTTTCACATATACGTGTGTAAATCAATAACACTACCACTGGAATTAAACCAGTTCAGGGACAGAATCAGGCCTTCTCCATTTATCTACCTCACAGGGGTGTTGTGAGACTTAGACATTCATGTTTGCAAAATGTTCTCAGATGGAAAGCACTATAAAGCCCCAAACAGAATTGCAATTATTACTATTATAATACCATTTCTGATTCTGATACTCTGTGGTGCTAATGTGCACTACTAGTACATTTTCTAGGCATTTCAGAACAATGCATCATGATCGTCACCAGAGAAACGTTCCAATCATCTCAAACTAGCTTGTGCTATTGCTATGATGCTATTAGAAAGGTGCACCAAGTAAAGGCATTACTCCAGGGGAGAACAAGGAGGGATTCAGCCTCAATGACACACAACACCTACCAGAGTTGCCAGTTGCACTGGGTGGAGTGAGGGGCAGAGAATAATTTGCAACATCTCTTTATGGGCAGCAGCATATTTCTGCTGGTGTGCAGGGAGGTGGGGCCATTTCCCATCTAATCCCTATCTCTCCTCCTCCACTTGTTCCTGCCAGGGGAGTATCTGGTGCACAGCTCTTGTGCTCCTCCAGGTACTCCAAACTGTGATCAGAGCAGCTCTAATGCTAGCTGGACATGGTGGGGATCCTTATACCCTTCTGCTCCCCTAGGTGATCGCATTAGATCTAAGCACAATCTGACACTTGTGAGTAAAACCTCATGACTAAGGCTAAGATTTTGTCATGGTTATTTTTAGTAAAAATCAAGGACAGGACAAGGGCAATAAACAAAAATTCATGGAGCCCGTGACCTGTCCGTGACTTTTACTAAAAATAACTGGGGGCAGGGCTAAGTAGGGGAGAGGAGGGGAGTCCCATGGACGGTGTGGGGGGACTGACAGGCTGAGCCCTCCGTGATGGGGAGCACAGCCCCGGCTCCAGTGGCCACAGAGGGGGTGCAACAACAGGAGGCACACAGGGCCGGCCCACAACATTTTGGCACCAGAAGCGGGGAGCTCAAATGACACCCCCATGCCCCATTGCTTGGGCCAAAACTTTGAAAGGTCTCAATTCTGCCTTCTTCCTGTTCTACTCCTCTCATGGTACTGCTCTGCTACCTACCCCAATAAAGGAGAACTAACAACTTAAAATGCCTTGTTCAAAAATTTTAAGTAACACCTAACTTTCAAACGCCTGAACAGCAAATGTAACTTTTCTTGTCTGCATAGTAAACACTGGCATTTTTATCTGTTTGAATATTCAAAGTGGTGCTTTCTGTGCCTTCTTGGCTGCAAAGATTTGAACTGCTTCCTGCTGAAGGTCCACAGTCTGGGCCAGCTCATGCTCTATTGAGATGGCTGCAAGGCCGAGCTGCCTCTCCTGTGTCATTGGGGAGCGTAGAAGTGTTTTCATTAACTTCAGCTTGGAGAAGCAGCATTCTCCACTGGCAACTGTTACAGGAAGTGTTAGAACTATGCACAGAGCAACAAAATCATTTGGAAAGAGTATGGTCCTCTTATTTGTGCACATATATTCCAGAACAGCCTTTGGAGTTGATCCTGCAGAAATGTATCTTGAAAGGGCTTTCAGTTCATCACCTATATCACTCGCATCAATATCGCGCATGTCATCATGTGTCAACACTGTCCCTAGTGCCCTGCATTGCTGGTGTAGGTCTTCTTCAGGTATAGTGAGGCATTTTGGAATATCATACAACATCCCAAATATACTGCCATGTTCCTTGAGCTACATGAAACGTTCTTTTCAATGACTGTATTGCACAATCTAGCACCTGGTTAAAGAATTCAACTTTGAATTGTTGTTTGGGGGTCTCTTATGGGATTATCCTGTGCCTCGTAATCAAATAGCATCTTCTTTGGTGTCTCTTGTATTCTTGAATGGATGGGAAAATAGCTTCAGTGTGAAGTTCCTCTGCCAACTTCTGTGAACTCTTCAGAACATTTTGAAATCCCTCATCTGACTGTAGGTGTGACTTTGCTTTGTCCAGTTGTTCCATTGCTCCAGATATATTGAGGTCAACCCCTTGGAGTCTTGCTTACAACATTTATTTCAAAACAGTAAGTCATGCCACAACACTAAGCCACACAGAAATTTGAAGTTATATATGTTTCTGGTGATTCCATTTCCCTCTGCCACTGTTCTCCCACAAACAGTTCCTGTCATAGCATTATCCTCCATAATGGTAACTATGGCATCATCTATGTTCCCAATTTGGTGTTTGATATGCTTTATCGCCTCCACTCGACTTTCCCGTCATGTGGCACTCAGTGGTTTCAGTGTCAGAGTGGATGTTCCCAGATATTGCTTCAAAATTTGCCATTGATGAGTTGATGCAGAGAAAAATACATAGATGCTTTGAATTACATTAAAAAATCCAGCAGCCTCACTAGAAGCTGATGCTGCATCACTGACTACCAAGTTCAATGAATGAGAACTGCATGGGGCAAAAAAAGCTCGAGGGTTTAACTCTCGGATTTGTTTCTGCACTCCTCTGTTCTTTCCTTTCATGTTGGCACCATTATCGTAGCCCTGACCTCTCATGTCAGCTATTGCAATTCCTGTATCTTCCAGATTTTTAAGAAGCACATTTGTCATACCATCTCCTGTAGTATCATCAATGTCAATAAATTCTAGAAAATGCTCTCTGACAGTCATCATTGCAGGGACATTTTCATTAGGTTCTGTTGTTGTTACAAAACGCATCATTAAAGTCATTTGTTCCGTATGGCTGATGTCAGGTGTGCAGTCCAGAATAACAGAGTAATATCAGCGCCACAATTTTAAGGAAGTTTCCATTATTTGGCACATACAGCTGATCTGAAGTGCCACACAGTGCTAGGTTTTGGGTAGCAAGCATTCTCACAATGGCAATGAGCCTTTTCAGAACATTTTGCAGGTAAAGAGACTCTGATGCAATCTTCTCTTGATGCTGATCATCTATGGTGGCTTTTCAGTTTCAGCTCAAGCTCTTTCCACCTCTGGAATGCTCTCTGGTGATGTGCTGCCTTCTCATGGCATGCCAGATTTCTAGCCAGATTTTTCCAGTCCTTTGTTCCTGTAGAACCCAGTTTGGCTGGAACATTAGACTGGAAGAGTTTGCAACAAAAACAGTATGCAGTATTCTGGGTTTTTGAGTACATAAGCCATGCCCTCTCCACTTTGTTACCATTGGGGATTTCATCCCAGAAATGTGTTGGATAGAACCGTCTATTTTCATTGTCTTTGGGGAACATGAAGTTTTTCACTTGCTGTGGCCCATGCAGTACAAGGAAGTCCCTCAGGCTACTGCTCAAGTGGATCCACAATCCTGGATCATCTAGACGTAAGGAACTAAACTCAGCAGCAGCTGTTTCTTGCACCTCCACCACAGTCTTCTCTGATCTACACTGTTCTGTAGGAATGTGCATGGTTACATCCATTTGAGATGGAGATATGGATGCTGCAGTAGCTGCCAGGTTACCTGTACTCTGACTAACCGGAAGATCAGGCATCTCCTCACCACTCACATCCTCACTGGGGCTGGATGGCTCACCATGAACATTTCTGTCTATGTATCTCAGGAGAGCTCCTTCCTGCTTAGATAGAAAAGCTTCCTTTGCTTGCTTTTTTTTTTTTTCTGAATGCTGCCCCAGAGGGGCGTTTTCTTCTTTCACTCATGACTTCTGTGCCAGCTATAGTGGCTCTCCACACTCAGTTGAAGGGGACAAATAAGCAGGCTGGTAGCAGGGCCTGAGTGAGGGAAGATATCAGAGTCTTAAAGGCCTAACTGGCTCCTACTACTTCATCTGACTGCCTGTTCTCCTCGAGTGGGTTCAGGGAAGCAGCAGGAAACAGGAAGCTCCCGGTGTTAATCAGTCCAGGCTCCTGGGGATGCTAGAGAGGTACATAAGAGGCTCCTCCTCCTCTCTCTCCCTGCAGCTCCTGCTTCTTTCTGTTATTCCCTCTCACCTTTTCTCCTGCCTGCCTGTTATGTCTCTTGTGCCCTCCTTCCTCCAGCACAGCTCTCCACCATCTCTGTGCATCTCGAGCAGAGAGAATACATATGCACCAGCAGCAGACACAATTTTCTACACTCTGGGTCCTAGTGGCACCCCCCCACACACACACACAGTCTGGCACCTGAGGCAGCCACCTCAATTCACCTCATGGTAAGGCCAGCCCTAGGGGCACATAGCCCCTGCTCCAGAGCTGGCCGCAGCTGTGGGACAGGGATGCACAGCCCAGCTGCAGCCCCTGCCAAACCCGAGTGGCAGCTCGGGGGTGGGGGGAGAGGGTACACAAAGCACTGGGAAGCCACGAGGGGGACACATGGCATCTACTGCAGCTGCTGGTCAGGGGCACATGGCCCCAACTGCAGCCCCCCGGCTGCAGCCAGGGGATACGGTGCACTGCCATGAGATGCTGAAAGGGGGGCGCAGGGCCCTGGCTTCAGTCTCCGGGGGAAGCTGCGGGGCTGGAGCATAGCGGGGGGTGCACAGCCTCTGCTCAGGAGCTGGCTGCAGCTGCGGGACAGAGGCACACAGCCCAGCTGCTGGTCCCCCTCTCCCCACAAGCCACAGGGCAGGGGCTGCAGGGTCCTGGTTCCAGCCATCCAGCCCCAGTTGCAGCAGGGCAGGGGCGCACAGTTCTGCCTCTAGCCCCAGCTTCAGCTGCTGACAGCTGAAGCCGAAGAAGTCACAGAGGTCCGGTAAAGTCATGGAATCCGTGACTGCCCTGACCTACGTGACTAAATCATAGCCTTACTCATGATATGTTCTGAAAGCAGACAGAAACCACAGCCCTGGCTTCATTTCACTCTGCTCATCTGAAAACCTGATCTTTTCCACATGTAAAACTCTGAGAAAACTCACACCAATTCTCCCCAGAGAGGAAGGATGGGCCAATAGTTAGAGCACACTAACTCTGCATTTGGGAGCAAAGGATTCAATTCCCTGCTTTGCCATATATTTCCTGGGTCACTTTGGACAAAGCACTTGGTCTCTCTGTACCTCAGTTCCCCACCTGTAAAAATGAGGATCATTACCTCCCAGGGATATTTTGAGGATAAATACATAAAGATTATGAGGCGTTCAGATACTATGGTAATGAGGGTCATATAAGTACTATAGACAGAAGAGGTCCTGCATTGCTAAAGTGTTTTCCAAATAGGTAGCACACATTTGCTACTATTCGATGAAATAAAGAATTCATTCTAAACCAAACATACAACACGAGCAAAGTATATTGTTTGTAATATTGAATAGGTACTTATTCTATAATTCTGGCACTTATTCTATAACTTGCGAAATCCAGTAACCTGTGGTGTCTTTCCAATGTCAATTAGTCCACTTCTACTGTAACTGGTTTCATTTTGAAGAAGTGAATCCAGGATATCATCCTCCTTCCTTTCCCCTTCCCTTGTCAAAAGCCCTTGTACATATGAGGCACATGTGATATATGGTTCTTTGTGTATTCTTCCTTTTCTATTTGTAACCTCTTTATAGTACATATTTTACTAACAAAAAAAGCTGCAGATCAAAAGCATGACAATTGACACCCATGAAAACAAGAGATGCTGTTGCTGGAATAAAACCAAAGAGCAAAACTGATTAAAATCCTCCACTACACAACGGGCCAATGATAATCAGAGCTGGCTGCAAGAGTACAATAAAGCGGGCGATAAAAAGGAGAGAGGCAGGAAGGATGGTTGAAAACCAAGAGCTGCAGACTCACGAAGAAGGAAAATCAGAAGCTGACGCCTGCAGACTTGGGTTTTATAATCGGAAATATTGTAATGCATTTAGAATTTAAGAGAGGAAAGCATTGGCTGCAGTATCAACCAAAATACAGCAAGAGAAGTTTAAACAACATGCCCCTGGGAAAACAGAATAGCTTCAGGGATAGGTAATAGGGTAGCGGATCTTTCACCTCTAGGTCACTGGCCTGAATGTTGCCAAAAGCAGGATGGATGGATTGTTGTACCCCTGCTCTATTGCAGGGTCTGGAGCTGGCTAGGCAGCCCAGAAATTGGGTAGGACCAGCTGGCTGCACAGCATCGGGGACATATGCTGATTCAGTGCATTCGCCAGACAGTTTTCACTGGCAAAGCTCCTACAGAGCTCAGGCTGGAATATTAAAGCTACTCCTCCATGGTAGAACCAACTCCTTGGAATTCCCTGCCTTGGGACAGCTTGCACTGGAGGTGCAGAAGATTCAATTGCACCCCCTTTTATCTATGGAGGTAAATCAGCCTACTGAGTTATTTGAGTGTTAACACACACTTTTATTTGTTTATTAAAAACCATCACTTCACAACTATTTATGCTGTGTGGCAGAACCAACAATAGGCCCCAGGAATCCTGATTCCTACACCCCTATTCTAACCACTAGATCAGACTCTTGCCCTCCAGTTTCTAGGAAGTACATAAAATGTGGGTAAATGGGCTTTTTTAAAAAAAAAAACTACTGTAAAAAACAAATGAAGTTAAACCACAAATATGGACTGCTTTAAAACCACAAAACCAATGGAATTCAGAGATAGGGTTAAAAATTCCATCTTGCATTCTGCCTGTAATTCTTCCTATTGTCCTTAGGTGCTGTAGGTGGTGACCTTACCACGAGAGCTGCTATGACTCAGCACAACGGACTGAGTTAACAACACAAGGACATTGCTATGAGGTTTTAAGCACATTTTAATGCCTACGTTTTTAATGCCTGACTTAGAAAAAAAGAGGAAGAAAATTAAAATCACTAAAGCTTTGGATGACGGAGAAGTATGTAGAAGATGAGACTATGTTTGACATCCAAACCCAATGTTTATACCACATACATCCAGGTAATAAAGGATGATTCATTTAAAATGTGAACTCCCTGTTTAAGTGCTCCATTCTGCTCCATCGGAGACAACAGTTTTGACACTGACTTGGTGGGAGCAGAATCAACCCTGAAACGGTCATTCCCTAAATCCAATTCAAACAAACTTTTCTTAAGATTTTAAAATATTCAGTGAAGTACCTACCTTCCTCTCCCCCAGACCGCAAGCTTCCGACATGGCCACAATACCATCCTACTAAACCCTTTCTTTCTACTTCAGTCATGGGTGATCTGAAATAACTACTGCCCATTCCAATGTTTTTAAAGAGTATTTGCTCTTTGCTCTGGGGCAGAGGAACTCAGTAACTTCTCTGACGAGTTGTGGTGCTCTACCCATTTGAAATTTTAGAAGCTCTCTCAATTTCACGCCTTGTGCGCTCTGTGAGATGATCACACTAGGACCCTCTCTCAGTTCCATCTCATAAGAAGCTCTGATTGTGAGGAAATGGACAGATTGATTTGAAATATCTGAACCCTGATGTTAACAGGGTTTCATTGCCCCAGAAACACGTTGCTCAGTTGCCTCCACAAAACATCCAGGGGGTTCTCTAGTCTCCCTTTCATCCACACTCTCAATTTCCAGTGATATTAATGAGAGTTACACACAGGCACAGAAAATAGATCCCTATGTCTTTAAGCAGAAACACAGCCCTTTGTACTACAAACAAACTGGCCAGTGAAAGAGAAAGGGTAGCTCATTTGTTAATACATCCCCAGTGATGACACAGCCAAAGGATGGAACGTGGAGGGGACATCCAGAGCAAAGAGAAAAGAATACAGATCTGCACTACTGGACCAGGTAAATGTTAGCCAGAAGGATGAAGTGATTACTGTAGCGATAGGTGCACTTATGTATCTCCTTTGTACAACTATAAACTTGTTTTTCTTAGAAAGTTTAGATACATTTAAACAGGTGGGCATCTATACCATCTCTCTGTGAGAGACTGGAAAAGCTTAAAAAGCTATTTAAGGTGACATAAAGCCATGGTAAGGTTCACTCAACAGAACACTGTAAAAGGGGAACATCATAGGCTCATTCACCACTGCATTACTCCAGTTTTATGCTATTGTTACTCCACTGATGTCAATGGAGTGAGTCCAGCATTCAGCTGGACATAGCACATTGGCGAACCAGGTCCATGTAAACAATGTGTGTACAATGGAATCCTCTTATGAAGCTGGAATTTAGCAGCCCCATTTTTGATTATTATAACTGAATGATCGCCCAAGGTGAATCCATGAAACAGGGAGTTTCCCTATAACAAACATGCACAGAGAAGCAAAATCATCATCATGCAAGGACAAAACAAGTTCTAATATATATTTCAATGCCAAAGTGGATCAGTCATATTATTGTTGGCGCCAACTGGTTCTCTCATAACCTGTAATACACTATAATCAGAACACTTCAAAGGGTGTAAGACTTTTTCCTGTCTTTGAGACCATCAGAGGCCAAGAAATTATTTCCATCACATCCTTAATAACAAATGCCTACTTATAAGTAGAAGTGAAGAGCAAAAGTACCAGACCCATGGCATTAAACAAAGTCTTTCTTATTTAAAAGGGAGGAGAGTGTTATGTTTTAATACCATGAGTGTACCCTTCTGCTCTTCTCCAGAATGACATATTTTTATTTTGTTCAGCTCTCAGCAGTAGTGACTTGTGTACAAGCCTATACAAATTTAGCTTGCCTTTGCTGACTGGCTGTTTGCGCTAATCTCATTCTGCTCCCTCCCTTACATGCACTCCAAGCCCCACCTCTCACTGCTCTCCATGCCCCTGGCCAGCCTTTCTTTCCACTATTCCAATCCCCAATATGCCTTTTCTTTTTCTTTGGTCTCTTCCATTCCCTTGCTCCTACAACGTCATATTCACTTGTTTCCCCTCTGACCCCACATAATACATTTAAAAAGTCAAGCACACATCACATACATGGAGTGAGCACCTTGTAGGACCAGGGCTATAGAACACAAACTCCTTAGGTCAGGAACTGTCTCTTGTTATGTGTTTGTACAGCACCTAGCACAATGGGGGTGTCTTTGGAATACAAATAAATAATGATAATAATTCTGTGTATTATATATATTATTTAATTATATACACTGTAGGATTAACCTTTGTTTTGAGTACTTATTAGCTCTGTCAAAACTGGTCTAGGGTCCAAATCCTGCAAAGTTTTGGGAGTATTTCTGTGGGAGAATTTATTGTCAGCAGAGTTAAGGATAACAAAAAAAGGAGTTTTTAAACTATATTAGGAACAAAAATAACCCTAACAATGATATTGGCCCACTATTAATGGAAATGGGAGAATTACCAATAATAATGAAGAAAAGGTGGGAGTATTCAACAAATACTTCTGTTTTGTTTTGGAAAAAAATGCATGATGTAAGTCATATAAAATGACAACACTCCATTCCACTAGTATCTCAGGAGGATTTTAAAAAGCATCTAGTAATGTCAGACATTTTTAAATCAGGAGGTCCAGATAACTTGCATCCAAGAGTTTTAAAAGAGCTGGATGAGGAGCTTGTTGGACTGTTAATGTTGATTTTCAATAAATCTTGGAACACTGGGCAGTTCTGGAAGCCTGGAAGAAAGTTTGTGTTTTGCCAGTATTTAAAAAGGGTAAATATTTGACATCAATCTCGGGCAAGATAATGGAGCAGCTGATGCAAGATTAAAGGAGAGTAATATAATTAATGCTAATAAACATGGGTTTATGGAAAATAGATCCTGTCAAACTATCTTGGTATCTTGTTTAGATGAGATTACAAGTTTGGCTGATAAAAGTAATAGTATTGATGTAATATGCTTGGACTTCTGTAAGGCATTTGACTTGGTACCACATCACATTTTGATTAAAAGACTAGAATAATAAACATGGCACACATTATATGGATTAAAAGCTAGCTAACTGATAGATCTCAAAATATAATTGTAAATAAGGAATTATCATCAAAGGGGTGCATTTCCATTGGTTTCCAGTGGGTTATTGGCCCTACACTACTTAACATTTTTATCAAGGGTCTGGAAGGAAACATGAAATAATCACTAATAAGGTTTGCAGATTACACAAAAAATGAAGGAATGGTAAATAGTAAAGAAGACAGGTTACTGAAACAGAGCTATATGGATCCTTTCGTAAACTGGGGTGCAAGAAAATGTGTTTTATTACAGGTCAATGTAATTGTATGCATCTAGGAACAAAGAATGTAGGCCACATTTACAGGATGGGGGACTCTATCCTGGGAGACTGACTGAAGAAGATTTTTGTGGGGGGAGGGGCAGGGAGATAATCTGCTGAACACAAGCTCCCAGTGAGACTCTGTGGCTAAAAGGGCTAATGCGATCCTTGGGTGCATAAACAGGGGAATCTCAAGTAGAGAGGTTATTTTACCTCTGTATTTGGCACTGGTGCAACCAATGCTGGATTATTGTGGACAGTTCTGATGTCCACAATTCAAAATGTGTGTTGATAAATTGGAAAGGGTTCAGAGTAGAGACACAAGAATTATTAAAGGATTAGAAAACATGCCTTATAGTGATAAACTAATCTGTGATTGAGCAACTTGTGTCTAACAAAGAGAAAGTTAAGGGGTGATTTAATTACAGTCTATGAGTACATTAATCAGAACAAATATTTGTATTGGGCTCATCAATGTAGCAGAGAAAATAACAACAACATGATCTAATGGCTGTAAATTGAAGATAGACAAATTCAGACTAGAAATAAGGTGTACATTTTTAACAGTGAGGATAAATTAACCATTAGAACAATTTAGCAAGGATGGTGGTGGATTCTCCATCACTGACCATTTTAAAATCAAGATTGGATGGTTATCTAAAAAGTATGCTCTAGGAATTATTTTGGGGGAATTCTATGGTCTGTTTTATGCAGGAGGTCAGATTAGATGACCATAATAGTCCTTTCTGGCCTTGGAATCTATTAATTACTCCAGCACTTCTCAGGAGGCTCTCAGAATGCCACAAGAACAGGCTTCTACAGATTGAGCCCAGGTAGTTTTACAAAGACATGCACCAGCTGGCATCTGCTGCCAGGCGTGGTTGCCATACAATGAATACCCCTCAATCCTGACAGATGAACAGCAGACTTTGAGCTATAGTCTCAAGTCACAGATTTTGCTAGATGAATATTGGAGACCTTTGATGATTTTCATATGCCATCTGGACATGGCCTAACTATATCCCATAGGAATGGAAATTTTAAAAATTAATACTTCCACCTTTTGAAACTAAAAGGCAAAGTCTCTAGTGTGCCTGAACACAGCACGAGCTCAGGAACCAGACAGCTTTAATGTGGTGTCATTAATTTGACTTGACCAGAAGAATGTATGGTATACTATATTGTATGCTCATTGGGCCATATAAATAAAGAGATTTATTTATCAAGCAAAGTCAGAGAAATTCCATCCTTTCTAAGATGTCTCTTTCCTGATGCCAGACATTCTGTAGCCTCACAGTTAGTCCATGTACTTGTCCACAATTTGAAGTATTTTGCTTTGCTTAATTATCATTTGCTAAATATGCCATTTACTTCTCCCAAATGCCTTGGAATTTCACTAATAAGTCTCTGTATAAATGAAAAGCTAATGAATATTAGAATAATTTGTACTGATTAGTTTGTGATAAATTTAGCCCCCTCTTCTTTTTCTTGACATTCATGACTAGATAATTTTCTCTGAAGCATTCATTTTATTTTATGAAAGTTTCTACACTCTTCCTCTATTCTATGCATACTATTTAAACAAGGCTGCTGAGTTGGAATTGGTCACATGGTATTCTGTTAACTACTAAGATTATCAATTCAGATAGGTTTAGGTTTTTGATGGGAATGCTCAGTCAATTTAAGATACACTTCCTTTTAGTGATCAACCACAAAAAATTAAAATTCACTTTACATTAGGCTTAATGCTAGTACAACTGAATCCCATGAGTATTCATGAGAAACCAACACCACAATCATGGATAAACCACATTCTTTTAAATAGTCAAACAAACCTTTGAAGAACATTTTTTCACAGTACTGGCCAGGTTCTAGTTGGATGTATTATGATAGGTGCTGCATGTTTATTACTTTGAAATATGATTTTGTGTTTAGGAACAGCAAGAAAATACATACTATGGTCTTCAATACATGAAGATTAACCATATACTTTCACTCATAATTACCTTGACTTTAAATTAAGAAAACAATAAAACAAGAGAACTAAAGTAACATCCCTGTGTCCTTGTCTATACTAAGAAATACAGACACCTACTTAACCACTGGTACAGCTCGATCAATTGCAGCAGCAGCCAATGCCTCTATGTAGATAGGACTCACATTCTTTACACTGTTAACCCTACTGCACTATGTCCTCTAAGCTTTCTGAGAGTAATAGACACAGTGATAAAAACTCCTGAGTAGAGCTGGCCAGGAATTTTCCATTTAAACAATTTTTAAACTAAAACAAGTTTCTGTAAAATCAAAATTTTCCACGGTAAAGTTCAGAATTTTCCAAGGTTTGATAGTTTTCCATCTGGAAAACCTAAAGTAAATATTTCATTTCATGTTGGTTCAACCCAAATAAAAATATTTTTGTTTGCTGAAGTGAACTGAAACATTTTATTTTTGAGCCAGTTCAGCACTAATCTGCATCTGCCTCTGGTGTTGCTCTGCCTCATGGGCACTTTATGTCCCATTCTCCCTTAAGGGGCAGGCTAATTGGCCAGATTACGTCTCCTGTGAGGCACCATGGTCTCCCCTCTAACCGAATTGCGTGGTGTATCACAGGAGTCATAACAGCAGAAGATGTAGCCTCGCCTGGCAGCCTGGCCCATAGAGAAGAATGGGACATTAAGCTCTCAAATGACAACTCCCATGAAGCATCATGGCACCAAAGGCAGATGCAGTTTAGTGTTGAACAGGCTCAGAATGAAGTATTTCAGTTCAGCAAAGCCAATGTTTTGTTTCAGGAGTGTAGAGACATTTCATTTCAATCCGAAATGTCAAAACAAAATGTTTAGACACTTCTAAGACAACGTTTTTCCAAACTTTTTTTGGTCTGTGAAAAATTTCAGTGTTGTGACTTCTTGTTCTGATTTGGGATGAAAATAAGCATCAAAGAGTCAAAATTCCTGCAGGATGGAAATCCTGATTTTCATGCAGCTCTATAGCCTCCAGAGTTGCTACACTACCAGTGCTGCTCCGCTGGTGGTATTATGCTTCCCTATGTTGCCAGTGAGAGAGCGTATACTGTGTGTGTCTCTCTGCTCTGGAGCAGGCTGTATCTGAACAAAACATTGCAGCAGCCTTTGTAGCAGGGAGTAGGAGTATTTCCATTTAAAAAAGTATAGAGAAAACAAGTGATAACAGAAATAATCTACATACAAAAATAAAGCTAAGTTTGGGAAACAGTGTAATAATTGGCAGCTCCCATTTCTCACACAACATTTGCTCCAGTGGGTGTATCTTGATGCGGATGGTTAACATGCTTGCTCAGTACGATTCAGGAAGCATGCTCTCTGTTTCACTGAAGGAGCCCTGCTTCAAAGTGCAAACTACTCGTCACAGGAAATAAGAACCTGAAACTTGCAGAGAAAAGGATGTGGAATATACAGAAAGTTGGCAGATGTAACTGCGTGCCAGGGATGATCCCACAAATCCATAAATATTGATGACTTTGCAGTCTCTGAACGTGGATTATTCAGAACAGTGAAGCCTGCAGCTGCACATTCACAGCTTGTTATTCTCAAAAAGAACATTCCTAACAGGAATGTGCATCTCTTTTCTGTCTCTAAAAGTTCCCCACTGTTCTTTTTAACAGAGCTAAAACAATGCTTTCCCTTCTGTCTCCCTGAATTGATACTTTATCATAATAATGAAAAGGGGCAAAAAAAAAAGGCTCAAAGACTTTCACCCCGTTATTACTAAAATACTTCAGAGAGTATGCTGTAAGGATGGGGAAAGAATGTAAAATGTTCAGAATCACCTTTTCCCAAAAGTATGTTACTTATGGATAAACAGAGATGCATGATGTCACAGTGATCACAATGGATACGTTACATGTATCACAGATGGATTGGATAGGTAAGATTCAATAATGTCAGAAAACATCTTCTCAATTCATGCACTTTAAAGATGGAACCCAACCAAACCTTTAGATTCAGACACCTCTTAAAACTTTATTCAAGTAAAATTCAGAGATCATGGCTAACTTAACGTAGCCAAAAATATTTACTGTACCATTATGCTGTGGATACCACTCCACAACTGGGTACCTGACTGACCTAATCAAGGATTTCTTGCCTTTGAAACAAGTTACATTTGAAGGTAAACTGATTACAGCTCTGAACATTTCAAATGGGCTAGAGCTAGTCTGAGTACAGTACTGAGAGCCCAAAACTCCCGGACTCTGATCCTAGCTCTGACACAGATTTGTTGCACAACCTTAGTCATATCACTTAAATTCTCTGGCCATATCTACACTACTGAGACTATAGTGGAATAGCTATGCCAGCATAACCCTGTAGTGTAGATGCAGCCTACCACAACAGAAGGTTTTTTTTCATTACTGTAAGACCACCACTACCTCTGGGAGCATTGTTTCATTGACCTTGTTGCTTCTACACCAGGGGTTAGATCAGCATAGCTATGGTGCTGGGGGGGGGGGGGGATTTTTCACAAATGGAAGAACGGAAAGGAAATATTATATGAAGATCCACACAACTGACCGTGAGTGAGGGTTCATTTTGATGCCACAATGGGTAACTTTTAGGAGGTACCACCAGTCAAGAAGATGGCAAGCCCAAGGAGTCCAGCAAAGCATTGGAGACAAACCAAGATCAAGACGAACTAAAAGGATACAGGGCTGGCAAGCCCCCTCCCCAGAGCACACAATCATATTTTGAATGTTTACACACTCTACCGAAAGTGATATCTAATTTTGGTGACTCCAGGGGGTGGAACTTATGTTGTGGCTGGACTTTGGAAGAGCACCATTGACTCTCCAACTTGACCCTGGCAAAATGTGGATTAATAGTACTATCTACAGTACCTACTTCATAGCGGTGGTAAGTGTACTAACTGAATAATGTTTGCCTACTGCCTTGAAGATAAAATCATTAAATAATTAATGTTCTTTTATTTTAATTTCTCACCAGCAGGCTATCACAACCTAAGACTTAGGACCTGATCTGGCCACATTTAGTAGGGACTTTCTCTATGAGGACTCCCACTGAACTGAGTGTGCTCCAAGGAGGTAGGTTTGGGACATGATCTCTAAATCATTGTCAAAAGCACTTAGGGCCACAAAAGGACAGCTCTGGGTGCTCCAAATATAGTCATGTGGTCATATTTAGGACAGCACTTAAATATGTGCTTACATTTATGCACATTTAAGCCATACTGACTTTTATGGGACTTAAAATAAGTACGTGCTTAAGTGCTGTCCTGAGTAGGGATGCTTTCCTGAATCAGGGCCTAAGTCAGGAATTGCAAGTTACAGTACTCAGGAAAAAACAGGGGAGTGGAACTGGACTCATGCACATACCATTAGTGGATATGCAACTAAGCATGTATGGTAATCAATATCATCATACCATAATTTCACCTGAGATATTGCTCCAGAATGCATCAGATAACAGGGTTCATTTAGCCACAGTGATTGCTATTACCATGTTTACCAATAGTGGTATCACATATTGGTGTATTTCCCTGCACATAGAATAGAAACAAACAGTGGTGTGACAACTGTTGGTAAATGTTGACTTATAAAGGGAGATCAATATGTAAAGAATCAACAATACATTTTGCCTAAGTGGCAGGGAGTTAGCTCATTCAGAGACTTCATTTTAACCATCTTCCAAAACGTGAGGCAAAATAGAATGGATTCTTTGAACTCATTTTTTGGTGGGCAGATGATGGTGCTGAAATAATTTTTCATGTTGAAAAACAGATTTTCCATTCTCCATAATGAGTTGTGTTCTGTATGAAATCCCAATGAAAGCAGTAGTGATTAATTGGCAGAAAAAGTTAATTCAAAATGAGAATGCAGACAGAGTGTCCCCTTCATAGGCAGTAGTGTCTGGTTTAAATGAAGACAAATTTCTCTTTTTAGATTGCCAATCAGTCTTTTGGGAGAAGGTAGTGCTGCTCCGGGTAATAAAAACCTTTCTTTAATTATATTTTTCAGGTTTTAAATGTCTTCAGATGTTTGAAGGGAACACCTCCATACAGATGTCTAAGGCATTTGCGCATTATGAATCTTTCTGACTTTTGTTTAAATGAATCACAAATTTGATAGTGAGATTTAGTCTGACTATTGGATTAGCTGTCATCACGTTGTAGATTTCCTATTATGAATTGCAGGCAGTTACAACTAAAATGGCCAGCATCAGGAACAACATGAATCTGGGATAGTTTTGTGTAATACATATATTGGGCAATTATCTACATTTTAGAATTTTTAGCATTACATTTTATGTCTATGGGTATATTCCATTTCACACAGACTTCATGGGTATGTTGCTCCAAGGGCACTTCCAGCTCCTTGCAGGATCAGGCTTATTGTCTGTGTTTAGAATAGTCATTAATAATATGGCTAGTTTAGGTTTCTCTCTTTCTGTACTTCATTGTTCTGTTTTTCTTTCCAGATGAACAGCAGGAATGAACTCAGAAGCTCTTCCTTTTGAGCATATATATTCAGTATGGGATTTATATAGGCTATAAAGTTGAAAAAAACCCTTTCCATGAACTCACTCCAGCTTACTTCAAACTCTCGCTGTCCCCCCTTTTCCTGCTCCCTTTGCTCACCTTGCCCTAATCTTCTCTGTCACCCTGCAAAAACTGGCCACTGGTGGTACAAGAGCCCAGTGAGCTACTGCACACCAATTCCACTGAAGCCACATGGAGCTGCAGTTGCTCAGGCCCAGAAAGAATACATAATATGCAGCAGTGATATGCACAGATAACAGACACGAGCCAAGACATGTGGCCTCTAATTTGGGGTGTTGCAATATTGCACACGCTACTTGGACCACTGGCATCCAAAAATAGAATCCACTTTTGAAACTTTGGGCCACAGTAATTCATAATAATTGCCATTAGACTATCCCTCTACAAAAGCCTGACCCTGACATCAATGGGAGCTGCAGGAGCTCAGCACCTCTCAGGATCAGGCCCTAACTCAAACTGCAACCCTTATACACATAAGTCTGGAAAAGGATTACTCATGTGAGTAGTGACTACAAGATTGGGCTCTAGCTTTTACAAACATTCTTAAGAATATAATCTCTCTTGCTTTGCACAGCAAAATGTTGCGTCTTTCCTTTTATTCCTGATATTTCCTTTGTGCAGTTGAATTAACATTACTTAACTATTCCTCTTAACAGTCTAGGGCTTAGTTTAAATATTCCAATGCCTCCAATGAGAGTTTTCTGTATGTATCCAGATGTTCAGATTTGCCTGACTGTAAATGATTAATCCTTTTTTCCTTTAATATTTATTTCTACATTAACTTCATACGATCTGACACAAGTGTGTTACCATTACAGATATATAAACACAGAAAAATTATTACACAGACTGAATCAAACTTGTGCATCGTGTGTGTGGTTGAATTTTAAACACAAACAGCTTCAGAGAGCTTATCCACATAAAAGTAATAATTAACATTCCTAAAGTAATAACTACTCAGTCGGGTTTTGTTCAAACATTTGCATGCTTTCAATATGTGCGTGATATGCTTCAGTCTTAAAGCTGCCAAAACACAGCAGGTTACTCAGCATGCATGAAAAGAGCTGACATTACAGTCAGCGGTGACATTTTGTTTGAATGATCCTTCATGCAAGATTATTTCAGCATTCTGTGTGTTTCATTTATGCAAAGTCAGAAGGCAAAATAATGGGAAATAATTGCACTATTTAACACTGCCATCGCTTTCTTGTCTTCTGTCCCAGTACTTGATGTGTTGCTTTAGGTGAAAATTGCCAACACTGGGTCCAAGTCAACTCCATTACAATCAATGGAGTTGTGTAAGGAATGACTTTGGGCCTTTGTGTTACTACCTTGGACATGAAAGGGGAAAACCCACAAAATCGTGTATTTTATTCATCTGTAATAAAGTCATAAATATTACCTTACATCCCTCGGGCACCTTTTAACCCAAAGATCTCAAAATGCTTTACAATCTCCCTCCCTTTCCCTAAACTGCTACTAGTACCTTTCATGGAAAAATTCAAAGCCCTGTGGTGGTTTCTTCAAGATTATCCTCCTTATTCAGCTCCCATTGAAGTCAGTCAAGCACTACAAGATGCTACAAAATGCTAAATGTATCTAATCAGGAAAGAGAAACAATGATTTATGGTAGATTTAATGGGAGTTAGATGCCTATTTGTCATTTGTGCCTTTGAAAATCTCCCCCGCTATGTGCTCAATCCAGGCAGTTAAAAAATTGCAAAACACTTACTGAGTGGATTTGAAAAACAAATAGGTATCTGGAAATCATGATGATCTGATTGCAGAAAAATCCATAGCAGAAAACCACCATAAGTAACAGTAAATTATTCACCGTGAATTATTCACTAAGTTCCAGTAATAATCTCTCTGATTGCTGTTTGATAGAAGGGTTAGAAATAATATCTAGAAATCTTTGATTCTAAAATAGTGGGTCCAGGAATTAAGAATCAGTGCCTTTATTATTATGTAAGCTACCACAGCTCCCAGGTTTAAAGAAAGCATGAGAAATGTTGACAAATACATATGTGGATATACAAATAAGTATGGGAGACAAAAGGGTAAAAACAGTTTAATACTCTAACATATTAAGCTATTCTATATCAGAGAGTGCTTAATGATTTCACTCCACCCTTATTTGTACAGTACTAAGCCCAGTATCTAAGATGATATTTCATTTTAGATCATTTGTTTCTTTAGATGTATTCCATGAAGACACTGTTTCAGCAAGGTCAGCAGGGCTCAGCTATGATTAACAGCTAGTGAAGTTGCCAGCTTAATTCCCTTGCCCAGTAGGTTGAAAACTGCAGCGAGATCAAAACTCTTCTGCTTCAGGACCTACATCTAAGAGTCTGCATGTATCATTACATTATCCAGCCCATGCTTGCAACAGGAACAATGGTTCAGTTTTATGTTTATTCAGCCTTGGCAGTCAGTTTAAGAAAAGGGTTTTTTTTTTAATATAATCCTCCCCAGTTGGGCCAAATCTTGCAGTTGTAATTTAGCTCATGCAAAAATCCCTTTGACTTGGGGGAAGTTCTGCCTGAGTCAGGAGTGCAGGGTTTGGTCCTGGTCTCTTCCATTGTGCTCAATCACTGTAGTATCTGAGCACTTTCCAGCAATGTGGCTAACATCTGTCACGTGTTGTTCTCTCATCCTCTCCCCAGAGGGAAGAGTGTGTGCCCTGGAGTATCTTGGACACACTCCTTGTGTCTGATGATGCATGCTTAGCCAAGTTTGTCAGTGGAAATTTCTACTTGGAAGATTATTACATTTTGCAGCTCATAGTGAGTTCAGCTATGTATCACTCTCACTAGAAATTAGTCTATTGCAGGCGCCTCACTCACAAAAGCACAAGAGAAGATGGAAATTAAAAGCAAACACCACATTTTTGAAGGATTAACTAAGATTGCCACTGAAGTAATAAAGCTTGCTAATAGCATTTTAGAAAAGCACAGTGTAAGAGAAAGTAATTCAATCATTAGATAACTGATCAACTCTTTCCCACTTTCCCCTCTCTTCAAATCAGATCCAGAATACCCGCTTCCTACATGAAAAATCCACAAGTCATTAGCCAATTTAATATATATTTTTTAAAAAATTCAACAAAAAAACAAAACCACTTTTACTTTGTCATGCTACATGCTGGAAAACTATATGATCTTATGTATGTTCCTCCCCTGCCTTTTATGGAATCATTTCTGTTATTAGTTTGCAAGCTACTTGGGACAGGGACCACATTATTATTATTTCTATTGTGGTAGTATCTAGAAGCCCTAGCATGGACTAGGGCCTCACTTGTACAAACGCTGTACCAACAGAACCAAAAAATGGTCTGTACCCCAAGGAACAAGGTTTTTAAGGTCAGGCTTGATAAAACCCTGGCTGGGATGATTTAGTTGGGGATTGGTCCTGCTTTGAACAGGGGGTTGGACTAGATGACCTCCTGAGGTCCCTTCCAACCCTGGTATTCTAAGAACGTATCTTCTTATTTCTATTAAGAGGTGCCCAGCATACTTTCGGGCATTATTTAAATAGCACATGATAAATAATCCAAAAATCAGATTAAATATGGTTAAGATGATGTGTCTGAGGTTTTGGGACTAGAGCTAGTGGGGAAATGTCTATTGAAACAGTTTTTGGGGGGTCAGAAAATGCTGTTTTGATTAAATTGAATTTTTTCCAAAAAACCCATATAGGTTTTCAATTAAATGTCCCACAAATTCCTCGCTCCACCACCATTGAAACAAAAACATTTCATTTCTGAAAATTTCATTCTAGAAAGTTTTTATTTAGAAATTTATTTTATTTTCACTTCTATAGTATTTTTATATAGTTTCTTATATAAACTATAAGTCAGCAGTAGAAGTGCATAATATGATATACATCATATCATGTCAGTATAGTGCATAACATGAAATAACTTCATTTTATGCACTACCACCACTGCCATATCAAGAAATAATACAAATATAAAAAAAATTAAAAGGCAATATTAATTTTTAAATGAAATTTCAAAATTTTTACTAAATAAAATTTTCAAAATAAACGTTTTTCAGAATTTCCATTTCATGGGAAATTTTAAAGTTTTTTTTGTTCCAGTTTGGAATGAAACCCCATTTTGAAATTTCATAGTTTCCCACAAAGTGAAAATTCTGAGTTTTGACCAGCTTTTATTTGGGACACACCAACAAATCTGATTCATTCCAGAAAATGTTAACAGTAGCCACTATAGTCAGTGAATGGCAGCCCTTCTTATATGATGGGAAAATTAACCATTTGTAACCAGTGTCTGATGATTAGGGATAGTAAATAAAGTTCAATCTTACTAGCACCTTTGTGTGTTACACTTTTATTAAAGAAATCTGTGAAACAGTAAAAATTCACATCTGTGAATTTAGAAGTGTTTGTTTATACAGCATCTGCATTGAATCCTGAAATCTGATTGGCTGCTAGTGTTTAACCTTTCTTTCTAGGATATCTGAAAAGAATTAACAGTTCTTAGAAACTCTTTATATCTAAATGACAAAGATAAATTACTAGTGTCCTACTGTAACAGCAGCTAGTTTCAATATCTACGTTGGTTGAAAAAATTGTATGGTGCAGCTACTGCTATTTCCAGGCACCATGTCTTACTTCTGTTCATTAGTTTTGCCTTATACTTTAAGGCAGCCAATTAAATTTTATGCTTCCCACGAAAAAAATCCAAAGAGGGAAAACAAAATAATAATATTTCTTACACGGATATGCTATTTTCTCTAGATTGTGATGTTATAGACTCATGGGGCTAAATGGAGCCCAGTAGAGTTATAGCAGGGATAAACATGCACCAAAAACGGTATTAGTGTGGTTCTGCTCTGAAAGAAACTAAAAATGACACATTCTCAGATATTATCATATTTATTTATTTATTTATTTGTATTACCATAGCCTCTGGAAGCCCTAGTCATGGACCATTGTGCTAGGGACAGAAACACAGAACAAAAAGTTGACCCCTATTACTCCAATAGACTGGCAATCTACCCCTGTGTGTTTCAGTCGCATCTGATTGCTTTAGCAAAAAAAGTAAGTCTTTTCTGCTTCTTACTCCTATCAGAGAGCAAGGTGGATTCTGTTCCTTCTTGTACATCAAACGTGTTTATTAAATTCCAGTCACTTACAGCTGTGCAAATCTATTCAAGGCAATGGGATTGCACAGGTATCACTGAGGGCATCATTGGGCCTACAGATTACTACTGTTAATGATGACCGAGGGGCAGAACACTGCTCAACTCAGACACGTGTGTTGGTCACGGTGGCACTTAGCAATATCACCTTTTAATTTGAAAATTGAGCACAATTGATATTGAAATCACTAGGAGACAAAGAATCCCACAATGCCATTTTTATAGTAACTTTTCCAAGCAGAACAGTACTTTATGGGTCAGTCCAAAGCCCACTGAAGTCAGCGGGAGTCTTACCATGGACTTGAATGGGCTTTGGCTCAGGTCACAAAAACCCAAGACCAAAGAACAATCTGATGCTAAAAGAGGGCAAAACACCCAGTGAAAACATTAGTATATGCACAAGCTAGAGATAAAGTTGAACATAACGTAACATTTTAATAACATTTGCAACTTCTATTGCAAAGCTGCCTTCTTCATAACTGAATGCAACCCCCGTTTTAATAGTAGTTTTCCCTCAACAAAAGCAGCTTTCAGCTACCAACTGGAAAAAAAAAGATTCTGTTTTAATAAAAAAAGATATATACAGTACAGAAAAATATGAATTCTGAAAGCCAAGCCTCTGTTTTCCAGCAGGAGGAAGTTCAAGTGTGCCAGTTTCCAATAGTTCTTGGTTTGGATGCTGTAAGCATGCATGGTGTTTATTGACTTCTAAATTAAAGCAGTCACTCTGAAGACTGAATTGAAAAAGGAGGATAATGGAGGCCAGTCTTCCTTATTCACTGTGTGTGTGTGTAAAATAGCAATAATCAGCAAAGCTTTACCAAATGGATTGCCACCAATTCAGATAAGATATTTTGAAAACAGGAAAAAGTCATCGAGCCAAACATGCCAGTCCTTCCTTTTGTTTATCTCATTCTACTTTCCTGCTTTTTCACCATATCACTCAGTCAATCCCATCCTTCAGTACAAACAACCCTAGATGTCTCCTGGATTGATTTATACTCATTACTGACTTCAATCATTCTCCTTCATTTGCTAACTTTTTCCAGATGTCTATTACTAAAGCCGTGTGAATAATTCACTCGGCAAATTTACCTTCTTTTTCTGCTAGATTTTCTCAAATGGACTGTGAGAAATTATTCACCACTTAATTACTATGGATAGTTCATCTGGGGATTGCTTGTGAGTATTCATGGAACTGGTGAACAGTGTCACTAGCCAGGGAATGGAAACAGAGCTCAAAGTTTTAGTCTTTACAAAGCCCTTTTCTCAGGGCTTTCTTATTATTTACCAACAATCACAAAAGCAAATCAGCTAAAGAAACCACTAGAAAATAATTCCCCAGAGACTTCCCCCATCTTAATCAGCCCTTTTCCCTTTTGACCTAGCTTCCTTTCCTTTTATACCCCACCCTCAGAGCAGTCACATGACCAAATGGTGCCTATTAACTCTTTACAGGCTGCAACACCTTCACCTTGTTGTAATCCTATATCCAACATTTACTAGCATGGGAGTGACTATACAGCTAAGATGATGTAGTGTTATTATGAGAGATACAATATTGCTATATAGGTTAAGCCTCTGAGCATGCCTTGCGTGTATTAGATGTTTCCAGAGGCCTGGGCAGACTAACTGAGCATAGTGCTTATTCGGTTAATAAAATGTTGTACCTTGTCTCCTCACAAACCTCACTCTTGAATGTTTATTAACACACACTGTTGCAGCAGCTTCCCCCTCCCTGCTTTTTTTGAGTCTCTGATACAAGCCAAAATTCCTGAACAGTAATTTACTGGATTTTATTCATTAAAAATCTATATTCCAAATGAAGGAAATGTCCCAATGCCAACACTTTTCAAGGCACGTAATGTATAAATTCACCAGACCTACATTCTAAGCACAGTTTGTCAGCACAAAACATCATTTTATCCTTGTAATGCCACAAGTACATATAACCATCAGCCATGAAATAAAATCAAAATAGGCCTAATGGGTGAGTCCAGAGTGGGTTTTTTCCCCCTGTTAAAGTATTTATTGGATTGCACAAAAGCTCCACTGAGATCTGCACTGCTGCAGTATCAATGGGCTGGTGAATTTCAAGGAAACACACAATTCTTTATTTTAACCATCCTTTCCTGTACACTACTTACCTCTATAAGCATATTTGATTTGGAAACACTCAGTTTTCATACCTCCATCAATAATCTGAAATGAACACTGGAGAGCTTTGGGGAAATATGAGGATGACATCATTACCAGGATCCTGAAATTAATTAAAAGTGACAGCTGAGCACAGTTGGGAAATAAAGCTAAATTGATAACATATTTTGTCTGACTAATTACAACTTTTTAACCTATAAATCAGCATGGAATTATTAAAATACTGTAGTGTAGTTACTCTACTGCAAGTATGACTTCAATGTTCAACTATACATAAAGGTAAACACAATAGACCAAATGTTGATAAACATGGGGCCTATCTAGCAAAAATTTTAGTTACATAAGTAAGCTTCCTTCGTGCAAGTCATCCCACTGAAGTCAATTTTACTCATGTGACTAAAGTTTTAAAGGATCCGGTCCTATATTTGTATTTCTTGTGTCCCTAAGAGGACACTTAGCTGCATGACACCTTTGTGTTCATCATCATGTAGTTCTAATTTCTTCTGATTGAACTGACTGCTTATTTTGAGTCAAAACATTCAGAAGAAATACCTACCCAGTATGGAAGGTAAGAAAGTTTCACATACAAGGAAGTTACTCTATTTATATGGAAGCAGTATATCAGACCAGGCAGTATGAGTTACAGGTCATTGAACTCACATATAAACAAACACATTTTTTAATTAAACTAGTTTATGCTCCTCTTATAAGAAACATTCATGAAGTCATTTCTGATAACTCCTATGGAACAGTTGAGCCATCCTATTTGGAAATATATCTGAAACCTATCCAAGATTTTATGACTTTTCCAGAAGAATAATACATCCTAGTTTTTCCAGCTGGAAAGGTTGGGCAAGTTCCATTTAATGAGTGTTTTTAAATCTCCCAAGTATTAACATCAGGACTAAAGCAAGATTCATTAGTTGAGTATTTAGTATATTTCACAGGTGTGTTTGATGAGACATTTTCATCAGTGATGTTTAGGAGACACAGCAATATAACTCTTTATTCCTTTACATTTCCAAGTGTTCTTTGCAACAAATATCAGGAAACTGAAGAGTCAGCAAGAGAGGGTTAGGACAAAACTGTGTCTGAATGAACACTGAAGTGTTAACAATCTGACATGGCTCTCAATTTTCTTGGTTTTTCATCCCCCAAAGCAGTGATTTAATGACTAAAGCCTCTATTCAGGAGAAATGTTCCACTGCTTTTGCAATGCTCAAGCCAAGGAGGTCATGGAACAGACTTTGGCACCCAGATGAGCTTTTAAGCAAGAAACTTAGCTAGGCCACAGAACCAGATGCCTCCTGCAGAGAGCCTTCAAGAGGTGGAGATTTCATGTTTTTGAGCATCTCCATCCTTGCCCTCCTCTTATGCCCGATTCAGGAGTTGAAACTGGTCTTGCAGATGGAGAGTGAAGAAGATAATCTACTGAGAGACCAATGATCTTCCTTCCATACTGTGGATTACCAATTAGGCATCTCTTTAGCTCCCCTTTTTACTAAAATAATCCTATCTGTTCTTTTGCCATTGGGATTCCTTCTACAACTGACTGGGGTTATTTATTCTCTACCAACTTTCATGTTACTTCCAAATATTAGGGTTAAATATCTGCAGTGGGGCCGTGATACACCTACTAAAGTCAAAGGGAGTCAGTCCATTGAATTCAGTTGGCACTGGATCAGGCCTTTAATTTTCAGCAGCCTCAGAGAACTGCTTCCCCTAGAAGCTGAACTTGGTGCATGCTCAGACTGTTCAATAGACTCCATATGGTCTTCGCACCAGCCAAATTTCATGTGGCCATTAAGGGAGGCAAAGAGAGAAGTTTCTTTGACTAAAAGGAAGGGAGTAGAAACCAGAGATTAAGTTCCACATCCAAGCAGGAAACATTGTCTTCATTAGAACTGGGACAATACTTTAAATAATTTTATGCAAACATCCTTACAGTTTTCTAAATGAGTCTGCTTTGATTATTTATACAACCCTTTGTTCTCTTTCTGGCAATGTGTGGCAAGGGTGTTTGCCAAAGGAGTGGATTTTAAGAGTATATTGCAGAATATTTGCAGAAAGACAATGTCAGATACCTAATCTTGAGTATTCACATAGGAAATATGATTCTAAGAATTAGGCTCAATCAGAAACAATAGTAGGTGTCTCCACTGAAAACAGCTCTAATTCTGAATTTCAAATACTCACAGCAAACTGGTGCTGAATAATCCTTACACCAAAATGTTAGCTCCTAAATTACTGAACAAAATTAAATTCTGCTTGTGAATGACTCATGAAAGAAAAAGAAAAGAAGGAAAATTTGTTGAATGAATTATACATTATGAATTATTTGCTCAGCTCTATTTTTGATTCTTGATGTCCCCCAGGGCCTGAACTGTGAAAGACTGAGGAATACAAAATTTATTTACTACACTCATTATACTGTTGATTTACTGATGATTTGCATCTTGGCTTGATAAGACACTTATGGTTCCAATGTAGATTACAAATGTGCAGTGGTTTAAGGGGACCATCTAGATACATCTTCTGTTCTCTGTGGAAGAACTGTGATCTTAAACAGGGACACTAGCAAACAGTTAAGACCAACTTCTGATGCACTTTCTAAATAGGTATAATATGTTGGGGAAATGACCTGGAGATTCTAAATAAGTTCCAGCTTGAAATACACTGCTTTGTCACTGAGAAAAGCAATCAAACAGCCATGGAGATTGGTGGATGGGACTCAATATTTGACAAAATAGGAAACAAAAGTTAAGAGGAATTTATTTAAATTAAGGCCTGATTCTTCATCAGTGCAAATAATGAGTAATTCCACTGAAGACAGAGGTGCTAAACACGTGTAAATGAGAGGAGAATCAGGTCCATAGTCTTTAAGTTTATATGAAGATATTGCTAACAATAGACAGTCAAAATACATTAAAGCAGTATTTAAGTAAAGTAACACAATTGGTTTATCTTTGGATATTTATTAGCTGTAAGAACTCTAAACTGTTGAAATAACTTACAAAACTAATATGTTCACAAGAGCGATACATCAACAGCTCAGATCCTATGATCAAAATAACAGATTCATTTCATCATTCAATCATGAGCAGAACTAGCTCCTAATGAGTTTTTGGTTCCATCATAGAAAGATCTGCCCTCAAGTAACAGAGACAACTGTATTTTCTTGTCACAAGCCGTAAATACCCTTTGCTTAGACACACTTTTGTTGTGAACATCAAAATTATGTTTCCATCATTTAGAAACACTCTGAAATGGACCAAGTACGAAATATTGCCCACCAGACTTTGTTTCCTGTTCAGCTCTTCCTTACTGTAGAGATTACATGCACATGGAGCTCCAAAGCATAAAAGGCTCATTTTGTAAGTCTAATGTTAAAGTTATGTGCTGTTGCTCACTAGACCAGCTCCTAAAAAGCATATTTAAAAATCAGAGGAGTAAAGGAGCCCTGTCTGGCAGCTGTGAAAACTTTCACTGCTAGCATAGCCAAGCAGATGCTTCAGCTTAACATTTACCACCCGCCCGTTTAGAGCAGTGGTCAGCAAAACCATCTCAGGATTCTGAGTCCTTTGGATGGCAGAACTATTGCAGGCTGCCAATCAGAGTAAAGGTGGCTTTATGTTCGGTCATATTTTAGTTTGTGAATATTCAATTGTATTTTATTTTAGATTAATTTTAAAGCCAGTAGAAGTGGTGAGGCATAAGCTGATAAACCTGCCATGTTCCAATAGAAAGATGCATGGAAAGAAGAGCACACAACAACTTGTATCATTAGACACATGGCACCTTCAGTCTCAGATTAAATGTAAAGATGACACCAAAATTTAAGGGTCTGTTACCTATGCAAGGAAAGAGTGTATTCCCAACTATACTTTTTGTTCTTTATGTATGGGCTGTATCCTGCACTACTAAAGTCAACAGGACTTCACTTCAGGGCAGGATTCAATAGAGCTGGATATACTGTTTATATACTATAATATACTATTCCTCAAGGGACTGATACTCCAGTCTATACTCCCCATTGATGTAAGGGTTGCCAAATCTAAAAGAAGTGCAAAGTGCCAACAGATTTGTTTGGTTTGAATGGGTATTATCTACATGGTTCAGAATCCTCCTAGATAGGGTGACCAGACAGCAAGTGTGAAAAATTGGGATGGGGTGGGGGGTAATAGGAGCCTATATAAGAAAAAGCCCCAAATATCGGGACTCTCCCTATAAAATCAGGAGATCTGGTCACCCTACTGCTAGGCCTTCACCTCATCCAGATTATATTAGCACCAAAAATACATGTAGAATATTAGATGTGTGGATGCTGAATATACCTTTGTATGCAATGAATTGTGAGGGCTGCATATGGTAATTCACAAATGGCAAAACCATGAGTGAGTTGTGCTAAAGCATCTCTAGCTCATTGAATAATAATAAAAAACCCAGCACATTTACTGTCCTTGGATGGAGTATTCTGTTTATAGTGGGACATGCAATATATTCTATTTTTTCCACTAGTTTAATATCACCAGGCTTCTAGGCGGTTGCTTGTGAAGACACCAGGGAGAGTAAGAATTACACAACCAAGTTAGTTTGATTGAGTTATAAGAGTTTGAAATTCTGGAAACAACTTGCAAGAATAGTTAACATTACAGTGGCTGCCATTAAATAGTCAATGTTAATCTACAGTTTCTACAGCACAGTTATCTCCTGTAACAGAGAAGGAAACAATTTAGGAATCTCAGTTAGTGTGTGCTGTAGAAACTATTGGTAAACATTGACTTCAGAGTGGCTGCCATTAAGTTGTCTATTTGCCTTTGGTACTGATACTGTCATAAACAGATAGTTAAGGGTTAAGGTCTCTTTTACCTGTAAAGGGTTAACATGCAGTACCTGATGACCACCTGACCAGAAGACCAATCAGGGACAAGATAATTTCAAATCTCTGTGGAGGGAAGCCTTTGTCTGTGTTCTTTGTTAGAGTTCTCTTTTTGGATCTTAGGGCTAGTTTACACTTACGAGCCGGGTCGACGCGGTGAGTTCGACTTCTCGGAGTTCGAACTATCGCGTCTAATCTGGACGCGATAGTTCAAACTCCGGAAGCGCCGCGGTCGACTCCGGTACTCCACCACTGCAAAAGGCGGTGGCGGAGTCGACCTTGGAGCCGCGGACTTCGATTCCGCGGCGTCTGGATGGGTGAGTAGTTCGAACTAGGGTACTTCGAATTCAGCTACGCTATTCACGTAGCTGAATTTGCGTACCCTAGTTCGACCCCGCTTCTTAGTGTGGACCAGCCCTAAGAGAGGCCAGACATGTCTCCAAGTTCTCCTGGAGTAGTTCCTACTATTCAATAGTGAGTATTAATTAGAAAGGCGAATTAGTCTTATAATTTGATTTCTACATTTGCAATTGTGTGTTTGCTGAAGGAAATTCTTTATTCCTGTTTGCTGTTACTTTGCTTTTACTGAGAAAGAAAGGGGGAGGGGGAATGCTCTCCAGGTTTATAGGTTAGACTCTGTGTATTGTTCCATCTTGGATTACAGAGACAAGTTACTTTCTTTTTATTCTTTAATAAATCTTTTCTGTTAAGAACTGGGTTGATCTTTCCTTGGGTGGATTCTCAGGGAAAGGGGAGGAGGGAAGCATCCCTCTGTAGTGGATCCCGGTATCTCTCCTAGGAAAAGGGGTGGGGGGAGGAAGCAGGGGGGAATGGTTTATTTCTCCTGGGTGTAAGAACTCCATGGATTTGGGGCTCTTGGGATCCCCAAGGATTTTGGGGAAGGACTGTGTCCCAATCCATGTACCTGATTGGGTGGTGGCAGCTTTTACCAGATCTAAACTAGGATTTTTAGTTTAGAGGGAAACCAGTGCAGGTCCCCATTTTGGAACCCAACAGCTCTAAGTGGGGGTGAGACCTATGACAGATACAAAATAACTCACACAGGAAACGAATAGCACAAAGGTGGATAACAGAATGCAAGTTTTCCATCCTCTGGTTAAAATGTGGCTAGATACTTAATTATATTAATTAATAACAAAAGATAGGCAGTGAGTGACCAACGGGATTGGATGCCATCCAATAGCTGGCCATAGGATGACTGCTCGTGAAACCAGATATAGATTTCAGTATGTCTTCTAGTGGAGAAGTGTCCACATCATGAAAAATACAATCCTTGATACAGACTTACTAGAATTTCAGCTGAGATGTCAAAATCTAAAATGACATGAAAAATATACAACTATCCTTTCCTCTCCAGATGTGGATGTGACAGATAGGGAGGCAGTGTTGCTGAAACTGTGGATAAAATGGAAGACTTCAGTCACCATCAGCCTATCACAAACCTTTCACTAGTACTACATTCACAGAGATCTCTTCTGGGCTCAGTAGGGCCATTTATGCAGTGAAGAGTGGCATCAGGAGAAATGGTGGACAGAACTGGCAACAGAGCCAGAAAAGTACCCAGAAGTCACCTACTACAGGACAAAGAAAGTAACAGAATGCCACTAGCTGCCACCTTCAGCCCCCAACTAAAACCTCTCCAGCACATCAAGGATCTACAACCTATCCTCGAGGACGATCCATCACTCACAGATCTTGGGAGACAGGCCAGTCCTTGCTTACAAACAGCTCCCAAACCTGAAACAAATACTCACCAGCAACCACACACCACACAACAAAAACATTAACCCAGGAACCTATCCTTGCAACAAAGCCTGTTGCCAACTCTGTCCACATATCTATTCAGGGGACACCATCATAGGGCCTAATCACATCAGCCACACTATCAGAGGCTCGTTCACCTGCACATCTACCAATGTGATATATGCCATCATGTGCCAGCAATGCCCCTCTGCCATGTACATTGGCCAAACCGGACAGTCTCTATGTAAAAGAATAAATGGACACAAATCAGACATCAATAATTATAACATTCAAAAACCAGTTGGAGAACACGTCAATCTCCCTGGTCACTCGATTACAGACCTAAAAGTCGCAATATTACAACCAAAAAACTTCAAAAACAGACTCCAACAAGAGACTGCTGAATTGGAATTAATTTGCAAACTGGACACCATTAAATTAGGCTTGAATAAAGACTGGGAGTGGATGGGTCGTTACACAAAGTAAAACTATTTCCTCATGTTTATTTTTTCCTGCTCCTCACACTTTCTTGTCAACTGCTGGAAATGGGCCATTTTGATTACCACTACAAAAAGTTTCTCTCTCCTGCTGGTAATAGTTCACCTTACAGATCACTCTCATTATAGTATGTATGGTAACATCCATTATTTCATGTTTTCTGTGTACATATATATATCTTCCTACTGTATTTTCCAATGCATGCATCCGATGAAGTGGGTTTTAGCCCACAAAAGCTTAAGTTCAAATAAGTTTGTTAGTCTGTAAGGTGCCACAAATACTCCTGTTCTTTTTGCTGATACAGACTAACACGGCTGCTACTCTGAAACCTGAAAATAGTTCAGTTCCTGTTAAAAAACAAAAACAGTCTTAGACATTTCCATCAGTGCTATCAGCTTAAAAAACTTCAAGCATTTTTCACAGCCCTGCAGAGGAATTCAGGTATGTTTAAAACTCCTCAAAAGAAATACCTCTACAATGATTTAACTCAGCAACCTTACTCCATGCCCAGCATTATATCTGCAGACTCCATCCACCACAGCAGAAATCTAAAAGAACAGGAGAGATATGCTATGCCCTGGGGAAGGCAAGGCTGAGCATTATGGCTCACATATTCAGCAGAGCTGGGCAGAGGACAGAAGTTCCATTTCACAAAGGATTTCAAGATGTAGAAATTTGTCTCTCTTCTAATCAGAGCAAAAACTGACATTTCAAAATTCTCTGAAAATTTTAAAAACATAATTTCAGCTTATTCAAAGTGTTTGATTTTGATTGTTTTATATAATACAAAACAAAAACAAAATAAAGTAATTTCAAAGTGAAAAATTGAAACATTTAATTCTAACAATATCATATCGCCACTATATAAATCCATGATATGCCCACACCTTGAATACTGCATATAGTTCTAGTTGACGCATCTCAAAAAAAGATATATTAGAATTGGAAAAGGTACAGAGAAGGGCAATAAAAATGATTAAGGGACTGGAACAGCTTCCATATCAGGAGAGATTAAGGAGACTGAGTGTTCAGCTTAGAAAAGAGATGACTTAGGAAGGATATGATAGAAGTCTATAAAATCATGAAGGGTGTGAACAAAAAGTGTTATTTACCCTTCATATAAGGCAAGAACCAGGGGTCACCCAATGAAATTAATAGGCAGCAGATTTAAAAAAAAAAACAAACAAAAAAAAAACAAAGGAGTACTTCTTTACACAACTCACAGTCAACCTGTGGAAATTGTTGCCAGGGGATGTTGTGAAGGCCAAAAGTATAACTGGGTTCAAAAAAGAATTAGTAAGTACACGGAGGATAGGTCCATCGATGGCTATGAGCCAAGATGGTCAGGGATACAACGCCATGCTCTGAGTGTCTTTAAACCTCCCAACTGCCAGAAGCTGGGACTGGATGATGGGGGATGGATCACTCAATATAGTTGCCCTGTTCTGCTCATTCCTTCTAAAGTACTTGGCATTGGACTGTCAGAAGACAGGATACTGGCCTAGATGGACCATTGGTATGACCCAATATGGCCATTCTTATGTCAGAACTTTTTTCCCCCACCCCAAAAATCTCCAGTGAAAATAATCTGATTTCAGTTAAATCAACCTGATGGAATGGCATAATTCTCATGGAATATGACTCTGTCAAAGTTCTGTCTCTACTCTTCTGCCACAGCCATCTGTTTGGGGTAGCGTACCAGTGCACTGTCCTGGCAGTTGCTCTGAGGGGACATCATGCCTAGAGCTCCAGCAAGCACAGATCTCAGTGCCACCCCTTCTAAAGATGAGGCCTCTGCTCCACTCTATGTCAGCTAGTTCTATGTGCCAGAATGGGGCCTATTACCTTGCCTCTCCCTGCTAATTTTGAAGAAATTAGGAACAACGCTGGATCTAGCCTTGTATATTCATTTTGCCTGACCCCTGCATGGATGGGCAAGGGGGAAGCTCTTTAAATTTCTCTCCAGCTGCCCATCCATACATGGTCTTGCCCTAAATATACAGTAGTAAAGTTGCTAAAAGATACTTGGCTGTTAGTTCAGTTTAGCAATTTATACTAGGATGTAATGAATGACTGTTTTGTCATCAATCTGTCACAGTACAAATATTCTGAGTACTGTATGACAGCTTTAATAATATGCCTTTGGTTAGTGGCAAGAGTGGCTAAAAATGAATTCTTGCTGTTGGAATATTGCATGTCTACGAGGTTAACCACACTTTGGCCAAAATAGAGTTAGAAACTAGCCTTGCAGTTTCATGAGAATGCAGCATAGTACACAACATTGATAAGGAATTCCTCAATGATCCTTGCTTTCTGGGCCAATTCAGACCCGAGGTAAGTGAGTTCAATTCCAATGGACTTTACTAAAGCTACACTTGCTTAAACTAGATCTGAAATTGGTCCTCTATGTACAGGAATGTCTACTGATCTCTCTCTGCCAAATTCCATCCTCAAAAGAAGGCATATAATTCCTATGGATGTAAACTGGAGTCATGTCTGAGAAGAAGTCAGAATTATTCTTATAGACAGAGCTGATAGCATCACCTATAGTTAAGGTTGCCTGACAATTTCCATTATAAGAGTCCATTTCAACTGCTTATAACTTAATTGAGACTTCAACCATTCAGACAGAGAAGTCTCAGCTTGGGGTTCTGCCTTAGCCTGATTTTTTTTTAATCTAAAACCAATCCAGATGTTTCAGAGAATGAGATGTGGGGCGGAGAATTTTTGCCCATGTTAAAACATTTGTACAACCATTTATTTAACTGAGAAGCTCTAGCACCTCTATCTTTCGAGCAGGGACTTTAACTTTGGTAGGGTTGTGGCATTTGTGTCAGGTGGACCTTTTTCTACTCCTGTGGCAATCTGCCCAAATATGACCAAGTTATAAGCCTGTGAAAAATGAGTTGGCACATGCTCAGTAGACATTTAAAAGTTTGGCAGATAAATTCTCAGAAGGTTCCATCTACATAGATCATACTCCATCCCCTCATAACTCCTCTGTGTGCCCAGACTGTGCATGTGCCATCCTCAGAGCAATCAAGCATGCTCCATCCCAGGGATGAAGGGTTAGAGCAGGATTTTCCCTGAAATTGCGCTTCCCCATCTTCTGAAGGCCACTGTGGTGCTGGACATAGGGACAGAGGAGGGAAGACACGTTACCCTTGCTGGCACTCAGATACCCTGGACAAGGAGGCAAGTGTCTGACTGGAATATAGGGGGGAAAGGAGCAGTTGGGGTGGATGGAGAACAGGAGTGGGGTGGCCAGGGCACAGCTGGGAAGGAAAAATAGGACCACCGTAGGGTATGGAAAAAGGAGTGAGAGGATAAGAACTGGGGAGACAAGGAGTAGAGGGTGGGGACAGGAGCCTGGGGAAAATGCAATAGAAGCTGGGGGTAGGAACAGATGCAGGATCTGAGGAGCAGGGTGGGGTGGGGCAGGAATGGGGTGGGGGCACAGAAGTCAAGGGAGAATATGAAAAGGTGAGAACGGGGGTTCAGGAGTACAGTGGGGGGCAGGGACAGGAGAGTCGGGAGCGGGGATAGGAGCAAAGGGAGAACACTGGGAAAGAGGATAAGAATTGAAGCAGATGAGGACAGGGATAGACAGGTTTATAACCAGTAGAGAACACTCTGCTCCAAAATCTGGAATTAAAGGATTCCAGAGTCTCAACATTCCTTTCCCATCAGCAAATAGCTCTGAAACCCACTGGCAAAGTATGTCCCATCCTGCTCCTTTCTAGGTTAGCTCAAGTAGTGGAGGTGTGTAGTGTGAGGTCGCAAATAGATCTCGTCAAAAATTTTGACCAACCTTTTTGGAGCAGGTGAGGGGGAGGGAAGCAGAGTCACATTGATTTTGGTGAATTGTTCTGGATGAAATGAAAACATTTGGTGGGGCAATATCTAAATGAACCCTTTAGATATTTTCAAAACATTTCAATTTTGGGAGCTAGATTCACAAAGGGATTTAGGCACCACTCACAGAGGAGGAGCAGGCAGTGGAGCCTCAGCCCCTCAGTAACCGTTAGCCCAGTTAGAAAACTCACCTAGGATGTGAGAGACCCAGATCTGAATCTTCACTCTGGAGCAGGGACCCAGGTGTCCCCGCTCCCAGGTGAGTGCCTGGCTACAGAGTCATTCTCACTTTCTTTCTCTGGCTCAATATTCAAGTGTTTTATACAAAGTGGAAAGTTTCAACAGGTAAAAGACCCATTCTAGAAAATCCTATAGCCTGGTGGTTATGGGATTCACCCAAAAGGGAGGAGAACTGGATTCAAGTCCTTGCTATAAATGGGGGACTCAAATCTGGGTTTCCCACATCTTAAGTGATTACCCTATCCACTGCACTGAAGATAAGGAGACTTGTTCATTTTTGTGAATCTAGCTCTTAATTTCCTTTACTTATATTAAAAATACCCCACATGAAATGTTTCATTTTGAGTTGATAAAAACATTTGTTTCAATGCAAAATAAAATTTCTGATTTTTTCCAATTCATCAAAAAATCCAAAGAATTTCAGCTTTGGTTCAACTGGAGCCAATTTCCACCACCCCTATCAATTGCCAATAAGCAAAAACAAAAACAAAAAAACAAAAAGTTATTTTGCACAACTCTTGTGCCAGCTCTGCTGATGATCCACTCAGTCCAAAAATTTTATGTTAAAAAGATCATTAACGTTGCAAAGCAGGGTGGATTGATACACAAAATTTCTGATTTAAATATCAGGAAACCTTGATGTAAATAACTGATTTTAATCATGTTTTTCATTTTGTACTTTTTAGGTTTTTCAGTTTTAAAAAGGTTGATACTCACAGGTTGGTAACTATTAAAACATGTTCATTTGCAACTAAACATAATATTTACACTAAATTTGGAGCTTTTTACTGACCAGGAGGATACACTATATCTATATAAATTTATTTAAGCAATTATATAGCTTTACTTACCTTTGTTCAGAGTCTCAATGTTTACATTTGTTAATATATTTGAAAATGGTGAATGATGCATTTTTATTTACTAGATTTAAATTTTATTTGTGATTTGTGTCAAGCTCTATTAGGATGGAAATTCAAATTCAATCAAAAATACACAAAAATATCATTTTTAATTAAATAAACTACCTTAAATGTGCTGGACAAACTTTTTTCTCATCAAACCATTTTGCATTTAAAACAGATTAAACAACAGAAGTATCTGTTAGTGAATTGAATTGATGGTTTCTAGTCACCCTGTGCTTGAAGAATTTAGAATTAGTAGATCTGATCCTCTCACTTAGTTTTTAGTCATAGATTGGAAGAGGAAAACAAGCTTTCCTGTTTTTTCAATTTCCAATTGATTTCTTAACTTTGATTGAACTAGTCATTAAACTGAACTTGATGAATAAACTGAAATGAAGAAAATATTCTCTTGGCACCTGCAGAAGGGGCCACTGCTCTCAAAAGCTGGTTTAGCTTTTTGTATTTTAATTAAAATGATTTTAACAGATAATAAATTTAGGCCTTACAATACACTGTCAATTTAAAATTTTAAAGTACTTTTTAAATTTAATTCCCAGTTTATTTTAAAAAGCACAATTTAAATGAAATAATCCCTTTTTTGGACTAAAAAAATCTTCAACTTTTTATTCACCCTGTTCCAAAGTCAAGCACTCAAAAGTTAGGAAATACAAAACTTAAGGTTGCCCTTCATTCAGCTCCCTTGTGCATATGGATTATGACAGTCTTTATGATCACATTATTCTTCCACAGGATCACTGCCTCATTTGTGCACAGGATGGCTGGTGCTCAGGGAACGAATCAGGGATGCCCGGTGAATGAAGCTGTTGTTTCCAAGACTCCTTCCTCGCTTGTGGCAGAAGTTGGAAGATTTGTAGGGACTGAGGCAAGGGACTGCAGGAATAGAAAAGAAGGTCCTCTTTGCTAAGACAGTTGAGTGGCATCCTGGAAAATTGGATTCTATTCCTACCTCTGCCCCAGAGTTCCTATGTGAAGCTGGGCAAGTCACTTAAACCAAAATTTTCATAGGTGATCACTAATTGTGTGTTTCTCGTTTTCTGGGCACCCAGTGGAGATACTTGTAGTCTGCTTTGTCGAAGTGCTGAGCACAGTTGCAACTGAAGTCAATAGGTGCTAAGATCTGAGCATATAAAGTGCTATAAAATGCTAAGCATTTTTTAAAAGAAATCTGGCTTCAGTGATCTCTGCGTCCCTGCTCTGCAACTGGGGCAGTCTGGAATCAGGACCCTGCCCTACAGCATCCTGGGCTTAGCAAAGTTTGGAGCCATGCCTCCCTCAGGGCTTCCCAGGGCCATACACTTCCCCCGAGTTATTTTTAGCAAAGTCACGGACATGTCACAGTCTCTGTAAATTTTTGTTTATTGTCCGTGACCTGTCTGTGATTTTTACTAAAAATAACCATGATAAAATCTTAGCCTTAGCGATAAGCATCACAGAAAAACCCATGAAGAAATTAATAATTTTATAGTTTGTGGTAAATAAGATATAGGACCACTCAGCAAAAGAACTCACACGGGGGAACACTTACTCATATGAATGGTTCCAATGGCCAGTGAAGCACTTAGGTGTGAGCCTAACTTTGAGCACGTAAATAGTTCCATTCAACTTCAGCAGGACAAATGTGCTTAAAAATGAGGCCATATGCTACAGTGCTTTTTGAATCAGGGTAAATTGTAAGTAACCGTTGTGCAGCCGAGCCCCAAGAATAGTTTGCCCTGATCTACTTATTAATTTATACTAATGGGTTTGAGGTCCATTGCAGATTACTGAATATTGTGAGTAAGCAAATAAACATTTTTGTAACAACTCCCTCCCCAAACAAAACATAATAAGGATGTTGCATTCCAAAATACACTTTGTTTAATGCCAAACAGCACTTGCAAAATAATGTGAAAGTAATGTGAATAATACGCCTTACCTAGAATATCTGGGACCACTCCACTGAGAAACTGCTCACCAAAGTGAATAAGGATTTGCACAGTTAAGCCCTTAGAAAACAATTTATCCAAGGAATTTAGCTCATTTCAAAGAGGATTCTGAACAGGAGTACAGGCTTCACAGTTTGTTTGTTGTTTTTTTTAAAAAAAAAAAAAAACCACACTTGTGTGTTATTTGAACTCATTCTAAATACAGGGAATACCTGCTCAAACCAGTAAAACCTTAGTTAATTGGAAAAGAAAACTTCTAAAGAGGGTCAACTACTGTATCTCATATTCATGCAAATATACCCTGTTCAACTCCTATGCTTAGCACTTATATAGAAATTCACATTTTAAAATCGTTGCTTACACTGTAACTGATTAATCCTTGCTACATCTTTGTGAAGCAGGTGAGAATTCTGATCTGTCTAAGACAGACAATTTTCCATTATATTGTATTTAATTGCCTGAACACAAAGGTTAAAATCCTGGACCTAGTAGGCCCAAATCCTGGACCCAGGATTTCACCCAAGGAGTTTTTAAATGTCCACCGCATGATCCATTTCCTTCTCCTCCAACCTCTAATCCGAAAGCAGGGGTCAGCAATGGTGTGCTGAGTCTTCATTTATTCCTTTAATGTAAGGTTTCACGTGCCAGTAATACATTTTAACATTTTTAGGTCTCATTCTATAAGTCTATAATATATAGCTAAACTATTGTTCAAGTATCAGAGGGGTAGCCATGTTAGTCTGGATCTGTAAAAAGTGACAGAGTCCTGTAGCACCTTATAGACTAACAGGAGAATTGGAGCATGAGCTTTCGTGGGTGAATATCCACTTCGTCAGACTCTGTCACTTTAAACTATTGTTGTATGTAAAGTAAATAAGGTTTTTAAAATGTTTAAGAAGCTTCATTTAAAATTAAATTAAAATGCAGAGCCCCCTGGACCGGTGGCCAGGACCCAGGCAGTGTAAGTGCCACTGAAAATCAGCTCGTGTGCCGCCTTCGGCACACGTGCCATAGGTTGCCTACCCCGTGCTAAAGCCTGGGCCGACATGCCTTCCTCACCAACCCTAACTGAAGTCAGTGGGAGTTTTAGGTTCACAAGATATGCAGAATCAGGCTCCTAATTGCCATATGTTTACATAGTAGTCCATTAATTTTTCAAGTAACATTTACAATTCCTCCCCCTACCCCGATTTTGATCTCTGACTCCTATTAAATCATTAATAAATGGTAACAAGAGGAACATTATATAATCTTTGTTATTTTAATAACCAAAACTGTTTAAATTAGTTATTTAAAGTATTTCTTCAACTTTTTCTTCCATTTTTGTGTTTCTGCAGCTATTTTCTTATAATTGACTTGGCTAGACATTGTATCAGTCTTTTCCTAGACAAGCTAAAGAGTAAATGGCCATTTCAGTGTAAGATTCTGTATCTGAGAGAGATAAATTGTTTTTTGTTACACTAACTAGTCTCACAAGCCTCACTTTTTCTAGTAATATTAAAGCAACTGGTCCAACCACTTTTGCTATTTTCTTTTTTTCAAATATCTCCTCTAATACAAGATCAAAAAGAAACATGACTATGTTCAAAAACAAAAAAAGTCATTCCAAATCCCCTCTTCAATAATATTATTTCATGCCTTGCTATGTTTTATTTTTACTTATTGTGTAAGTCAGTTCACAGATTTCTCTTTAGCCACAAATGACTCAATATTATTTCAGAGCTATTATATAAATGTGCACAGGGGTCTGGACAACATACGGAGTCTCATAATTAATTCAGAGCCCTCAAACAAAAGCAAAGGTGAATGGCTCTCTCCAGGATAGACTATGAATATGATTTTTTGTTAAATATAGTAAATGAAACAAAATAAAATGGCAAAGGCCCTACCCCTGCTCCCCACTGAAGTCAAAGAAAACTTTACCATAGCTTTAAGCAGGACTGGGCTGATGTTTAATTTCAGTAAAATAAACCATGTTTCCTCCTCTAAGTATAGTTTTAAACTAGAACAATGTAAAGCTGAGGTTCTGAAAAGCCAGTGGGATTACTCGCAGCACATAACATTAAGCATATGTATAAATCTTTGCAGGATCAGGGCCTACGAGTGGTTACTTGTGCAGAATAAGAAATCTTCTCTGCAGTATTATGACATTAGGGTCTGATTCTGCAAGGAGCTAGGACCCTCTGAAAGGTGCTGAGCACACTCGGCTACCAGTGAAATTGTGTATGCCCAGCACCTCCAAGGAGGCACTCAAAATCTCACTGAATTAGGTCCTGAGGTGTATCCAGCTGTTCTCGCACTGATTGCCTGGATGCCTCTAAATGCTCTATCATATTCTATGGGGACCTCCTTGTTCAAACACACACCTTGCAGGAGGAACCTTTATTCTGTGCCTATTTCATCCACAGTAAAATGACTTCTGACAAAAATCAACATCCTAAACATTCCATGTGGCCTCAGGGGGCCACACAACACAAAATGGAGGAGCCGTCCAGATCCTCGGCTAGTGTGACTTAGCAAATCCCTATTGAGTACAATGGAGCTTTGCCATTTTACACCAGCTGACAATTTGGTCCAATGAGTTTCCATCTTTCCTGCACCCTAACCCCCCCCCCCCATCCCTGGCCCCACCCCAAATCTCACACCACCAGCCAGAGCCCGCATCCTCTTCTGCACCCCAGCAATCCACTGCCCCAGCCTGGAGACCCCTCCCACACCCTGAATTCCTCACTTCTAGCCCCACCCCGGAGTCCACAAAGAGCGAGCCACAGAGGGAGAAGGAATGTAGTGGGTGGGGAGTAGGACCTCGGGGAAGGGGCAGGCCTATGGTGTTTGGGTTTGTGCAAGTAGGAAGTTGGCAACCCTAAAGGATCTCTAAGTCTGCCTGATAAATGATGAAAGGCCTAAATGAAAACGAATATCCCAGTTTTCCTATTTGTAGCAGACAGAGGGATTTTTTTTATAACTCATTTAATTTAAAATTTGAATTAAATACTCAAAGCACTAACTACACCATATCCTATGCAGTGCTCTAAATCTATAAGTTATATGAAAAAGCTCCCCAATGTATCTGTCAAAGTTGCTGAAATTATTCTAAAAAAGAGATGACAAAGTCCAAGTGTATAAATTATGTATTCTATATACAAGTGCAAAATCTTATACAAGTTCCATCTGCGTAGCCTGTTTTTCATGAAGGGAAAGAAACAAAACAAGCAAAAATAAAAGTAAAGTTTCTATGAGAGAGCACAGTACATTTCTCTTCTATAACAGATTGCTTCTCAATACAACAGAAAATTGCAGGTGTTTCCAGCAGATTGAAGACTCTTAGATTTTTAAAGGGACATTGCATGGAAACCAAAATCATACAAGTTACACAGCTACATACAGGGGCGGCTCCAGGCCCCAGCACGCCAAGCGCGTGCTTGGGGCGGCAAGCCATAGGGGGCGCTTTGCCGGTGCCATGAGGGCGGCAGGCAGGCAGGCTGCCCTCGGCGACTTGGCTGCGGAGGGTCCACTGGTCCCGCGGCTTCGGACTGTCCGCAGACAAGCCGCGGAAGGCAGCCTGCATGCCCTGCTTGGGGGGGCAGAATTCCTAGAGCCGCCCCTGGCTACATACACCACATAACTAATGCATATTATTTATTTGCAGTGCTACAAACAAATTCAACCTTGCTGCACAGAAGTGGAAGGCAGCGTTCATGAGGCTGCCTCTAAAGAAGCCCCAGATGGTATCAACCTCTTTCACATGCTTATGGGAAACTGCTGTAGGATTTAATAGAAAATCATCTTCCTCTAAGATTATCAAAGCATCCTATGGAATTTAACAGTGAATTATATTCCTGCTATAGAATGGCACAAACAAAACTATGAAATTCCATACGTTTTCAGATATTTTCAGTGTTGTTGTAGACATGTTGGTCTCAGGATACTAGAGAGAAAACGTGGGTGAGGTAATATATTTTATTAGACCACCTTGTCTCTCTCACCAACAGAAATTTCTCTAGAACACCAATAGTTTCATCCCTATAAAGTTCTATATGGCTTCTTAAGGCCTCCTAAGGTATTTGCCTGTCTGAGAAAAGTTATAATGGGGCAAGTGCCTCGCATTCTTGCTGTAATCTCTAGCTCAACGCCTATCACTCTGTCCCTTAAATAGCAGCCACTGGAAAGCTACTGAATTCTCCCTGGTGAACAAAACAGAAAAGCCATAAGAAACACCGTACAAACAGTACAAAGGTGCCACTGCGGTTCACAGAACTCCTACCTGTTTGCCACCTTAACCCCTTAGCTGCCTAAACTCACTCAGCAAATGAGTTTTTGCAGTAAAAATTCCCTAGCTACCTATGTTTCTGCCTCTGGGCATGTGCATTGCAGCCTCACTCTAGGCATCCAGATGCCTAAGCCCCAGAGCAATCCACAAACCAGGGGAAGATGGTTGTTCTGAGCTCATATGTGGGGCCTGCCCAGGTAGGCGTGCTTACAGGCTGCCTAACTCCATACAAACAACTTAAGACAGGAAGAACCTCCCTTTAGCCCAGTGATTAGTGCACTCACCCAGGATGTGAGAAAGATACTTCCTCCAGTTCAAGTCCCACCTCTGTTTGACTGGAAGGGATTTTGTACAGGGAACTGCCACCCCTCAAGTGAATGCCCTCACCACTGGGCTACAGAGCCATTTTCTTTCTCTCAGGCCCAATGATTTGATTGGGCTTTACTTATATCACATGAACAGCCTGTACAGCCATAGCCTCAGAATTTCTAACACTGAACGTAATCAGGTAAAGTCAATTCTGCTTCAGAATTCAGTGCATGTCATGCTTGACACCTATACTAGAGAGGCATATAATCAATATGAAAAGATGCCAGCCTAAACACAAATCTTTTGAACTACAGAAATCAGGAAAAAAGTTTAGGATGCAACATGTCTCCAACTAACATATGATCTTCTCTTCACACGAATGAGAGGGAAAGTTCATTGTCTATTCAGACACTGTCCAGGCAGGGTATTTGCTTGTTGCGTAATGTTACCTTGCTTATAGTGAGTTTGTGGAGTTTATACCCATAGACCATATGGCAGCATAATGTTAAGTGATATATAATGGCTCAAACGTAAAGGAGAGCAGACACCTATTTAGAAGAAATGCTCCCTTAGAATTCAGTTCCAAATGTCTATATATCTGAGCCTCACAATAGCAAGTTATTTCAGAATATATAGATAGAAGGGGTAGAAGGGGAATGATTTATATTTCTATCACATTAAGTTCCTGCCATCATGAATCTTTACATGAAAGCCACAAGGGCTACTATTGTTCATATCCTTTCCATTTTCATCCCCCATCTGAATACATTCTTCTATGAGGATGGGGGGAAAGGCCTAGAAACACCCTGGGATTCAGTTAATTTAAAAGAACAAAAATTTGTTTCTTATTTTATTCTGTTGTGAAGCAGGAATTGCTTTTATATAAGGTTGGTTGTTTTAACAGAGTGAGACTAAACATTTATAAAATACAAGTAGGGGTTGAAATATTGCATTGTGGTTACTAACATTTTGCAGCAGCATATCAAGTTTCATGTTTCATCAGCCGAATAGAGTCTGTGTGCTGAGCTATTGTGGTTCGGTAGCTGACAGCAGTCAAGTAAGTGCTACTCTCTTCCTGACTTAATCATTATTACACTTGGTGTCAAAACAATAATGTCAGTGAAATGGGCTTGCTGACATTACAGATTAGAATTGAGTGATTCTGAATGTCCTGTGACTGAAGTGCGTTTTATTTCTAGAAAATTGCACATTACAATTGCAAATTAAAGAGCTTAGATCTCAATAGGCTGTATCAACACATATGTAGCATTGACTCCAAGCTGCCAAAGAGATGATCAGTCATGAAATCCATGCTGTATAATGCATACTAGCAAGTTAGGAAATTCCTAAATGCTCTCTCTGTGCTGGTTGGAGATGAATTTGAATAACAATCATTCAACTGCACAAGCAGGAGAGGTGGAATGGTCTGATGGTTTTCACTAGGGCTCAGAGAGTGGCAAGTGTTCCATGAACAGAATAGCATCGTTGCTTTATACCTTCCTTTCCCCATCCCCAACTTCCAAAACATGTTCACAGGCCTTCACTTTAGAAATACATCCACGTCTTATAGCAGCAGCTGGAGTAGCAGTCTGCAGAAGGTCAGAGAGTGATTAAAAGCTACCAAGCCACAAGCTGTGGCTTTCAATGACAGCAGCCACCAGGTGGTCCTATTAAACGAAGATGGCTATTTTCATGGCCTGAGGAGTTGACTTTGTGCCACCCTGAGAATAGCCTATGCTATAGGACTATCCCACAGTCCCTATAACATCCACATGAAATGGTGTTTACAGGAATACAAAGCTTTATATAAGTAAGAGTTATAATGGATCCCTCTCTCTTCCTTAAAAATCAGAAGAACAGAAGACGTGACGAGGGAAATAAAGTGAGCCCTCATGCAAGATGCTAGTAAAACTCATCTCACTAACATTACCATGATCTGTTTCTTAGAAAGAAACAGAACAATTGAAGCTCTCATCTGTATTTTACAAGGAAATGGTTTGCTGCCAAAATAATGGGGTTTGTTTCTTTTACTAAACCAAGTTTTCAAAATGTTGGAACAAACTGGAGAAATCTATGTATGCTCCTCATTAAGAGCAAGAGCCACAATAAAATACACTCATAAGGCACTCACTATGTTTAAAGAACTGTTCATCCCCATGGGGAAGAAAACCCACAGCAGCAGATCTCTAAGGTAGCGAGCGAGTGTAGCTGATGTACACTGATTTACACCATCATCATCATGAAGTGGATTACACATAAGGGTATATTTTCACCACTGTCAGGGGTAACTGGATGCTGCACACCCTCTTCTCCTTTTTTGCCAAAGTTGGTGCACAGAGTGAATGTGTGTTGGGAAGAGCGGGGAGTGGGATGGAATCTTGGTACCACCTGTTATTTTTCCTGGCACAGGTGGTGCTGCAAGTGTTTTCTTTTCCAAAAAGATGCTTAGGCAGTGGAGGTCTGTAGTGCCGAACATCCATGGCCACACTGTGAGGCTTTATTCCAGGCATCTAAGAGGTCCACTGGACTATTACTGATCTGGTGCAGCCAAGTTAATTATGGTTGACAGTGTGACTGCCACCAGTCGTTACCGGGCAGTGACCTGTCATGACCTCAAGTCCAATCTTCCAAGCTTGATGTTTGAGGACTTTGTCTCCAAGGCAGGCAACATGATCAAAAAGGGCCATCTGGCAGTGGCCAATGATGACTTCAATCCTCTCCAGGCCAGTTCTCACTGATACATCCCTATTGCTGATAAAGTCAAACCATCTTATACCCAGTAGTCATCACTAGCAATGCATGTGAAATGTCTCCAGCCTCCTGGTGTCTTGTTTAAGCAATGTCCATGTTTCAAATCCATATAAAAGGATCACAGGTACACAGGTTTGCTAAATCCATACTTGGGTATGTAGTTGAACCTTCGTTTGGCTCCAAACCCTATGCAGCTCCTTCATGGCTGAGGCTACTAAACCAGTTCTCATTAGGATGTCTGGCTGGCTGCACCTGTTGGATGACAGTTTACTTCCTACTTAGGTAAAGTCAACTACTACTTCCAGGATAGGTCTTGCATCACAACTTTTGCACGGACACTCAAGATTTTTGTTTTTGCCCAAGAAACCCTTAACCCAAGGACAGCTGACTTGTGCTGTAAACTCTCTAGAACATCTTTAAGATTGTTTGTATCCAGACCAAAGATGACATCATCCATATAATCTAGGTCGGTAAAAGTTTAACTGACAGCTATACCAATAATTGCAGAGATATGTTCAATGAACCAATCCATTGTGTGACAGAACAGGGCTGGGTCTAGGATACATCCCTGCTTCACCTCAGCTCTAGTGTGAAACCTGTTAGACCTGTGTGTCCTCCAATGCTCCCATGCCCCAAGTCATTAGTACAGGTCTTGAATTAGCCTCAGGGGAATGTCAGGAAAACAGATACCTCCCTTCTCCCCTTAAGAGGAGCATAGTGCTTCCTATTCTAAGGGTCCTCGTCTCTCTAAACCCTCAGCATTAGGTAACCTCTCTCTCTCCCCTCACTGAAATCTCCCCACCCCCACATTTCCATGTCCCTCTGTCTCTATCTCCCAACTGTCTCTGTGCCCATCAGTATTTCTCCATCCCTCAAAACTGAGAGTCTCCAAGCCTGCCCTTGTTCCCTCCTCCATTCACCACCTCCCTCCACGCACATAACTGAATGTCTCTGGAACCCCAGCAACTGGTTCTCTCTCCTCCCTCTATACACACACACCACAGAATGGTTTGGGTTCCCCCAACACCACCCCAGACACATACCAGGCAAGAGTCTAGGGTGACCAGATGAGAGGGAGAAAATATCGGGACACATGGGGGGGAAGGGGGTCTGCCGGCAGAGCAAAAAAAAAGTATTGGGACAAACACCTAAATATCGGGATGGTCCTGATTTTATCGGGACACCTGGTCACCCTACAAGAGTCCCAGTTTGCCTGAGAATGCCCTGGGTTTTACAGACATATCCTGGATATTGACAATCTCAGCTCACAGAAAAATTGAGGGATTTTCAGCTATGCTACTCCTCTCATTCCTCATTAGATTTCTGTCTCTCTATTGCATAGTCAAAATTAAATGACTAATTTCAGGTAGTCAGCACACTATCAGCTAGGACTGGACAAATATTGCAAATAAATTGCAAACATCTAGTTGAATAAAAAAGTGATTTTTCTTCAGAAGAATTCAAGACACTTATTTATTTACTGCCAACATGTGGATAACTTAATTTTGTTAGTAAGTAGATTAATGCAAAGAGGAAGTGTCAGAAGTACTTGTGTGAATATGTATTCTGAAGAATACTTGAGCCAGAAGTAGTAGGCTGCCATCTTGAAAACTCTTTGGGAGTCATCCAAGTTTAAATGAAAGCTGAGATTTTCATGTAAATCACCTGACTCCATAAGCAGGGGCTATAAGAAAAATGCTAAGTATTGTGAAATGTGTGATTCAATCATGAGAATTGGCAACATTAAATTCAACATCTCCCAGCTGGAATCCCAGATGAGTAGTGAACTAGATATTAGTGAACAGTGGTGCTGGCAGAGGGTATACTCACTGGTGAACTGTGAATTGGTATGGGTTCTTCCAGAGGTGGCAGAATGGGGGTGGGGCAGTGGGAGCTAACACCCCCACAATGAAAATATTGTGGGAGCTCATCTATGTTTCCACCTACACAATATTTCCTCTCTACCTAAGGAGGGTGTGGGATGGGACAGCCTGGTTCCTGCTTTGCCTCCTGCCCAGCTCCCTTGGCACTAGGGAGATGAGGCACTGGAGGTGGAGAGCAGGAGGATGGGGAGGCAACTGCCCTGGGGTCTGGGGTGGGTACACCATGCCGCCGCAGCTTCCCTGACTATGCCATTCCCTCAGCCTGCTGTGCACCTCCAAGCTCAGATGCCTGCCGCCCATCCCCAAAGGAGCCCCCCACACTGCTTAAGGCCCCTCCGGGTGCACACTTCCAGCCTGAAACCTCAGCCCCCGCCCCTGGTTTCTGCTACAGTTTCTTGTCATTTTGCTCCAAGTTTCATTACTGTGATGCCACAGCTCTTCCGAGTTATGTGCCTATCAGCTTTTCTTTGTATAACTGACAAAAAAAGTTTCTGCATTTTCTATTCAGCAGCCAGTCAGCCATGCACATATTGGAGCCAGAGATGTTGATATGGAATTATGGGTGCAAGACATAGCAAATATTTATGTGTGTAATCACAGGACATCTGTTCCTTTCCCCCTATGGGTGGTCTGACTCAAAAAAAATCCAGCAAGTTTACACCTTTGGCTATGCAGCCCAGCCAAAATAACTATATTTTACAGGACCTTGATTACAGCTGCTTGTTATTTTCCCTTCAGTAATATTGATTTCATGCGTAACTGTACAGAACTAAAACAAAATCAGTCATCTCAAGTCAGAGGGAGAAATTGGAAAAGTGTAGCTAGAGATACACAACTAGCCCACCCTGCCAATGTATTTATATACATCAAGCCTGCCATAACATGTCCCCCTGCCAACCCCTACACTCAATGCAGGGGAGTCTATGGATTCTAATGGTAAGAACAAAGGACCCAGAGCCATGAACATCCAGGCTGAGTGTCCAGTGATTTAACAGTTTGACCTTGGGTAAATCATGTAACCTTGACCTTTGTATGCTATAGTCTGCCTCGCTGTTAAAAGAACAGGACCTCACTGGAAACCAGATGCTGCATCTGAGCTGAGCTTTCCATGGTAAATAAATGACATCCAGCCAGATACCATGTAATGCAGTCCATCAGGAAAAAAGGTAAATAATTTTCCAACAGGGAGTTTCAAACCCATGCTCTGCTCTAAAGCTATAATGGAAAGATTTAAAAAAAAAAGGGAATACTGCTGCCACCTTCTAAATAATTCACCTTTCACTTTCATCAGCTGTAGAATGCAGGTTCCTGTCCAGTCCAGGTCAGTGGCATGAATGAAAGTTGGTAGCATTTGATGGCCTGATAGTTCTTTGTAGACAGGTGTCCATCCCACAAAACACACCATAATTGGCAGTAGCTAACACCCTTAGTGGCAGCCTCAGGGAGCCCAGGGACTGAATGGCCATGGAAAATTATTTTCCTCTCACCTTTGGAAGTTGTCCCTCCAGGAATACTGGCACGCCAATGTGTGAATGCTACACTGCTATTATTTGTGCTGTACAGTACTAGTCCTCTGGACACCGAGAGAATTTCAGTCTCTGAAGCTGCCAGTCCAGCCTGTAGTGGGAGCCTTAATACCACAATTCTAATTTAATTCAGTTATTAAAATATGAACACTTGGAACTTTGAATCTGAAGTTGTGTTTAAAGTCAACTTCCCTTTGAAGCTTCTGATGTCTCTATGTTACTACAATGAAGTTCCTAAGCAGATTTTTATATCAGAAAAAACACCTTTCCCCTCCCTGGATGCATCCTCCAGGTGGATCTGATTGTATTTCATTAAATGTCACAGAGGCTCACTAGACAAACACACATGACATGATTCTCATGTACGAGAAGGGGAGGGCCTCATTTTATATAGGACAGATGCAAACCAGATGGACTTGAACTTTTTTGGGGAGGGGAGGGGGGAGAGCTAAGGAGGGCTTGGGGAGTATCCTGCTGACTGTAAACTACCAAATCTGCAAGGTTACATGGCTCTGTACTGCCCAGATTTCAACACTGGATTGAATTAAGTCTTTCAGAAAAGAGCTGCTTCTTTGATAAAAAAATTACAAAGATAGGATGCATACAGTGGTGGCTACCTTTACAATAGCAAGACAAAACCCCTCTGACTTCATTACTGGAAGGAAATAGAACTTTAATAAACTCAGGAAAGCTCATGGTCTTTCTATACAGTGGAAGTGGCCTGTTTGAGGAATCAGGTCTCAGACTTTAAGAATAAGTGTACAAATGTCTCTGCAGGTATGCAAGGCCTAAGAACTAATATTTTGCATCTGCATAATCAAATTACAATACAACCTATGAGCCAAGTGTTTCTTACAGCTCATTAGAACAGGGTTCAGTTCTCTGTCTTGGTTTTGAGATGCCTCACATTCATCAAAAACCTCACATTCTGCCATCCAGGCCATCAAAACTTAGTACTGATGGCTTTTTAAGTTTCTCCTCATACAGCCTGGCCAGGAGTATGGCAGCCACAAGGAGGGATGGCAAATGGGTGGAGGTGGGATAAACAGGAGAGCCTTGGCCCTTAGAGAGTGAAGGTTCTTATTCCACATTGGGAAGGGGAAAAACTGAAAGGGAATAGTAGATAAAAACTGATCAGACTCAGAATTCAGACTGAAATTTTGTGATTATCTCAATTCCTCCTACCAGACCTGGCTGTTGTAGTCTCAAAATGGGTTCTGTGGCCCAAGAAACACCTGTGTGTTGGTAAAATGAGGTTAGGACAAGAGGGAAAGGATACCTAAAAGGAAAATACATATTTAGAAGTATTTGAAAAATCAAGGGCACTTTTATAACTAAAAATATGTAGATGACTTCATTTGCCAGTTTGATTTATGTGAATCCTTACTACTTTTAGCTATAGATTTATTAACTTAATACAGTAAAAGCATGTTAAGGTCAAGTGCATTAATATCATTACAATGCTACACCACCACAGTTAAAGTGTTGCCATATCCATTTGCCATGTGGTGCATTGGATTCCTATGGCCAAAAACTTTATTAATTTAGCAGCTTTCCATTTTTGAGGGCTCACTGCACGAACGCATTGACAGGTCCCATAACATGACACAAACCTTGGGAACCTACAATACAGAGGATTTAAATCTGAGCTAAAGAAGTGTCTGGAGTTCAAAAAGCACAAAGCCAGGAAATGAAGTTAAGGTTGTCTTCCTACCTTCACTCTCTTTGTGTATGCACATTACAAGCTAGTCTTTATGGGCAATGTTTTCAAAAGAGCTAATTGGCTTAGGAGTTTAAGTCCTATTGAAAGTCAGTGGGACAGAGGCCCAGCTGACACACAGATATTGTACTGGTATAACTATTGTGCATAGGGGGATGATTTTTTGAAACAAACAGATTAGTTATACTGGAACAACCCCTAGTACAGATACCGGTATAAGCACTTCCATGCTAGTATAACTGTGTCCCATAGGGACCTTTGCACCGGCTGAGAAGAAGGCAGACAATTGTACACTCAACCCTGCCCCAACACAGTCTTTTACCTCCCACTGTCAGGGGTAATCCTCTGTTATTCCTTTATGCCACTTTCTAGCCACTTCATGCAGCTGGAACCGGGCTGAGGATCTGGACCTCAGTGATTTGCCCGGGATCACATAAGAAGCCGGTGTGGGAGCAGAAATAGAACCCAGATTCTTTGAATTCTATTTCAGTGCCTTGATCATCCTTCCCATTTTCACAAACTCCTGCCTCATTCACTACAGTACACGTCTGGCAGTGAACGAAATGGGGCTGCTATTGGCTGAATAAGACAGCTGTCTGAGGAAACAGTTTGTGATCATGTAATAGACTATTGTATGCACAGAGAAGTACAGTTAAGGTTGTACACCAAACAAATAAAAGGCAGATTTACAACATAGAGGTGCTAGAGTAATTCTTTTTAATGTTTTCCCTCTTAGCAGAAAAAATGCTTTTGTCACTTTACTTGACAACACCTCAGCCCCCCCACCCCCCTTTTTTTTAGTCAGGAAAAAGTTTCTCTGATTCAGAGCAGCACATTAAATGTTATCGGCAAAGGTAACACTGAGAAAAGTTATAAACAATTGGAAACAGCCTTTTATAAATGGCAGTACTTACTGTACTGCATAGTAGCAAACAAATCCTGCTTGTTATACTTTTATGAAAATTGTTTAGAGAGCTCAAACGCTCTATGGATATGAATTAATAATGATCATGTATGTTTGCATGTTTACTCTGGGTATCTATGTACATGACTTGATTGCTTCAAGCCATCTGGGAAAGAGTTAGCGTGTGCCATTTTTTAAACATAAGGGGCCCAATCTTCTACTGAGCTACATTGGCAAGCCCCAACGATTTCAACAGTTTCAAATGGGTACACAGGTCTAGCTGCATGATGTTCTGTGCAGGATCAGGGCCAAAATAAATATACTCCATTACCGAGTGCAATACAATCTAAACCTCATTGGAGGGCACATTTCCTGTAAGCATCACAGCAGAAGCGGGTCTTGTGGAGCAGTGTGAAAGAGGAGAATGCAGAGCTATTTGTGCTAGCTCTATAAAGACACTTCAAGAGGCTGTGACTGTTGTTCATTTATTTTAGGCCAGATTCAGCAACCTTCCTCATGCTGAGTTACTCTGAGTAGCCAGACTGAAATCAACAGGGCTACTCACAGAGTAAAGAACTTCTTAACATGAATTAAGGTGGCAGGATCTATCCCACTGACATTTTCTCAAGTGCCCATTGCTAAGGATATAAAAGGCTATAACGGTGATTAAAATTATCCTACGTTTTCTTATAGATTAAGACACGCCACCACAAATAAATGAAAGAATAATCCAAACAAAAGAGCGATGAAGAAAAGGAGGCTAATAAAGCCCAACACATAGCTGTCTCAAGCCTCTGAACATAGCTACAGAGAGATTCTAGGTGACATCTGCAGAGAGATCAACAGACAGGTTCCCTATAACAAGAAGAGCCTGCCTCTAGCCCAGCACAGATAGAAACTCTGGATGGAGAGCAAAGATAGCACAACTGATCTCAATAGCCTGGGAGAGGCACTGGGTGGGAGACTGGAACTCAATGGACAGGCCTTAATTTTTAAGGGCTTTATGTTAGTGCTGAACAGATATCTACAAAATGTTCTGTGAACATTCATCCAAATACAAGTCAATTACCTTTGCCTGTGACTAAGAGCTTGTTTTCCAAAAATATTCTAAGGAACTGGCCAAGGGTTATTTGGTGAATAATTCTGAGAAACAAATGTACTCAAGAAAGCCATAAAGACGGTTTGTGGACAGTTCATAAACAGAAAAGAGGTGAAAAATGTCAAGTTATTTGCTAAGCTCCACTTTCTACCAGCTATAAAAGATCAGGCAGAACACAGAAGTGGATATAGGACACTTTGGCACTCTTCTTATCAAGCCTTTAGAGATGAAGAGGAGAGACTCAGTGACAAGAATTACTGTTACTTTGGGGAGAAGCAGTGGAAATTGAAAACATACAAAGATGATGTTCTTAGTGGGAAAGAGGTATGCTTCTTTTCTGAGCATTTTATGGCAGCTCCTGAAATTAAACTTCTATCGTTATTATGACCTCGGAAAGGCTGTGCAAAATAAAAACCAGAGCTTGCTGCAGAATTTGGCCTAGAAAAATGAGATGATCTGTTCCCCATGTTTCCTCTTTGTCCTACCCCCCCCCAAAAACCTCCCCTCTCCTTTCTCTTTCCCCCTACCCCCAACTTGCAGTCCTGAAAAGTTGGGTGTTGCATAGCCACATCCAAGCACTGAGGTTACAGGCTGTCTAGGTGGAATTGTTTTAGCTTCTCTTGTCACTAGCAGATCCCAAGATATTGCCATTGTCACTTTGGAGTTCTTCAGCAAAATACACTAATGAAAGCTACACCAACTCCCAGCATCCAGGCCGTTAAAAGGTTAAATACTGTTGTATCAAAGAGTACCCCTCCACCACCCAGAACTTTTTGGTTTTCTCCACAGCTTGTCTGTAGGCACAAAGAAAAATGACTGCAAACCCTTGATAGTGAGCATAGACCAATATTTCATTCACATGTGTGAGAATAGTTGTTCCTTTGTAAGAAAAAAGATTTCCTAAGAATTAGCCGAGTTCCATAAATCAGCTTCATGTTGAAGCATGACATTCCTCTCTACTGTCCAGAGAAGAACTGTCTGGAAATGGATGCCTATGAGACACTTTTCTTTTAGATGCAAACACAAGAAAAAACATGGTGTGATCTGTTCACGCTCCTGGAAGAAGTAGTTATGGACTTAGACATAAGTAAGGCACGTGAAAGAAGTGTCATATCAATCCAAAGGACTGATCGGTATCGGTGGGATCCCTCACGGAGTAAGGCACTAAACAATCAGTCAGGTATCAGAATTTGGGCCAGATTTTTTTGGGGGGGAGCATCAAGATTTCCACTTTTGTTTCACTGAGTGAACTCAAATATCATTGTAAGAGTGGAAAGACCACCACTAGAGCGTGTTATGGGTCAGGGCTGAACCCAATGATTAACTCATAAATATAACAAAACCTGCTATAATGCAAGAAACAAAAATGCATACGTTATTGAATGCAGTTGCTGTTACCTCCATGCTGTGAAGAGTTACTGACTGGTGGTAAATATTACTATCACAACATTTAAGGCCTACTAGTTTTCCAGTTATTTCTGTTTTTTCCCTGCTCTGCTCTTGAGATTGTAAGGGGCAGATGCACAAACAGCAGATGGCATATGCAAGATCTAGTGCTTTGTAAAACTGGCAGGTGGTTCTAGTAAAAAAAAATCTAGGACAACCCAAATATGAACTAAGTTCAAAGTTATACCCACTTCAAAATGTTTGAGTAACAATGGCACGTCCATCGTCAGGTCCGAAAGGGATTTCCCCTAAGGCTTGAATCCAAGAGGATAACCAAAAAGGGAAAGGACAAGTGTTGTCGGACTTAATTTATACAAAAGAGTGTGATAAAAAGCTTCCTCTTTACATTGCACATCTTTCTGTTTTACTCATAGTATAACAAATAAGTACTTTGTAATCATTGCACATTGCTTTCAAGGGATCTCAAGGAGCTTAAGGCCAAGACTATAACAGATTTCAAAAAAGAACTAGATAAATTCATGGAGATTAAGTCCCTCAATGGCTATTAGCCAGGATGGGCAGGGATGGTGTCCCTAGCCTCTGTTTGCCAGAATCTGGAAATGGGCGCCAGGGGATGGATCACTTGATGATTACCTGTTCTGTTCATTCCCTCTGCAGCACCTGGCATTGGCCACTATCAGAAGACAAGATACTGGGCTAGATGGACCTTTGGTTTGACACAGTGTGGCCATTCTTATGTTCTTGTTAACAAGGATAACTATCCCCATTTTGCAGACAGACAAGACAAACAGAAATTAAGGGTTACACTTTCAGAAGTGACTAAGTGAGCTAGGAGACTAAACCCCATTGATTTGCAATGAGACCTAGACTCCTACGTCTCTTTTGAAAATGTTACCCTAAATCTCTTGCCAAGGCCACATTACATCAGTGTTAGAGTTGGGAATAAAATGTAGTACAATCACTCTGGCCCAAAGTGCCTAACTATTAAGCAGCTAGTTACTCATTATGACCACATGCATGTGTATCTGCTGGGAATTCTTGATACAGGAAAATTAAGGTTGTATGGACAAAAACCACAAATTCATCCGTCTGGTTCCCAAATATTTTGATGAATGCCTTGCTTTGGCACCGGTGAAGTGCAGTGTTGTAAGCAATGCCAGTGGGGTTTGGGTACCTAACTGCCTTACACTGCTTTGAAAAGCCCAGATTCATTTCAAAGAAGCCTGAAGGAAGCAGGTACCTACTCCCACTGAAATTCAATGGGAATGGGGTGGGTCAGGCCACCTTTGAAAGTCTTAACCTGAATAGTTATCTTTATATTTTTATGTAACCGGCAGGACTCTGGAGCAAGAACTCTAGCAATTGACCTTGGAGCATAGGACTTGCTGCTTTCATTTGCATATTTTGCCCTTTAGTTTAGAAATATTTCCCTGCAAGCACTTGAGCCAGTGATGTTACTCACAGCTCTGAGCTGCATGCTTACTGAGTTAAATTTATTTAATAAAGTGTTCTTTAATGAAATGTTTACTGATTGCATTGCAAAGCTGTTACTTTTTTGCTTCCATGTGTTGAAAACCTGCTACAAAACTGCAATAAACCCCATAAATTATGTGTTTTCAATTTAAACAAAAGTCATTAATTTTATCACTCAGATGTCAGTACATATCTTTCTCCTTTTATTGCAATGTTAAACCTTTTTCAAAGTAGCAGAACAGATAATACATCTCTTGCTTAATCCATGGTGAAGTATCGGGCTGTTGAAATTCTTCTGTGTTTTGTAGTTCACTGTAACTTTGTCCACCGCTCTCCTAACTCAAAGAGACCAGGAAATGGAAACCAGTTCCAAGATACAGTGCTGAGAATTGGTGAAGGCTTGCCAGTTCCCTATTCACAAATTAGAAACAGTATCTGGGCCTGAGGTTTGGAAGGCATTTAAGAACAGGAAACAAAATTCAGCTTTTCATCAGTCTCTTTCAGCTGTCAGGACAGACCTAGTGTAGCTGGTCAAGTATTGCCATCTCATGGTCAAGACTGGAAGTGACAGATTTTAAGAGAATATGGGGCCTGTTCAGTACAGAGCCTGTACTGAAGTCCGAAGAGTCTGATTCTCCTTTCACCTGAGTTATTCCCGTGTCAGTGACGGATCAAAAGCCCATTTAAATCAAGTGAGTCTTTCCATTAACTTAATGTGAGTTGCACCAGTGAAAGTAGAATCAGGCCTATTATGAATTTCAGCAGGGATTTTATATTCCCTGCTGAACTGCCTTATTTTTAAATTGAACTCTAGCTTTCACAACCAGCTTCTGTAATAGCATTAAAAGTAAAGAGAAGATTATACGTTGCTGCTGCTTACAATTCAGGACACTAATAACCGTGCTTTCAATCACAAATAGTTGCAAAAGTCTGACTTATCCTGAAGAGTTTGATTCCATTTCAACCTCAGAAGAAAAGAAATTAAGGTCAGAGCTAAAGAATCTGTCAGATAAAAGTTACGATGACTTACAATTCTCACCCATATTTTATGCACCTACCCAGCTGCAAATGCACATGCTTCAGTGAGATCTCTTTTTAGATGGCTTGCTTTGAATACCAGAATTAAGTTAGTGTTACTTGTCTTGTTGGCAAAAAGCCAAAAAATGCCTCTCCTCCATAACAGTAAAATGAAGCACTAGAAAAACAGCTCTTCACTACTATGTGCTTCTGCCAGCATTTTTAGAAATATAGTGGACAAAGCTAGCCCAGTTCTGATCAATTACATTAGTGTCAATATAGAGTAACTCCACTGGTGACAACACAATTACTCCAGATTTGCCCCCCACATAACTGATAGCAAAATTTGCCCCCAGGTTATTTTTCTTTTGATAGCTACTGGCACTAGGGCTAGGCCGAGGCTACCCTACTGTATGTGGGTACCAACAGCAATACAGGGAGCAAGGAGCTTTCTCCCAGTCTTGTACCATCACAGAGGGATGCAAGAACAGTACTGTAGACGGGCCGGACTCACCCCTGCGGCATCTCCTGCTGGTGACTTCCAGGAATTAGCTCAATTCAGCTCTGGAGCGCTCTCTGCAGGCTGGTGATCTGCCTGTCCTCCGTGTCCCTCCCTGGGCTCAGTGCCCCTTTACATGGGGTGCTGCCCCCTGGCAGTAACCCCTCTCTCTCAGGGTCTCCCCTCCCCAGGGAACCCTCTATCCCCACCTTGGCTCAGTATATGGCTACTGCCAGTCATTGTCCAGCCCCCGCGCCCTGGGGCAGACTGCAGTATCAGCCTACTCATCACTGGCAAGGAGGGTTTGGACCTGCTGCCTTGGCCTACCCCTGGGCTGCCCTCTGCAACCCCCAATACCTACTAGGCCAATGCTAGGCCACAGCCTGGGGCTTTCCAGGCTAGAGCTCCCCAGACTTTCCCCAGCCCTGCTTCACTTGGGTACCTTCTGTCCAGCTCCCTGCAGCCAGGCCCATTTCCCGCTAGAGAGAGACTCCTTAGCTCCTGGCTCCCAGCCTCTTTATACAGGCCAGCTGTGGTCTGACTGGGGCATGGCCCAGCTGCAGCCACTTCCCAATCAGCCTAGCTTAGCTCCCAGCCACAACCTTCCCCCAGGGCTGTTTGAAGCCCTTCAGGGCAGGAGCAGGGGTCCACCTGCTACAGTACCTAAAGGAGCTTGACCAGACAAGAATGCTGAGCCAAGTTCTCATCCCAGTTAAAAGAGATGAGCCTTTGAAGCAATATAAAGTAAATACTCAGCAAGTCAGTCACTTTCTCTTTATGAGAGCCGCCCAGCTATCCTCAGAGCAGTGCATCAGAAAAAAAACATACTTCAAAAGAAAACAGCTGTAATTAAAGGGCTGCTCCCAGGCTTTGGGTGGCACTTCCATCAAATTTAGGTTTCTATTTAAAATGTTAAGTGAGAAGCATTACAAACTCACATCTGAAAGTTGCCAGACCCTTTAGGGAAACATCCTCATAGGATATAACAGAGAATAAGTTTTCCATATAATTTTTAAACCAACATGTAGAATTTTATAGGAGCACTGGAATTCTCCAGGATTCTAGAACAGGACTCTTCAGCTTGTTAGCCAAAAGGGCTCGTTTCCCCCTGGAGCTTACCTAATTACACCAAGGAGGCACGGAGACAGGAAGACGAGTACCACACCCTTTATTGATCGGTCAGCTGAGCGGGTGTTCCTCTCGGCTAGTGCCAGAGAAAGAGACACACCTTTCATGGCCAAACGGCCTACCTTTATAGCCGGTAACAAACAACTTAGCCTACGTTTGTCTACGTCATTTGGTTGACCTATAAACCCTGTGGATAATTGGGTACGCAGGATACATATATCATTTTGTGGGGGCTACAAGAGACATACAGCTGTTGAGGATACATTTGTCATTCTGAAGGGGACACAAGATACATCCGTTGACCCTTTGTACTAGATACTTTGGATGCATACATGTGAACGCAGCTGCAAACACTTGGGGAGCCAACATATACTTGGGGAGCCAAACAAAACTGATAAGCGAAATAGCTGACTTAGGTAGATACACGGCCTTCAGTCTAATGAGTTCTGTAAGCTTTCCAACACAGTTTGGACAAGCATAACATAACTTTGGTTTACTCAGGCCTAATACGGAAAGGCTTCATTAGCACTATGATTTTTCCAACAACTCCCCCCTTTGAGAATACTCACCAAACCTTTTGGCTGAGTTTTCTCACACTTTGAGGCCAAAAAGCAATGAAGCTCTGCAGAAATATTTACAACTGCTCTTTTAAGCTTAGTCACCCCAACCCAGGAATGAATGCATGGACAAAAGAGTGGAACCTTGTTCATTGAACAACTAAGGGATTGGGGCACTGACTATAACTCAGGTAGGTATACCTAATGGTTTAATTTCCCAGATGTCTCAGTGAATAATTTAGTCCCATATGCATCCTCCCCATGGACCCGGCAGGATTCGGTATGTGGGAGCCCACATCCACCCTAACCGGTCCATATGCTTGGAAGGAGCACTGTAAATGTACACACTTTCATCCAGAAAGTGTCCAAATATGTTTCCATGACCACAGATCAGATGGTACTTCAGATGTGTCTGTAAGGGCAGTGGGCCAAGTCTGGTGCTCAAGATTACTCCAAATGGCCATCAGCTGGTCATTCAGGAAATCCTGGATTTCTAAACATACTAGATCCCACTGCAATGCCTTCCCAGTCTTAGTGATATTTAATACCATCTCTGTCTTCAAAAATAAGGCTAGTGGCCTTTTCTAGTTGGCCCAATTTCTTAGCATATTCTTGGCTTTGAAAAATAATTCAGATGACTGCAACACTATTGGCCCCAGCCCACAGGGATCTGGTCAATTCCCCTTTCTCCAGAGGAAATAACCCAGGCTCTTTGTTGTGCTAAGCTAATGGCAGCCCCTTGTGAGCAATCTGGGTATGTAAAAGTGATCTGAAAACTGGATAAAGACAATGTCATTTAAAATCCAATTAGGGAGGGCAATACATACTAAAGGATTTATCCAAAACACAGGGCGCAGCCTGTAGAATAAACCCCAAAATTCAATTAATACCACATTTCCAAACAGGATCCCACAAGTTTCTTCCTGCCAGTGTAGAATTTTTGTTTCTTTACCAGGGTCAGTTCTCAATGTCCTTTTTAGTCAGGAATTCCTGGACTTTGGCAATGTCAGTGGAGTGAGTGTTTTTTTTTTTTCTTCTTTCCCAAAACAATTGTAGTTTAGCATTCTACAGGGGAGAGATTATCAGCACATCACCCTGTAATGGTTTTTGATTCTTCTAGAAAAGTTCAAAGGCACAGTAGGTCTGTCAGCGGACAAGGGAGAGGTTAGCTAGCACGTCACCTTGTCCTTTTTCCCTGCTGTCCAGAAGGCACAGTGGAGCTAGAAGAAGGAATAGGCTAATCATATAGGAGAGTTCTCCTGATGTGGACGGGTCTTTTTGCAGTGAGAATCATGGGTCCAAGCAATCAGTTTTTGGCATTTCACAGCGGTGTTGGTAATCAGCAGGACTCAATAAGGGCCTTTCCAGCGTGGAGCCAAAGCAGTCTTTTGTTGGTGGACCTGTACATTGATCCGGTCTCCAGGTTCCATGGAGTGGCAGGGCTGCTAGGGTCTTCGGGTAGTGCGTCTTTACCTGTGTAAAAAGGAAACCTAACACATTGCATTAGTGTCTTTGCAGATTGTACAGCCCCCCTTTTCTGGTTGTTAGCCAAGTGTCCTTGAACGAAGTCAGTGTATTTTTTTTTTTTTTTTTTTGGACTGAGCTTGCTAGTTAAAGTTTTTCTCATTTAACTCGTTCTTTTTCCTTTCCCCTTTTTGGCTTCCTTTTTTTAACCTACAAAGGAAACTTTTACTTTTTACTTATACACCTTTTGTTAACAATGAACACATACACATTGCTGTTATACAGTACATTAGTCTTATTATTTAATGTATGCCACATATACCCTTCTACTAAAATAACCTTATTACAGAGCTTTGGAACAACAAGCCAGGACAAGCACACCCACTTTGAGGAGTTCATTTAATACAAGCTCTAGTTCAATAGCTTCCCACCATCCCCAGCCCTCTGGCTAGAAATCTGAGGTAGCCAGAAGGATCCCATGTACAATATGGGGAGTGGGTTAACTTTTTATGTCCTTGCTTCCAAAGACTGTTAGTATGCAATTTGGCCAATGCAGTTTTTTTTTCTTTTACTTAAGAAAATACATAAGACTTTAGTATATCACATTTTTCTGATGTATCCAAACACTTTGTATTTTAAGTTGAACAAAACAAATATCTGCATTTCAATTCAAGCCTTCTGATTTATTTCAACCAGACCATCCCATGAAAATATTAAACAACAATTCTGGCCACTTGAGACAGACACCACAAGACAGAACATAAACACAAAACATAATTTTTACTCTGCCAGTAAATCATGGTATGTTGTATGCTGTTTAGCTGGCATTAGTTTTCTTTGATTATCTGAAAGACAAAAACAAAGGTCTACCCCTTCTGGGCAGTCAATTATTGCTTAAAATATACAAATACCCTTGTTGATTTTAGGCAAAACAGGGGAATTACCCCATATTTTCTTGTATATGTTTTATAGGCAGCCCAGGTTTCAGTGGCTTTTACCTTATCAGTTAGATAATTTGCATTAATACAGATGCTTTCTGGCTTGCTTTTTACTTTTAACTCCTGCTTTTAAACACTGAAAGAAAACATCACCACTTATAGTGCCTTAGAGCCTAATAAATTTTCATTTACATAGCACTGTATACATTCTTCAGCTAATTCAACAAAATTGTTCATAGCCAAATGATTGCAATCTAATAATTTCTTTGCCTGAATTTATTTACAAACATTTTAAAAAAAACACCAAGAACTTTTCTCTTTAGCATTTTTACAAAGTTCAACTACTATTCCCTCCAGCAACTACAGAGTTAACTTTTCACTCTCCTTCAAATCACTTGCTCTTTCCTTATATCACTTGCTTTGTCTTTCAACAGCCACTTACCAATTCAAATCACCATTCCAAATATCCTTCTGAGTATTTGAAATCCCCATGTTTATACTCACTTACTTCTTCCTTCCACGAGACCCTCAAAAGTTTCCAACCTGTTCTCCAAGCTCTCTGTCTGTTGCCCGCCCGCCTGGGCCCGATCCTTTTTTTTTTTTTTTTTCCGCTGAACCGTTTCTTTCATGGGCTTCTGCCCCCACCCTTCTGGTCTTTTCCCAAAACATTTTATTCACAAGACGACCCGAGTCCTCCCTCGTGAGGCTTGCCACCTGGGCAAAACGCATGGCCCACTGGCGTTAACTATTTAATTGCCTCTTGTAGCAAACACACTGCTGTTACAGCATATGCTGAGCACGAATGGTTACATTTTAACAAGCCCCTGAAGGACTGGTACTTGCTTAGCCAGGGCTTCCTTTTCTCCAACTACTCTATTGCCCAGTCCTGCTACGACTGGGGGTAGATCCTTTCACCTGCCACCCTTCCTGGTCAACCAGGGTGGAGAGAGGAATGCTAAACCCTTCTCCAGTTCTCAGACTTACTGCAGCTGAGAATGGGCACATCTTTAATTATGCAATCCTCAACATATAACACCAACAGAACCAAATAAAACAAACATAAAACAACAAGGGTAAAACAAATAGATGGTGTAAATTCTACAGGGTTCCCCCATTCTCTATTGCTCACCAAACTGTGACAAATTTCTGTTACCAATTTATGCCTCATGTCAGGTGATCAAACTGACACTGCAGGACGTTGCAGGAGGATAGAGAAAATACACCATATAACCAAATTTTAAAGCTTCATTAAAATGATAAAACAACAATGGAGAGTGTTGGGAATGCTCCCACATCACTCAAGAAAGATATAAATGCCCCATACTTACACATATCCAGACTGGCCACGTCTGTATATAACATTCAGAAAAGGGGAATAGGTGGACGGGAGATTATCCTGTATACAGCTTGTTCAGAATTTCCAACATGCTTTCGCTCTTGGGAAGGCTGTTCTTTTACACCCTGGAATTTCCTGCGGTGTCTCTTTCAGAGATTCTAGTCCAGGTCAGCTACCTGTGGCTTCTCCAGTGTCACCAAGCCACACCAACACCGGCATCCGTCACAAAGTCAGACTGTTGGATCTCACCAAACAGTTAAGCTTTGCAAATGTAATCTCAGTTCTGTAACTTGTACTGCCTTTGGTTTGCTTGACCTTGAGCATAAAACAACTTTCTCTTTTTATCTCTGGGCGAAGCTGAGTTTTAAATTAACCCGTTTCTAGACAAATTGCTCACACTGTGTCAGAGGCTTTTCTTTGGTGATTAAAAGCTCCTCTGAGATATATGATCCTATCTAGATTAAAGGTACCTTTTAATGGGCATTGTTTAGATGGATCTTCACGCGTATAAAGATTCCAATTCTCTAAATACCTGCAGGTTTTAGAACCATAATGTACGTACATATAATATGCTGGGGTACCCTTAGGGGGTGAGGTGGAATGTTTAGACTGTCCCTTACCCACACGGAAAAGAAGGGGGGGGAAGAGAAGATGGGTTCACACGCTCCTAGACCCGATTACAGTTTTGGCTTCCAGCATACCAATAGAACAAGAAACAAAAGTACCCCTACCAAAAAGAAAAGCCAGCCCTGGGGCTGCTCTAAGTCCCAGTAATTGTTCAGCACGGCCCACGGACTCGTGGAGTTAATGGAATTATTCATTAGCCGTGTCTGAACCTAGGTACCTTAACCAGAAAGCTTTTACCCACACACCTTCCTATTTGTGGGTTCCTTTACCGTTAGGGGCCCAAGGTCCCAACCCTCACTCTTCGGGGGCGTTAATCCTCAAACCCAGGAGGTAACGCACTTACCACGCCCGGAGTGGCCACGTCTGGCAGGTGGACTCCTCTTCTGGTACTGTCTTGCCTCCGTGTCGTTTGGAGTTCTCCGTAGCCGTCCCGGCCGATTGCGGCGACCCGGAGCTCGAGCAAACCAATAGCTCAAGGTGGCCACTCTCCTGAGCCGTCCTCGGCCGCCGGTCAGCGCCCCCAACAGGGAGAGAAGTCCCGGCGGAGTCGCCATTTGTTAGCCAAAAGGGCTCGTTTCCCCCTGGAGCTTACCTAATTACACCAAGGAGGCACGGAGACAGGAAGACGAGTACCACACCCTTTATTGATCGGTCAGCTGAGCGGGTGTTCCTCTCGGCTAGTGCCAGAGAAAGAGACACACCTTTCATGGCCAAACGGCCTACCTTTATAGCCGGTAACAAACAACTTAGCCTACGTTTGTCTACGTCATTTGGTTGACCTATAAACCCTGTGGATAATTGGGTACGCAGGATACATATATCATTTTGTGGGGGCTACAAGAGACATACAGCTGTTGAGGATACATTTGTCATTCTGAAGGGGACACAAGATACATCCGTTGACCCTTTGTACTAGATACTTTGGATGCATACATGTGAACGCAGCTGCAAACACTTGGGGAGCCAACATATACTTGGGGAGCCAAACAAAACTGATAAGCGAAATAGCTGACTTAGGTAGATACACGGCCTTCAGTCTAATGAGTTCTGTAAGCTTTCCAACACAGTTTGGACAAGCATAACATAACTTTGGTTTACTCAGGCCTAATACGGAAAGGCTTCATTAGCACTATGATTTTTCCAACAAGCTGAGTGACCCTAAACCCAAGTACCAAAAATCCCACATTACGGTTCAGCTTTATACTGCTAAGTCATTCTGGTAAGTGGGTGCAGTTAGCGCCAACTAGAATAAAGGGGTGAAAGTTTCTCTTTAGGCCCAAGGGAAACAGGGAGTGGGGAACCCCTTGGGAGGGCCAAACTCAGGGGAAAGCTTAAGCTACGTGTTACAGTACATTCTTCTTTTTGGGTTACCAATAAATCCAAATTCCAGAAGGGGAAGTGTTTGGACACTACCTCAGACTCCCTGTGCTCAGCCCTGCTTGAGAAGTGACTACATCTGTTCACACCACTATTTACAAGCTCTACTGAAAGGACACCATCCTCTGGTCTTTTCTGACATCTGCACAAGGGCCATGGTTAATGCCAAAAGCCAATCCCTCATAAACATTAACCGTTTATTCTTTCATCCATACACCACCTCCATTTTCAATTTTTTTGGTTTTTGGTTTTTTAAAATTAAGTTTTTGAGGGAGTATGGTGTTCTAGACTCCATAGCACTAGAATTGTGACTCTTTGGAAATTGATCCTAACACACCTGCAATATCTAATATGTTAAAGGTGCCCAATCTTTATTTCTTTGAGTCCTGCATTCTGCTAAACCACCCAGCCCATTTTAGATTAGACGTGCGGCGATGAATACCACATCCTCTAAGTGACCCATTTTGTTTGTTTTGATTGGCCTGATGACAATACATGGGAGATAGTGGATACTAAGCACATTGTATAAAGATCTGGCAATTAAATAACAAAAACAGCCTCAAGCTCTAACTATTAAATTTCCTCCGCCTCCGCGTTTTTTGTTGTTGGGCTTTTTTTTTTTAAAAAAAAAACATAACAGGAAAATCTTTAGCCCATTCACTTTTAAACTCAGCAGATCTCAGCCTTAACTGATGATGCATCATAAATTCAACAAGATGACAGTACATGTTTTGTCTTCAGATCCATCCCTCAACCCCCATATATTTGTAAAGAAAGGATAAATGTAAAGTGTATGTGTGTGTATATATATTAGGGCTGTCAATTAATCACAGTTAATGCATGTGGCTAATGCAAAACAAATTAACCACATTTAAAAAATCATGGTTAATCCCAGTTTTAATCACACTGTTAAATTTAAATTCATATTCTATTATTGTTATTGTAAGTATTTTTGGATGTTTTTCTACATTTTCAAATATATTGATTTCAATTATAGCACAATACAAAGTATACAGTGCTCACATTTTTTATTACAAAGTGAGCACTGTGCACTTTGTATTGTGCTGTAATTGAAATCAATATATTTGAAAATATAGAAAAACATCCAAAAACAATAGAATATTAAATTAAATGATAAGTAACAGATAAGTAACAGTGTGATTAAAAGTGCGATTAAGACTTTTTTTAATCTCATGATTATATAGAGAGAGATTTAAAAAGTATGTATATTATAATCTGTAGCTATAGCTACATAGTCAAGATGAAAAAAAAGGTTATTGTAGTATATCTGTTTATAAATAATTTTTCATCCTAGGTCACTGCTTCCCCTCCACTTCATCTCAGGTCACACCTGTGATGCCAGCACAGATGCCAACCCTACCATGTACTGTGTATAATTATTCTATCAGACAGAATATTTATGCTTAGTAAGCAAAAAGCAAACATATAATGGAGTATATGTTGATAGAACCTGATCCCAATCCCATTTACACCAATGACACCCCTTTGACTTCAAAGTCATTATTTCAGATTTACACTGGTGTGATTGAAAGGAAGCCAAAAATCAAGTGAACCCATTTTAATTATTGTAGTTCATTCAGTTTTGCATTCCATTTGCTGTTACTGAAGTGGTGTTTGTTTGATACAAGGACATCTGGTGTATCTGCCTCCTATCCATTTGTGAATTGTCTGCGACTAGTGTACAATTTTCCTCACAAGTGATAATGGGCCAGGTCATGCCCCCTTTCCCCCATGAAAAAATTGGACTGGAGGAATAAATAGGAATAAGTAAATAAATAAGAAAGTTCTACACTGGGTCCCCTTGCAGAGTCTTCTCCAAAGTGTTCTGTCACAGAGTTAGGGAACAGGTAGTGAGAAATGAGCAGGAGATTCATAGGATCAGTATAGAGGCCAATTACCTATACACTGGCTCTGAGACCTCCTAACTGAGTGGGAACCACTGTCACAGTTTTCCCTACAGGCCAATGCCATTAGAACCATCTGTAATGATCAATAGCCACTAGGTGGTGCTTGTATCTTTTCTTAGCACTGAATTGTTGTCTTTGTCTTTGTTAGGGGGTGCAGAGAGGTGGCGCTAGGGTAGGATTGCCAACTTTCTAATCACATAAAACCAAACACCCTTGCCCTGCCTCTGCCCTGCCCCTTCTACCAGGCTCCACCCCTTCCCCACCCCTTCTCTGAGGCAGGGGTTTGGGGAGCAGGAGGAGGTGAAGGCTCTGGTTGGGGGTGCAGGCTCTGGAGTGGGACCAGAAATGAGGGGTTCATGGTGCAGGAGGTCAGGCTCTGGCTGAGGATGTGAGCTCTGGGGTGGAGCCAGGGATGAGGGGTTAGGGGTGCAGGAGGGGGCTCAAGGCTGGGGCAGGAGGTGCAGGAGGGGGTGCAGGGTGTGGGATCCGGGAGGAAGTTTGGGTGAGGGAGGGGGCTCAGGGCTGGGGCAGGGGGTTGGGACATGGGAGGGGGTTGGGTTGTGGGCTCCAGGAGGGAATTTAGGTGTGAGAGGGGGCAGAGAGTTGGGGTGTGGGAGTTGATTTGGTGTGCAGGCTCTGGCCAGGCAGCACTTACCGCAGGCGGCGCCCAGAAGCGGCTGGCATGTCCAGGGGCGGCTCTACAAATCACGCTGCCCCAAGCAGCGCGGAGCGCTGCGCCGCCCTTCCCCGGTCCCGCGGCGGGTCCCCTCTTCCCGCGGCTCCGGTTGAGCTCCTGCCGGCATGCCTGCGGCAGGTCCACCGGAGCCCGGGACCAGCGGACCTGCCGCAGTTATGCCTGCGGGAGCTCAACCGGAGCCGCGGGAAGACGGGACCCGCCGCAGTCATGCCTGCGGCAGGTCCGCTCGTTCCGGGCTCCGGTGGACCTGCCGCAGGCATGCCGGCGGGAGCTCAACCGGAGCCAAATGCCGCCCCCCCGGGAAACGGCCGCCCCAAGCGCCTGCTTGGTGCGCTGGGGTCTAGAGCCGCCCCTGGGCATGTCTGGCTCCTAGAGGGAGGGAACAGGAGACTCCGTGCACTGCCCATACCCCCACGGTTCCCAGCCAATGGGAACTGCAGAGTCGGCGCTCAAGGTAGGGGCAGCATGCGGAACCCCTGTGGCTGCTCCTGTGCCTAGGAGCTGAACATGCTGGCCACTTCTGGGACCTGCAGGGAGCCTGCCTTAGCCCACTGCGCTGCCAACCGAAATTTTAGCGACCCGGTTAGCAGTGCTGACCGGAGCTGCCAGTGTCCCTTTTTGACTGGGTGTTCTGGTCAAAAGCCAGATACCTGGCAACCCTACGCTATAGGGAAGTTAAATCCTGCCTATATGTGCTGGTGTTGTTACTTGCAATGTTCCTATGAGTCCTTTAATTTCTAAAAAAGCATATTACACATCCTTAAAGAGGGATTTTACAGTTAAAAGGGGGTGTGTAGCAGGGCCTGGTCCACTCCTGGCTTCTTGCACCACAGAAACGTGCTTAGACTCCACTGGCTGGATAGCCACACTGTGCTGTTTATTTATGTCCACAACACCTTTACAGGTTTGTACAACAATACTAGTTACAACGTTCTTTGTATTCTCAGCCTTTCTTACAGGGCCCAAGAGGAGAGGAGGTCTCCCTTCCGGGCATTTGAGTCTAGGTTCAACTAGCCTTGCTCCCAGCCCTTGTATTCTCCTCCTGTGCCTTTTATCAGTCCCCAGCTGATGGGCTAATTAATCTTTCAGCTCACCCAGCCTGCTATCCTGATTAGCTAATTAAATTTCATTCCCAGACCTCTTGAGGGAACCAATTAGTGCCAGTCAAGGCTCACCTGTTAACTCCCAGCAATCTGTCACAGGGCTCTAGGGAAAGGATAATACAGCCTGAGTCATATTTACCTTTCTCAATAGACCCTCCACTGGATGCTTGAACAGGAGAGGAGAAATAAAGTTCACAGTGCTCTTAATTTCCCTCCCCCCACCTCATATGCCTTTTGCCCATGGCCAGCTCCCTCATCACATGCAAATCCCTGACTCACAGCAGGCTTATACCAGGGGAAGGATCCTCTTCATCTTCTACTGTGTGCTCCCTGCTTGAAATCCCCCCGCCCTCCAGCTATACGTTGTGTGCTGCCCTCATTGATCGACTGAAGTGGAGGAATATGGCAAGTCACATTCTGAACAGGCCCACCAAATATTAATTATATACATCCTCCTATCTCTGCAAGAAGAACATAAAACCAACACACTACAGAAGTGACAGAAAAAAGCTTCTTGCCTTTTTATTCTGCTCCCATGTTAATTTGTCACCATTATCTGCCTATATTCATTTTACCACTGTGCAACCAAACAATCACCACCATTTAGAAGACAATGTGAATGGCAGCTAAGCATTGCTGGTAATGCTTCTTCTTTGCTGTACGTACAATAAATGGTGACTTTTAAAAAACACCTAGCTTCTAAAACAATATATTTACACAGGGAAGGACCAGAAGGAGCCTTGAGCTAGCAAGCAAAAGGAAACAACAGCAACAGCTACTGAGAAACAGATTACTTTGTAGAGATGTTTTTCAACCCTGCCATTGGCAAGCATCCACATTCTGAATTTACATGCTGCTGAATCCCATCCAGAAAAATGTCTACACTTACTTACAAACACGGCCTGCAAGCCAAAATAATTGTTTCTTATAATGTGAATCTTGAAGAGCCATTTATTATTATGAATCATAAAGATTCAATAAAAAGATTACATTGACGCAAATCCAGACCATCAGCACCCCAGGTTGCATGGGTGTAACTAAGGGTAGAGCTTATCATACTATAAATCAGGGGTCGGCAACCCTGCAGAAGTGGTGTGCCGAGTCTTCATTTATTCTCTCTAATTTAAGGTTTCACGTGCCAGTAATACATTTTAACGTTTTTAGAAGGTCTCTTTCTATAAGTCTATAATATATAACTAAACTATTGGTGTATGTAAAGTAAAAAAGGTTTTTAAAATGTTTAAGAAGCTTCATTTAAAATTAAATTAAAATGCAGAGCCCCCTGGACTGGTGGCCAGGACCTGGGCAGTGTGAGTGCCACTGAAAATCAGCTCGTGTGCCGCCTTTGGCACACATGCCATAGGTTGCCTACCCCTGCTATAAATTTAACTTAACTATTGCATCATAGTTTAATGAAATTTCATTTTCTTGAGGTTGAAGATGTGGTGTTCAGTAATCACACCCAGCCAAGGGGTCTGATAGGTCTGTTTCATTCAGTGTCTGAGTTCTACCTGATCAACATTACTTCACATGAGCTGGAACAACCGGTTCCAACTAGCTCTTTCCAGAGGTTCCCCACAGAAGATGGTGGAAGCCTACTATTCTTGCAGGATTTCAACAGTTGTATCATTCCTGTACACATATCAGTCATATGGACACAAATGAGAAGTGCTAGAACTTTCCAGAAAGACAAAATATTCAGTGTAAATGGGCCTGAGATGCAAGTTTCAGTTTCACAAATAGAATGCTCCAAGTGTAGGGAAGGTCATCCATAATGCCAAGTATTACAGAGATACTGTCGGCCTTAGCAGCACAGTCCAAATTTTAACTTTTCAATAATTGAGGGGGTTCATAGCCTGGTTTGCTTTTTGGATCCATCCCTAATATTTCAGTATTTGTCATTATTTTAAGGAAACAGCCTATCTTAAAAATACTATATACTGAATACCTTGGGTCAGATTCGCTGGTATGCCAAGTTCACTTTGCATGAACTGCTTTGTGAATTTAAAGCAATCAGAATTTGATCATGGAGACTACCCTCCACTGCGTATTGAGAAACTCAGCTGGCATAAAGGTGGCACAGGACGTAGCTCTGTTGCTGGTTCTGTAAACAACTTCCTCCAGCAAAAGTGGAGGCAGGTGGGGTGGCTAAAGGGTGCATCTGTAGTCTGGCAGGGAACAACATGGCAGAGCAAGGCTCCACCATGTCAGATTCTCCAGTTTTGTAAATACAAGCCCCACCCCGAGTTTTAAGCTTTAGACAGGGACCTGGCAGCTGAGAATCAGGGAGCCACGAGCAGCTCCCCTCCACTGTACCTGAGCAGAGGTCTTCTCTCAGACCTTAATCAGGGAAGTTCTCACGGAGTAAAATTTGAGGCCCATATCTTTCCCGCACAAAGTAAAAGTCACTGGAGGACCTAAGGTGGAGGAATCCTTAGTCCATCAAGGAGCGAGGATTCTGCCTCATACAGAACAGGGTCCAGACCCCATAGGACAAGGCTCTTCTGGGGCCTTTTGACTTCATGTCAGCAATGAGCACCCAGGAAAGGGGGCAACCATATCTGCATTTTAGGGGAGTTTTCCAGAACAGGCTGGGGAATAGGAAAAGATAATGTATCCCTGGTAATCTCTGCAGGGCTGTTGGGCGGGAATGATTTGCCTGCTGCCTAGCTTCATCCACTAAGGGCCTGACTACACTGACTTTCAGTGGGACTTATTACCTATGATTTCAACGAGACTCCTAGATCATTTTTTAAAATGGGTGCTTTTGAAAATTTTACCTTAAATCCTTGCCCAGGCAAAATTTCCACTTAAGTCAAAGAGAGTTTTGCCTGAGTAACCATGGAATAAAAGCTGGGTAGGGACTTCACGATTTGACCCCTAATCATTATATTTAAAAAAACCATGAAATGTTATTTGTACCAAATGCTCAAAGCCAGATTCTCCTCCTCTTGCTGGTCACTCAAGTCAACAGAGTCATACTAATGCAAACCTCATGCAAGTGAGAGGAGAATCAAACCTTGCCTATCTGAATGATAAATGACAGCTGTTTACAAGTTTTTTAGGATCTAGAAAGTAAATTCCAAAGAACTTCTGACATGTAACAGGGGAGGTACTGATTTTAGAGCTGTAAACGCTTTCCAAAATACAGAAATAGATTGGTGTATTGTATCATTGTTTGTTTTCATATTTAAAAACATATATACATAGCATAAATTTTGTAATCCTAGCAAAACATTTTGAATACACTATTCATCTTTAACATAGCCAAAAATGTATCCCTGTATTCTCTGATCAAACCCACAGATGTATGTCAAAATTGTCTGCCCTTCATGTATTAGTCATAGTGTTTTGCAACAAGAAATCTAGTAAACTTCAAATCTACTGTGACAGCATACATTAAACTCTACTAACAGAAGTTGGTGGTTTTTTCATGGCCTGCAACTATTATATTTCCTTGTATACCAAATAATTAAACAGACAACATAGCTGTTTTGGAATATTATTAGATATACCTATTTCTTGCAGAAAGATGCTAAGAATAAAATACCACCTTGCGTACTCTTTCTTACATAATTCTTACAAGAAGGAATATGGGAACATTTCTTGTTTTACAAATCTAGTAGTGCTGTTTAAAATCAAGTCAAGAGAAAAGACAGTATGAGGGGGTTTGTAGAGAGACTGCTATATTTACAGAATATTGAATCATTTAAAAGTTAATACAGAGTGGTATCAACAGATGATATGATACCACAAGTACTAATATTATAAAAGCAACATTTAAGAAATGTAGAAGAATTTCTGAATCCTCTAACTATGAAGGTCTGCATTGACAAGAATATGTAGTATCCATCTCCTTCTAGGTTCTACTGTTTTGTATAGCTGATTCAGGGAACTAGAAGGTTGATTTTCAGCAGCAGTCTATATTTAGACTTGGAAAGATGCCTCCTAGAAGCCATACTAAAGACAGAAAAGGTCAGCATTTTTGGCATTCAAAACAGAACTAAATGAGAAGGATTCAACACTCTTCAACCCCTTTAATATGCTGTCAGCTCCTTAGCAGCTAGGAAAGACGCTGCTCAGTAGAGAGACAAGAATGAGGTCCTTTAAGGAATGCAGAGAATTGCTCCTGGAAGAGTAATGGGGTTAAGGAGGAAAAAAAGCATCACTTTGTACTGGAATGTCTCTCTTGGGATCTACGGGATGCCTTCGATACACAGTTAAATTGCCAAAGCTGGGAGCCTCAATGGTAAAAGTTATCCTGAAGGAAATGAAAGAGATAAACAATGGCCTTATCAAGATTCATGACATCAAGTGGAAAATAAAACCCAGTAGTTTGCAGATCAAAAAATATTTCTTGTGATTTTTTCAATTAAATTTCCAACAGTGCACAACATTTTCTATCCCTTCAAATGATCCGTTTCTCAGATCAGGAAAATAAAGTAGATAGTTTACCAGACAGGCCAAATATTTTCAACACCCCAAGGTCCCCGGGACCTTTCACAATTGCACTACACAGAGCAATAGCCTTAGGTTAGTTCCTTGTTGCATTTCAGAGTGGAAGGATGGTCCAGTGGTTAGAGTACTAGTCTGGGACTCAGGAGACTGCGGACCAAGTCCCTCGTCCCCCCAGACTTCCCATGTGACCTTGGGCAAGATACTTCCCCTCTCTGTGTCTCCCTGTCCCATCTATAGAATGGGGATATCCGCCTTTCCCTACCTCACAGGGATATTGCGAGGATAAATACATTAAAAACTGTATACTATAGTCTGGTCATTGTCATGGCAATTGGGTGTAGATAAGTCTATGGTCAGAGCCGTTCCTTGGGTATGGTGAATCAGGGCAACTGCTGAATGTCCCGTGGGCTGGTGCAGTTTTGGTCCCAGAAGTTATGGATCGGTTCCAGAAGTGACAGATTCGTCACTTCCGCCCCAGGCCCTGCACCCGCCTAGGGATGGCCCTATCCACGGTATCTGGTTAAGTCTATTATGAGCACACAGTGACTAACCCAAGAGGAAACATTTTCAGTAGCATCATTTGCAGAACTAGTGATAAGCAGCAAAGGTAATTTCTCCTGCATTTCTTTGGAGAACACAAACATCTTGGTTCATGGAGAGACAAATTAACAAAACTGCATTAAAAATAGTGGCCAACAGTCTGGCATTATGTAGCAGTAATTATCTTAATGATAGAAAAGTATATTCTGATATTCTAGTTAGCACCAAAATGACCCAGAATCTGTATTCCAGCCATTGCCCATAAATGGACTGCATAGTGCATTACAACAGCTAAACCTTTGCTTCTATTTTATTGCCTCAGTCACAAGGTTTTAAGCTCTATTTACACAAGTGGTTTGAGTTATAAAACACACATTATTACTTATAAGTAATTGAAAATAGCCTCCCAGACAAACAGAGATTTGGCCACCTGAACTGTAAGTTTGCCTAGCAAAACTATAATTTGATAGGTGTGCAACAAATGGTAGATATCCGGCACTAATTCTTCTGCATGTCATTGAATACAAAGATGTAAGGGAAACAGTAGCAGAGGTATACCCACTTATTTTTTCTTTAAGTCACTAGGAAAATGATGTGAAAATTGCAAATGTCTTCCATTAACTTTTTAAACTTTATTAATATGTTTTCAATTTAGCTGACAACTTCTCCTTTGCAGTTCCTCAAGGAATGTCTAGAAAAATAAGGTACTTGATAAAATGCTTCCTTGTAGAATTTAGTTTCAGCTGTGCATTAAACTGTACAATAACATACAGAACCCAATGCAGACCTGGGTCTTTTCCTCCGTAGGCTGGTGGGAAACATTATATAATTGCTGTTCTCTCCTGCCCATAGGCCAAACGGCCTGGTTTAACAACACACCTTACAGGTCTGAGGGGAGGGATAGCAGGCGAGAGTTTTAGGAGAATACAAAAATATTTCCAGTAAAAGATGTAAAAAAAATCCTGAATCTTGCACCAGAGTCTGATCTCACTGCCATTGAAGCCAAAGGCAAATCTATTAAATTGGATTGGACCTTCTTCTAAGAAAGTAATAAGGATAAGTACATCTGGCATGACTTGAGAAAACCTACCCGGGATGCATGGGATTGTGTGGCTACAAAGAACATCAACCACCAGCTTCAAATCTTTAGGTTTCGGTTAATCATGGGTAGTATGTTCAAAAGGACCTAAATGACTTTGAAGCATTTTAGTAAATTTTACTACTACTTCCAAATTATTTTGTGTGTGTGTGTTCTTTCCAACACACACATGCATAGCATCCTTTTAAAGGACATGTTGTACTGGATGCGGGGAGCTGTTACGCAGTACAAATAGTAACTTTGCTTAATTACAAAAGGAAAGGTGTTTTTTTTTTAAATCATCATGTTAGGAGTCTAAAGGAGCAAGCTACAGGAAAATGTGAAGTCTGAATCATGTACATAAGAACATAAGAAAGGCCGTACCGGGTCAGACCAAAGGTCCATCTAGCCCAGTATCTGTCTACCGACAGTGGCCAATGCCAGGTGCCCCTGAGGGAGTGAACCTAACAGGCGATGATCAAGTGATCTCTCTCCTGCCATCCATCTCCATCCTCTGACCAACAGAGGCTAGGGACACCATTCTTACCCATCCTGGCTAATAGCCATTTATGGACTTAGCCACCATGAATTTATCCAGTCCCCTTTTAAACATTGTTATAGTCCTAGCCTTCACAACCTCCTCAGGTAAGGAGTTCCACAAGTTGACTGTGCGCTGCGTGAAGAAGAACTTCCTTTTATTTGTTTTAAACCTGCTGCCTATTAATTTCATTTGGTGACCCCTAGTTCTTGTATTATGGGAATAAGTAAATAACTTTTCCTTATCCACTTTCTCAACAAAATGTAAATAATTCTTATTTTAGAGACTAGTAGATAAAGAACGAATCTGAGATGAGCTTGTTCAACAAAAGATAGTTTTTCTGCTTACCACAAATAGTAAGTTGTGATAAAAATTTTAGGCCTCAAATGTATTGCATCATAACATCATTAGGTGACATTGCGCTAGCAATTGTTTTAAGTAGGACTCCCCGCTGATTTCAATGGAAAATTCTGCCTAATAATCTTTGGCATTATGTACCCTAGCTTATCTGATAACTTTTACCTGAGCATTTTAAAGTAGTTGACTGAGTAGACATCACTGAAGTAAAATGTTATTATCCTCATTACAGATGGTAAACTGAGTCACAGAAAAAATTATTAGCCCTAACAGCGCTCATCAGTGCATTTAAAAAAAAACAACACTCTGATTTGTTTTTATTTATTTATTTATTGGCAGTTCCATAATAAGAGTCTACACTGTCTGGAGTGAAATTGTGCGCATGTACTAATGATTTTAAGATGTCTCTCAATCAAGAATAAAAATGTTTTTCCATTAGAACAAAATAAGCATCCTTTCCTGACTAGGATTTAACTATACAATTAAAACTATTGGTATCATCAATTGTTTTACCCTACATTCAAAAAGTAGTTTACATGTTATCAAAAGCAGGAGCCTACCTAACTGCCTCTCACACAAATTTCATTAACACTGTGCATCCCTCTGGCGGGGGTGGGGCCCAGCCTATCCAGAATGAAGAATTGGTCCTGCTTAGAATAATTTATGGCCTAACCCTGCAGTCTTTTCTCAGGCAAAGCTCCAATTAATTTAATTTTAAATTTTGCCTAAATCAGATTTCTAGGGTTGTATAGGTAATGAATACATTTTAATTATTTAAAATTTGCACTGCAGAAAAAATGAATGTAATCTTTAGGACCACCTAGTGGAATACAAATACAATTGCAGTTTCAACGTAAAGCTACATGGTATTTCAGTTGATCACGGGCAAACTTGTTCAAACAAAGTAACTGTCAAGTCTTAAACTGTTTCCTGAGCCTCAGCCAGCCTCCTGGGAGCAAAATTTACAAAATCTTTTGTGGCAGGATGTAGTAGTGCTATTAAATGTGTAGTGCTATCAAAGATCTGTTCTCAAAGTTACCATGTTTGCTTTCTATAATAGCTCTCTGAAGTCACTGGAGAGTCATATTGCCAAGTCTCCATAAGGAGATAAAAAGTCTATAATACACACATGACAACACAACAGAACTACATTTTCTGGTAAGAGTATTCTGTATCAGAAATCAAACTCTGTAATGGAGTCCAATCCCCTGTCATCAGAATATGGTCCTGAGAACAGTACTGAGTGATTCTGACAGCCTGATGCTGAGTGTCATGAATGCAGGAAAAGAGCTTGTTAGTGTTGCAAAACAATTCTGAACCACTCTGTTGTGTTGTTAGCTCATGTGAAATATATATTTCCAATGTTACCAGCTAGTTTGAAGTGGCAACTGCATTTCACTTCTGGAGCTCAACTCTATCAGTAAACCCTAGATCTGGGAGAGCCTGTGACAAAACACTTGGATCAAATGGCATAATACTGCTCTCAGTTACAGAGTTGAAAATCTGAAGTGACTCAAAGGAAGTCTAAAGAGTTTTTTTATATTGGCGTAAGAGAATAGAGTTTGGCTCCTCTTAGAGATCAGCGATAAAGACTTCTTTGATCATCTTTCCCTCCCTCCTTCCAGCCAGCTCAGGCTTGTTTGCTATATTTGTTCACTATATAATGATTTTAAGATGTTTAAGGTAGTCCTAAGCTTCCCCTTTTTGTCATCCCATCCCCATTACAGGTCAGTTCATCTCACTCCTCTGGTTTGGGCTACAATTCACTATATTTTCAAAACTAGGTGTTAAAATTAGGCTCCTAATTGCATATGTAAGGCCACTAAAAAGTAGAGGTGCCTTTGAAACTCTCATTGACTTCATTGGCATTTGTGGGTTCTCAGTAATTCTATAAATCAGCTATTTATGTAGATGCCTGTTGTGTTAATGAACACAACATGCTTCTATTAATTTAGGAGCGTAATTTGAGGCAACTGGGTTTGAAAACATCGACTTGCATCAATAAGTGTTTTGTCCAATCTATTTTTAAATGACCACGAGATGGTACTTGTCCCACCACTTCCCCTGTTTCTAGAGCCTAGAAAGCTACCCTTTGGAACTTCTGATAGTCTCTCTCTCTCTCTCTTCCCTAAATGAGGGAAATTTTCACAGCACAAATGGCAGTTAGGACTGATTGGTAGTGAACTGCCAATTGTGCCTTCAAAAATCAACCCCAATATACATAAATGTACATCCCACCAAGCAAGCCTAAACTGAACTGAAGAGTTGACTTCCACTAAAGTGAAAACAAGCATATTGTAAGTCATTTAAAAATACAGTTTTCATTCTCTTCTCAGAACACACCCATCCAGATCTCTTTTTGAGTGCAATAAAAGCTGTACATTTATCTAAAATGAAAGGTAGTCCTAAGCTTCCCCTTTTTGTCATCCCATCCCCATTACAGGTCAGTTCATCTCACTCCTCTGGTTTGGGCTACAATTCACAAACACACACCTCAGCCAACCAAACTTTGTTGCCCACTCACCTGGGGTAAGTAACTTTTTGACAGGCAAGTCAAACATCATTGGTGTTTTCATTGGTATCAACAATCATAGTAAAGGGGTGTTGAAGGAATGTTGTAGCTAAGCTGGTAAATGTTCACAACAATTTTTAACAGTTGGCACAACATAAAGCAGCCACCCAAGTTAGACCTTTCTTAAGCTTCAGCCTATAGAAATACTGAACAGCAAAAACAGAACCTCTCTAACAAATCTGGGTCCAAAATGACTGACACAGAGCCTTAGGTTCTGTTTAACACCCTTCCCTGGGCTCCCTTTTATTACTCACAACCAAAACACTGAACAAAGAAGGCTCTGCAACCTCCTTTAGTCTTTATGCAGTCTCATAGAATCATAGACTATCGGGGTTGGCAGGGACCTCAGGAGGTCATCTAGTCCAACCCCCTGCTCAAAGCAGGACCTGTTCCCAACTAAATCATCCCAGCCAGGGCTTTGTCAAGCCTGACCTTGAAAACCTCTAAGGAAGGAGATTCCACCACCTCCCTAGGTAACCCATTCCAGTGCTTCACTATCCTCATAGTGAAAAGGTTTATCCTAATATCCAACCTACACCTTCCCCACTGCAACTTGAGACCATTACTCCTTGTTCTGTTATCTGCTACCACTGAGAACAGTCTAGATCCATCCTCTTTGGAACCCCCTTTCAGGTAGTTGAAAGCAGCTATTAAATCCCCCTCATTCTTCTCTTCTGCAGACTAAACAATCCCAGTTCCTTCAGCCTCTCTTCATAAGTCATGTGTTCCAGCCCCCTAATCATTTTTGTTGCCCTCCACTAGACTCTTTTCAATTTATCCACATCCTTCTTGTAGTGTGGGGCCCAAAACTGGACACAGTACTCCAGATGAGGCCTCACCAATGTCAAATAGAGGGGAATGATCACTCCCCTCGATCTGCTGGCAATGCCCCTATTTATACAGGCCAAAATGCCATTAGCCTTCTTGGCAACAAGGGCACACTGTTGACTCATATCCAGCTTCTCATTCATTGTAACCCCTAGGTCCTTTTCTGCAGAACTGCTGCCTAGCCATTCGGTCCCTAGTCTGTAGCAGTGCATGGAATTCTTCCATCCTAAGTGCAGGACTCTGCACTTGTCCTTGTTGAACTTCATCAAGTTTCTTTTGGCCCAATCCTCTAATTTTTCTAGGCCCCTCTGTATCCTATCCCTACCCTCCAGCATTTCTACCACTCCTCCCAGTTTAGTGTCATCTGCAAACTTGCTGAGAGTGCAGTCCACGCCATCCTCCAGATCATTAATGAAGATATTGAACAAAACCGGACCCAGGACCGATCCTTGGGGCACTCTGCTTGATACCGGCTGCCAACTAGACATGGAGCCATTGATAACTACTCGCTGAGCCCAACAATCTAGCCAGCTTTCTATCCACTTTATAGTCTATTCATCCAGCCCATACTTCTTTAACTTGCCGGCAAGAATACTGTGGGAGACCATATCAAAAGCTTTGCTAAAGTCAAGGACGCATCCACTGCTTTCCCCTCATCCACAGACCCAGTTATCTCCTCATAGAAGGCAATTAAGTTAGTCAGGTATGACTTGCCCTTGGTGAATCCATGCTGACTGTTCCTGATCACTTTCCTTTCCTCTAAGTGCTTGAGAATTGATTCCTTGAGGACCCGCTCCATGATTTTTCCAGGTACTGAGGTGAGGCTGATGGGCCTGTAGTTCCCCAGATACTCCTTCCCTTTTTTAAAGATGGGCACTACATTAGCCTTGTTCCAGTCATCTGGGACCTCCCCAGATCACCATGAGTTTTCAAAGATAATGGCTCCGCAATCACATCCGCCAACTCCTTTAGCACCCTCGGAAGCAGTGCATCCGGCCCCATGGATTTGTGCTCATCCAGCTTTTCTAAATAGTCCCGAACCACTTCTTTCTCCACAGAGGACTGGTCACCTCCTCCTCATGCTGTGCTGCCCAGCGCAGCAGTCTTGGAGCTGATCCTGTTCGTGAAGACAGAAGCAAAAAAAGTATTGAGTGCATTAGCTTTTCCCACATCCTCTGTCACTAGGTTGCCTCCCTCATTCAATAAGGGGCCTTTCTTCTTGTTGACTTTCTTCTTATTGCTAACATACTTGAACAAACCCTTCTTGTTACTCTTAACATCTCTTGCTAGTTGCAACTCCAAGTGTGATTTGGCCTTCCTGATTTCACTCCTGCATGCCTGAGCAATATTTTTATATTCCTCCCTGGTCATTTGTCCAATCTTCCACTTCTTGTAAGCTTCTTTTTTGTGTTCAAGATCAGCAAGGATTTCACTGTTAAGCCAACCTGGTCGCCTGCCATATTTACTATTCTTTCTACACATTGGGATGGTTTGTTCCTGCCAGGGGCGGCTCTAGACACCAGCGCGCCAAGCAGGCGCTTGGGGCGGCCGTTTCCCGGGGGGGCGGCATTTGGCTCCGGTGGAGCTCCCGCCGGCATGCCTGCGGCAGGTCCACCGGAGCCCGGGACGAGCGGACCTGCCGCAGGCATGACTGCGGTGGGTCCCGTCTTCCCACGGCTCCGGTTGAGCTCCCGCAGGCATGACTGCGGCAGGTCCACTCGTCCCGGGCTCCGGTGGACCTGCCGCAGGCATGCCGGCAGGAGCTCAACCGGAGCCGCGGGAAGAGGGGACCCGCCGCGGGACCGGGGAAGGGCGGCGCAGCGCTCCGCGCTGCTTGGGGCATCCCGATTTCTAGAGCCGCCCCTGGTTCCTGCAACCTCAATAAGGATTCTTTAAAATACAGCCAGCTCTCCTGGACCCCTTTCCCCCTCATGTTATTCTCTGAGGGGATCCTGCCCATCAGTTCCCTGAGGGAGTCAAAGTCTGCTTTTCTGAAGTCCAGGGTCTGTATTCTGCTGTTCTCCTTTCTTCCTTGTGTCAGGATCCTGAACTCGACCATCGCATGGTCACTGCCTCCCAGGTTCCCATTCACTTTTGCTTCCCCTACTAATTCTCCCTGTTTGTGAGCAGCAGGTCAAGAAAAGCTCTGCCCCTAGTTGGTTCCTCCAGCACTTGCACCAGGAAATTGTCCCCTACACTTTCCAGAAACTTCCTGGATTGTGTGTGCACTTCTGTGTTGCTTTCCCAGTAGCTATCAGGGTGATTGAAGTCTCCCATGAGAACCAGGGCCTGTGATCTAGTAACTTCTGTTAGTTGCTGGAAGAAAGCCTCGTCCACCTCATCCCCCTGGTCTGGTGGTCTATAGCAGACTCCCACCATGACATCACCCTTGTTGCTCACACTTCTAAACTTAATCCAGAGACTCTCAGGTTTTTCTGCAGTTTCATTCCGGAGCTCTGAGCAGTCATACTGCTCTCTTACATACAATGCAACTCCTCCACCTTTTCTGCCTGCCTGTCCTTCCTGAACAGTTTATATCCATCCATGACAGTACTCCAGTCATGTGAGTTATCCCACCAGGTCTCTGTTATTCCAAGCCTCTAGCCCACACTTCCCCTTCCCCCCCAAGGTTCAGGTTCTTTTATTCTACTTTTTATCGCTTGAGCCAGAGACCCCCTGCAAAAGCACACTGCCTCCTGCAGTGTCTGTTCCAGCACTTCCAGAGACATCTGGCTGAGTTCTCTCTGCTCCAGACAGTTCTTCTCTGTTCCTAGGGAGGGACCTGCAGAATTCTCCACTCTTTGCAACTTCCTCTTGTAACTGAGCAGGGTGCTTCCTTCCCTGGACCCCTGCTTCCTGCTCCAGGTGTCTCACTTTCAGTTGAGTAGCTCATTCCACTTTCTTGGCTCCCAAGCGCCTGATGATCCCCTGACCCCAGATCTGCTACCCTGCCTGTAACCAGGCAAAGTCAAACTGTGACACACTGTACTTCTCGTGAGTAGATGGATACTCACTTATATTAAAAGCTGCTCTAAATTAGAAAGGGAACCAGCCCAACACATAGTCAGTCCAAGACTGGGGCACACACAGGCCACTGTTGAGCTGCATTGTGCATTCCTCAGCTGTAGCTGGGGATCTGGGCCCCAGATTGTATAGGAAGCTCTCAATATCAGTGGAGATAAAAATGGTCAGTGCCCAGAGTTAATATAGCTTTGTTACAGTGACATTCTTCCACCGCTGGTAACAGAAAAAGGATTTTCCTTGTATATACACTCCACTGTGGCAGGGGTTCTTAATGTAGCTGTTTGGATTATTTCTGGGTGATATTTTCTGGCAAACAGTAAATGTCAAAATGACAATTTTTGTTTAGAGACACAAGGTGGGAGAGGTAATATCTTTTATTGGACCAACTTTTGTTGGTGAAAGAGACAAGCTTTTGAGCTTACACAGAACTATTCCTCAGGTCTGAGGAACTTAGCCCACATCTGCGTTACATCATTTACAGCAGCATCGATGCAGCTGTGTCACTGTAGTGCAGTAGTCTCCAACCTTTCTACACACAAGATCACTTTTTAAATTTAAGTGCAACCCCGGATCTACCCCACCCCTTCCACAAGTTCCCACCCCTTCCCCAAAGCCCCGCCCCACTCACTCCATCACTCACTCTCCTCCACCCTCACTCACTTTCACCGGGTTGGGGTGCGGGCTCTGGGCTGAGGCTGAGAGGTTTGAAGTGTGGGAGGGGGCTCCAGGCTGAGCCTGGGGCAAGGGGTTGGGGTGCAGGGGGGTGTGAGGGGTGCAACCTCTGGGAGGGAGTTCAGGTGCAGGAGAGGGCTCCAGGCTGGGGGTTGGGGTGCGGGCTACCACCAGGCGGCACTTACCTTGGGTGGTGGCATAGCAAGGCTAAGGCAGGCTCCCTGCCTGCTCCGGCCCCACTCAGACACATCAGCACCTCCTCCTCATCAGGAGCCAGGCTACCCTGCACCCTGCGAGCCAGTAGTGTACCACGTAGCCACACCACTCCCAGAAGAGGCCAATGCACCCAGCGGCCCCTGGAGGGGGACACATGGCTCTGCGCACTGCCCCTCCCTGCAGGTACTGCCCCCACAGCTCCCACTGGCCACAGCTCCCCATTCCCGGCCAATGGGAGCTGCAGGGGCAGTGCTTGCAGGCAGGTGCTGTGCACAGAGACCCCTTCTGGGAGCGGTATGGGGATGCAGCAGGCAGGGAGCTTGCCAGGGCCTTTGCAGCAGCCCCGCTGCACCACTGGGGCTGGAGATCACGATCAACTTGGAGAATCTCCAGGATCGACCAGTCAATCACGATCGCCTGGTTGGTGACCACTATTCTAAGCCAATAGGAGAGAGCTCTCCCATCAGCTTAATGACTCCTGCCTCTACGAGAGGCAGTAACTATGTCTACACCGGCACTTAGGCTGGTATTACTTTGTCGCTAAGGTTGGTGAATTATTCAAACCCCTGAGCAACGTAAATTATACCAAAGTAATCTGTAGTGTAGATATGCTCTCAAAGTGTCACAGCTAAATAGGGTGGCCAATTTTGGTTGGATGTCTTCCTGGAGATTCTATTACATGACAATCCTGGAGGGTTGGCAACCCTAGCTAAATACAAGATGGAAAAGATTTTTAGCATAAGTAGTTAACACATTTCAAGGGACCATTCTAGGTGAAGTGGTTAACATTCTTCAAGCCATAGTGGGGGAAGCAGCTGGTGTTGGGAGGGGTTAGTGGATTATAGATTGTTGTAATAAGCCATAAATCCAGTGTCTCTATTCAGTCCATGGTTTTTAGTGTCTAGCAAAGTTATGAATTTAAGTTTCCATGATCATCTTTTGAAAGTGTTGTGCAGGTTTCCTTTGAAGATGAGGACTGAGAGGTCAGATATGGAGTGATCGCTTTGTGAAAAGTGTTCACCCACAGGTGATGGTGTGTTTTTGTCTTTTAGCATTTTCCTGTTTGAGTTCATTTGAGAGCGTAGTGATTGTCTGGTTCCACCTACATAGTTACTATTGGGGCATTTAGTGCACTGGATGAGGTACACCACATGTTGTGAAAGGCATGTGTGGGACCCATGGATCTTGAAAGATGTGTTGTGGGGTGTGTTTATTATTGCAGTAGTGGAGATACATCTGCAGGTTTTCCATCTGTTGTTCTAGTATCTGTTGTTCTGGTTTGCTTTCAGTTGGCATGTCCTGGTCTGTGGGCAGCTTGCTTCTGATGATGAGCTTGGAGGGGTTGCAGGGGTTGTTTGAAGGCCAGAAGAGGGGCTTCAGGAAATCCATAACCCAATAACAATCCCTCCCCAGCTGCTTCCCCCGCACCTTTCCTCCCTATGACTGGAGGGGTGTTAACAGGCCACTTCACCTTGAATGGCCCCTTGAAATATGTGTTAACTATTTATGCTAAACAATCTGTTCCATCTTGTATGAAGAAGTCTCTGTAAGAAGTCTTATAATAGCAGAGAGCAGAAAGATATTGATATACTAACAGAAGCAACAATTAAACTAGACAAACTTTCAGTCTGGAAAGATGATAGAGCCACAAATAAGTGAAAAAATTAATCACCATCCTGATAGATTGAATAAACCAGAAATTTTAAAAAGGAATTGGTTCTGGCAATATAAGAACTGAACTTGGGTGTGCCATTGTCTGAAACTTGAACTGAAACATTTCTGGAGTTTTAGAAAAGTTTTGATAATTTAAAAAAAATTGTTTTTTGCCTATTCCTGTGCTCCTGATTCCAACCAGTGCACAAAGTGCCAAAATGCCACGAAATAACTTATTCATGGTATTCCTGGCTGACTGCAATCAGGAAATACCAGATATCTCATAAGAGTTTGTTCTCACAACATTTGCAGAATGAAACAGCATAGAAAAGCATCCAATCTTTTGGATTATTAACCAAATCCAAATGTTTGGGGTCACCCATCATTAGTTAAAGTCACAGCAAACCAGTTTCCTCTTGCTAATATAATAAAGATGAGAGGCAGTGTGTATAGCTAGTGGTTAAAACCCAGGATTGTGAATAAAGCTCTACGTTCTACTCACTGTTCTGTCACTGACTTGCTGTATGATCTTGTGGAAGTCGCTAATTATTTGCTTCATCTGTAAAACTGGGATAATGATATCTGCCCACCTCTCAGGGGTGTTGTCAGGGGCGGCTCCAGGCCCCAGCACACCAAGCGCGTGCTTGGGGCGGCAAGCCACGGGGGGCACTCTGCCAGTTGCCGCGAGGACGGCAGGCAGGCTGCCTTCAGCGGCATGCCTGCGGAGGGTCCGCTGGTCCCGCGGCTTTGGACCTCCCACAGGCACGCCTGCGGGAGGTCCGCCGAAGCCACAGGACCAGCGGATCCTCCACAGGGAAGCAGCCAAAGGCAGCCTGCCTGCCGTGCTTGGGCGGGCAAAATCCCTAGAGCCGCCCCTGGGTGTTGTGAGCTGAAATACATTAATGTCTGTGAAGTGCTTCGTGTTCATTGGATACAAGGGGCTATAGAAGTGTTTGGTGTTGAAAACCAGTGATGCTGGAACAATTTTTATAGTGAGGATGCTGATGATGGAAACCATGCATTTGGTGTTTCTTATTACTACTTCAAGTACCTAGTTCCACCACCACTAGTGAAACAAGAATTTCTTTTACTCCAAGATCACAACAGGCAATTTTTATATAGAAGCTTTAAGCTAAACTTCCCCATCAAATCTTACTTATAAACAAGAAAGGAGGTATTCCCTTTAAAGCTAAAATTCCACCTAACATTCCTGAGAGAGCAATACAGGCCTGCTAATCACAAAAGTAACCACAAGGTGGAGTCATTACAATACTTTCTAGGAAGCCACATCATGTGCCTCATATTGGTTTTTGCCCATTTTAAAATATTTTGACTTGAGTTGCCTCTAGAGCAACATATCAGGAATGAAAAAGAAAAACAAAAACACAAAATACAAAAACAGGCCAAGTAATTTAAAAGAAGGACCTATTAACTATGTCTATACTGATTGATTTACACTAACGAGCTAGACTCTATTTGCTAAATAAGAGCTAGATTGAGAATCAGGCATACATGGACACAAAGGGAAATTAGCATCCCCTGTGAGGCTGCATAGGACCTACCTAGAGCGTGAGTGCAGACATGGAGGGGGCAGAGAGCAGAGTATGGGTTGTACAACTACTACTCAACACTGAGCAAGTGGACAGGGCAGCAAATGGAGCTGGCTGGACCTGAGGGTGGGAGTATGCTGCATGCATCTGGTAATGGACTGATAAGCACACTCCCCACCCCACCCAAAACAGGCGCTCCAGAGGAATTGAGATTCCTCCCTTCCTCTGATGGTGTCCAGCTACAGTGTGCAAATTCCAGATACATTTTCACAGACAATAAGAACATCCAGATGGAACTGTGGATCCTTTTTTCATCTAACTAAGGGCTTGTCCTTAGTAATATCTAGTGGCAGTAAATTCCACTGCCAAATGGATTACATAAAAAAGTATTTCCTTTGGTTACTGGCAGATGGAGGAAATAAAAGAACTTTAAATCAGTTTAACAAAATCAGTGCTTATAATCAGGAATGACTAACACATACATGAAAGGTTTCAGAGTAGCAGCCGTGTTAGTCTGTATCCGCAAAAAAAACAGGAGTACTTGTGGCACCTTAAAGACTAACAAATTTATTTAAGCATGAGCTTTCGTGAGCTACAGCTCACTTCTTCGGATGCATAGAATGTTTCATAAGAGGCAGTGATAATTAGAGCTGTGCAGGAACCGAATTTCTGTTTCATGGGAAATTCCACTATACTGTAATTTGTTTTCATTCCGATTTGGAAAGAAAACAAAGAATTGTTTAATTGTCCAAAAAATGAAACAAAAAAAATTAAAAATGTTATCCAAAACAATTTTCCATTGTGTTTTGATTTTGCCCTTTTCAGTTTGTTATAAAAATAATTTATAATGTAAAATAAATTTCTAAATCACTGTGTCCAAAATGTTGAAACAAAACATTGGCTTTATCTAAATGCTTTGTAACAATGTTTTGAAAGAAAATTTTGATCAATAAACACATTCCTGCCGAAAGTTTTAGTTTTGATGAAATGGCATTTTCCAACAGAAAAGTGTTCCATCAGACCAATTCTAGTGATAACTTCTTCAGAGAAGACAAATACTTTTGTAAGAGATATCAGATATTATAATGGATAAGCTAGCATCTCTAAGATCGGAAGTATCACAGCCTGTATCTGAGAGCAGGATTTAAAATAAGGGGGATTAACCACCAGATACCAGAGAATGTAAGACAGATGATATTGAAGAGGGGGAAAGAATTAATTCCTAGAAATTTAAGTTATTTCCTTTTAATTTGTGATAACCAAAACAAAGGGGAGTTTTTGCACTGTCAGACTCAATGCGTTATGCAGATAATTTATGTTGTTTTAATCTGAGGTCTCTCTATTCCCAATAAATCTTGGTGTTAATTACACCACTTTAGTCTTAGTCTGTTTGGAAAATTCACATCAACTGCCCCAAAGGTGGTAAAAGTTTTCAATCTCTACCTGTGAGCAAAAATGCAAAGTCTTAACACCATTAACACAGAATAACTTCCCAAATGCACTAAATGCGTGACAATCACATGTGCGGATCTATTGACATAACTGCTACAAAAGCAGATGAGGCCACTGTTAAGGTTTTCCATTAGACTGCAAGTTTTAGGAAGCTGGGGTATGTATTGCTTTTGGTATCAGTTGGAGATGGAAATGAAAGCCTTAGGGAGCACTGGAATTGATCACCTCATGCGAGTGGTATGAAGATAGAAGGAAGGGGAAGTTTTTCCCTTTAACTTATTTTTTCCAGCTTTCAAGTTTTAAGTGGGTGGAGTGTGTCCTGCCACAGCCTTACTTATCAATAAATGGTTTCTGTTTGCTAACTTCCTAGGGACTCAAGCCTCTATTCTAGGTGGCTTTCCTCCCGAATCACATCTGTTGGAAGGGATTCATCCTTTCTTCACTACAGGGATTCTGAATGCAGACAGGGATAACTGCAACACTTCTCTATATGGCCTTTTGAGTCCACCCATTTCTTGTTACATTCTGTTCTCTTTTCAAAGCTGTAAAGCTTCAGCAGTATTAACTCTGGCTACTGGAGTAGAAGGTGGGTGGCTAGTTTCAGAGCTCTTCAGGGATTAAATGGTTGCTGCCCTCCTCGAGAAAGGTTCAGCTCAGCTCATTTCAGCTGTGCACATGCAACATATTCCTCAATAATTCAACCTCCTCCTCCATTTCTCACATGAAAACAGTAGAGGGGGAGCAAGACTGTTCAGCTGAGATCTACTTAGCTTGATCATCAACATCTGAAAGACAATGACAGAATCTGAATTCTCCTCCTCAAAAGACTTGGAGAATGTGGACTCCATCAAGAACTGCTACAGTCACTGCTCCCTTTTGGAGTACCCTATAAGTAATTTCTCCAGCTTTGTCACATCAGAGAGAGCTATAAGAGTGATTTGAACTCTGGAAAACATGCTGTACAGTGGAGCTCAGTGCACTTAGTTTACCAAAGAGGAGCTAAGGGGCCCTTCCACGCATGTGGGCAGGCAGCAGATGAAGACTTGGCTCCACCCCCCACAGCATGCCAACTAGTACACCAGAGCCACTATGCCTGGGGAAGTAACCCATACCAGGTACAGGGCCAGGACTAAGGGGGAACCAGGAAGCAAAGAAAGAGGCAGACTCTACTCTGGTTCCCAGTCTGCACCTGACATAGTACAACTACGCACTGCCCCTTGCTCAAGGCTTATGGCAGAGAGACCACTGAGCTATTTGGAAACAGCTCACCTCAACAGTATAAATTCCCTCCGACCTCCTACATCAACCCCGCCTCAACAATCCCCTCCTCTCCCTCTCCCCTACTGGAAAAGCTAATTTTCCTTCTCCTTCATTCCCTAAAAGCCCCCAGTCATCCATCCCCCACCACTTGAGCCTCTCTTCTCTCCACAGATAGGGACCTTAAGGGATCAACAGAAGAAAGCTGTGTCCTTGTCCATCTCACCCAGTCAAACCCATAACCTCACTTTGCCTCCAGCCCTCCCTCATGGTCTCACTTCATTCCACCAAGATCCCCCCCACACCCAGTGTTCTTCTTCTCCTCAAGTTTCCCCACCACCACTCGGTATCCATCTCCTAAGCGAGGGAAGCAGCAGGAAAAACTGGAGTGTTGCTGAATGGGCAAGTGGCAGGATTCCTGCCCAGCTGGCTCTGCTGTCCCCTGACTGGCCAGGCTCCTCCCTCTCCCATGTTCTCAGGCTCTCCAGGCCAGCAGGGAGGGGCTCAGGCAGAACTAGGAGGATGCCAAGCAAACTGCAATGTGTCTTTCTTGTTGGGCAGGAAGGGGACCAAATGGTCCCTGTTGGCAGGAGGTTGCTCCTGCCTCCTGAGCCCAGCAGCTCAACAGCTGTTTGCCAGCAGCAGATGGAGGCAGGAGAGTTGTCCAAGGGCTGCTGCAGAAAGAGCAGCCTCTGGCCCACACTACCATGGCAGTGCTAGCTCCTTCGCTGCTGCTGCTTCTTCCCTCCCCTCTCAAACTGGACAAGGCATGGCCGAACTTATTAAGGTTTTCCAGGTTTCACCAACTCTTTAGAATGTTAGCCCAAGTTGCAAACTGCCCTTGCAATTTTGAGACATCCTGAAACATTCAAATAGAGATCTCCTTTCTAGAGGCGGGAAGTATTCATGACATTACTACAACAAATTCATCCACCTACAACTTCACAGATTTCATTTGGCCACACAGCATGACTGCTCAGAACTTCTAGGCAATGGCAGGAATGAAATTTGGATTCCCAGGCTGCCTGAGAACAAGAACTTACCCTTTAAGCTAAAGCAAAATCTATGGTCATGACAGTACTTCAGTGTCCATATTCTTTAAACATTAGAATCAACGGGTCATTTTGGGAGGGTAAAAAGGCCTAGGTTCTGAATACAGTCATCTAAACTTCCGTTGGGGTTGTTGGGAAAGACTGGGGCTTGGACACCAGCAGGGTGGTTTTCTACAAGTTTTCTCTCCCCTCATGGTATTAGGAATTCCATCTCCATTTTATAACTCCCCATCTTCCCAATGGGTTAATGGGGTGTGACCCACAGACCTTCCAACAAAAAAAATGTGCTATAGCTCCCAGCAGTCCCTAGTATCACAACTTCAATACATTTTGTCTAAAGAAGTGTAACACTTTATGACTTAGAAGAGCACAGGATATCATCCCGTATAGTTCCTATCTGATTATCTTGAGACAATTAAGCTGTGTGAGATTAAATAAGTCTTTGGTGAGCAGTATGGTGTTATTGGCATCTGTTAAAGTTAAGCCTTCAAGATCTATTAAAGTTAGGCATGATTCATCTCTTCTGTGTCTGGAGATGGAATATGATGCAGGAGGAAATTAAAGAAGATTTGGAGAAAAAACAGTTCCACTTCTCCCTAAAACATGTTACAGAACTATATAACTTTTGGCTAAGAGCCATATACATGTTACATACTTGTTGCTGGGAGCTGTACATTTATGTACAGCCATAATTTTTTTTCAACCACATCCTTCAAATCAGCAAACATCCCCGCTAGAGTTCTCATATTACAGAAAATTTACAGCAATAGGGATTAGATCAAATATGCTCCAGTATCTCACATGTTGCTTTTGTTTTCTCTCTTCTTATAATTATATATCAGTTCTTCATCTAAGCCAGGAGAATAGGAGTGTGTGTGGGTTTCTCTCAAGAAGAGCTTGTTCCCATATAATTTTTCAAAACATCTTTAAAATTCTTAGAATTTGCTAAAAAATTGGTTTCTTTAAAGGTGTTTTTTATATTACAAATATGTTATACAGCTTAGTATTACCCTAGGAGCACCTTTCTACAAGATCTCTGTGACATCCTGAATTTGCACTTAAAAACTGTTGGATTTTCATTTCTCTGGTCCAGTCTTTTCAGTCTATAGTTTTAACTTCAAAAACTGGTGTGCAACAGTTAAGGTAATTCCCCAGGTCCCAGATACCACTATTTTGCACTACCCTGTAGCATTTAGGACTATTCTGTAGAGCTCCTGTTTCTCCTTGATCCGAATAGATGTTATAACATGCCCATCAGTCCAAGCACACTTTACAAAGTGAGTGTTACTGTGTCAGACAGTAAGCCCAATTTTTGTAAATAGAGCTGTTCTTGATTTTATAATAAAGAACAAGGAAATTAACTGTATAAAGTCTGGAGTTTGCAATCAAGCTGGGGGGTTTTAAGTTAATGGCTCCCAAAAAAGTGACAGTGACTAAAATTCTAAAACAGTTTCACATTTAAGCATCCACAACTTAAAATCAAACCTGGCTGGGGATTTTTTTGACAGAATATTTTTCCCATCAGAAAATGCTGATTGACTGAAAGCAAAATGTTTTGTAGAAACTAGTTGATTGATAAAATTTTGGTTTTTTGGGGGGGAGGAAGCATTTTGATAGGGTTGAAACATTTTTGATTGTTCATTTCAAAACAACTTCACTTAAAATTTTATTTTACTTTATAAATTAGGTTCTTTTTAAGTCAAAATTGCAACGAAACATTTTGATTTCATAGAAACAAAACATTTTAAGCCCCCCAAAATTTTATTTTTAATTTTATTTTATTTTATTTTTTTATTTACACTTAGTTCTGGAACAGAAAGAGTTTCAAGCTCACAGGATTTCCTGTGAAATTCTCACCAGACCTTCTCGTTGCAACTGTAACTATAGATCTTCAACAAATTATCAAATCAGAGTAATTTGTCAATAACCTGCAACTCAAAAACAATATGATCAGTTTTCCTCAAACTGTGGAGATTTTCTTCACTTTCAGAGTAAGTATAACAATTTGTCAGACCAAACCAATTTTGCAAGCCAAAATTAAGGGGGTTAAGAATAGGGCTTAATATGGAAGTTGATTGCAACTGTTCTGAGATTATCCCTCTATAATATGTTCAAAATGTGGAAGATATACAGCTGTTTGTTACCTCACTAAGTACTTTCCATATTGCTGAGAATGTGTCTTCTGCTCAGCATTATATCAATTAATGTCTTCTGCACATTTCAACTGCATAACTGAAATCTCACATCACAAGTCCTAAGATAAAGATATGAAATATGCAAACAAAAAAATTGTGTAACATTGGAGATGTGCAGTCTAGTGTTGTTGTGAGAGTCTTATTACTCACTGGAGGTGAAATTCAGATGTGTGCAAAGAGCCAATACCAGTACAAGGATCAATTTCACTCTATAGAAGAGATAATCTACCCTAACAAAGAGAGAATTGAGGACCTACAAATCCAGCGAGTCGGAGATGGAAACAAGACGCCATAAAGGCTAAATTTTCAGCAAGTCTCCATATCTGTACCAACATTTTTTCAAGTCAATTACTGTGTGTATTTAGTGCTGTCAATTTTCTTCCATTTCTGTGCTCACAAACCCAGTTACACATTCAAGATCTCACTGAACATAAAGATTCTGTTGTCCCTGGGGAGATAACTATTTTGCACACAAAAACATGGGGTTTTGTGAATGCAAAAGGGTCTGCTCACTGATATTGCTGGCACAATTAAGGAGGCTCACTGAAAATGTACCTATGCATATTTACATGAAGAAAACCAACCTTACAAGGCAGTAAATCCTTAACATCAACAAGACCATGAGCTGGTAGTTACTGCAGCTGCCAACAATAAGTCAGCTAACAGAGAAATAGTAAAATATGGGTTTTTTTACTACTGCTACAAGGGACTACAGTTAGGTTTAACTAAATAATATAGTGCTCATGGGAAGCCTCATAAACACTGACATAATCAAGTATTGGTTTAAATACAAATTCATACATTTTTATAGGGGTTGAATTATCAGGAAGATAATATATGACCAAACTCTGGATAAAGTATACAGAAAAAAGCATTCCAGAAGGACTGCAAATGTAACATGATACAGTGCAATGCTATGGAGAACTGAAACTTTGCTGGGCCCATCACTGTGAGTTAAGGAGTGTGAAACCAGCTCTAGAAAGTATGTTTGAAATAGGAGTTTATTGTGCAAAGTTCTGCTTTATTCCTGCAGATCTCTAAAAAAAAGTCAAACAATGAAAACACAACGGTTAACTGAGAAATGTACACAGTAAGTAGAGTTGACATAGTACAGGCTTCACATAAATAAAACCTGCACTAGAGGCAACACTTACCTTACAAAGAAATAAGAATGGGAACTGATGGCTTATAGAATTTATAATAGGAGGCTATGGAGCCTTTCACCTTTAGGCCACTGGTTTGAATTTAGTTCCATTGAGTAGTGATCCACCTTACCATCTGATGGTTCAGTGGTTGCCAAATTTGGTCTCTCTCCAGTTCCTAGCAAAATATCACCTACATCACATGAAGCACTATCACAGCTAACATCTTTGTGGAAATTCTCAGCAACAGGGCCAAAGACTGTCTTACCTGTTGCCTTTAAAAGGTAGTCTCTCCAGCTCCAAGGTCAAGGGACATTGATAGAAAGTGCAAGGGAAGCCTGTCCTGCTGCTGCCCATGCTGTACCTGGTCTGTGGATAAAGAGAGAACACCAATGTTCAGTGCTATCCATCTGGTTTTTACTTAAGTACTCAGTTACCTTTAAGAAAGGTAAAAAGAAGAGTGCAGTTAGCTGTAGTGTCTCCCTTGTTTCCTTCTCACTCTCGCATTTATCAGAAGAATGCAGGGGCTCATTTCCTTTTCTGTTATATAGCTGTTTTGGTCCTCTGGTTATCCCCTCTTCAGTACTTCCATTTGCTGGCCACTAGCCACTAACCATCTCCTCACAGGCATCTAGAGATGCCATCTCAGAAGGAGCGGAATGCCTAACCAATCATGAAACATTCTATTCTGTCACAATACAACCTTGGCTTTCAAATAAAACAACACACACGCTTTGGGAAGCCAAGTGGCTAGTAAACCCCTCCCTCCCTCCCTAAAACCCCCCACCCTGGATGGAGGAAATATAGCCTCATTGAAGTTAATGGCAAAATCCCACTGACTTCAATGAGGCCAGGATTTACCTTGGATACTCATATACCCTTACACTTCTACCTGAGTTTTAGTTTGAATATGGATTTGCCAAACTACCTTTGTGTGATGTTTCACACTCTTAATATAATCATTTTTCCCCAAGTGATTATATTTGGAACACTTATTGTATTAGGAACAAATCTCCATCCCAACAGAACAGATCAGATAAATCAACTGTGCACTAAGGAGTTTCTGGAAGGATGGGGAACAAGAATCTGTCTCTTTCCATGCTGGCTGAGAAGAGTTAACGTGGAAGCTTTGTGGATGCAGCTGCCATTTTAGGGTGCCTATATCATAAGCTACTCCTGCACCCCTCTCCCCACTCACAGGGAGGAATAACCAGTGGATCTGTGTAGTATGGAGCTACTGTCCTCAACCTGCCCCAGACCTATCCCTAGGTCCCCCTCCATGCAGCACATTCCCATGGAGTGATGGCTCGCAGTACACTGATGGTGTAAACCCTCTATATATGCACCTTGAATCCTGCCTCGCCTGTGCACAGTCCTTTCCCATATGCATACAACATAAAGACACACTTAGTCCTAAAACTGATGCTGTGATTTCAACCCAAAAATTACTTTAAATTTTGACAGGTATTAACCCTGTTATAATATATAATCAGGGCTGGTACTGGAATGCAGCTTTGTTATGCACAATTACATGCATACTATTGTACCACTCTGCTAATTCCCTGCTAGTTTCCTTGTAGTTTGCATTTTGTCAGGCACAGAACTCTATCAGAGGGGTTTGACTCCCCCTGCACTAGGCTAAAAAGGTATCCCTAAGTATTAGAGAAAATTACGCTTCCTACTAGGGCTGTCAATTAATTGCAGTTAACTCACGCGATTAACTCAAAAAAATTAATTGTGATTTAAAAAATCATGATGAATTGCATGGTTAAACAATAGAATACCAATGGAAATTGATTACATTTTTGGATGTTTTCTACATTTTCAAATATACCGGTTTCAATCACAACACAGAATACAAAGTGTACAGTGCTCACTTTATATTATTTTGTATTACAAATATTTGCACTGTAAAAATGATAAACAAAAGAAATAGTATTCTTCACTTCACCTCATATACATACTGTAGTGCAATCTCTTTATCATGAAAGTGCAACTTACAAATGTAGGGTTTTTTGTTACATAACTTCACTCAAAACCAAAATGATGTAAAACTTCAGAGCCTACAACTCCACTCATTCCCACTTCTTGTTCAGACAATCGCTAAGGGAAACAAGTTTGTTTACATTTACGGGCAGTAATGCTGCCCACTTCTTAATTACAATGTAACCTGAAAGTAAGAACGGGTGTTCACATGGCACTGTTGTAGCTGGTGTAACAAGATATTTACATGCCAGATGTGCTAAAGATTCATATGCCTCTTCATGCTTCAGCCATCGTTCCACAGGACATGCATCCATGCTGATGATACTCGTTAAAAAAATAATGTGTTAATTACATTTGTGACTGAACTCCTTGGGAGAGAATTATATGTTTTCATAGAATATCAGGGTTGGAAGGGACCTCAGGAGATTATCCAGTCCAACCCCCTGCTCAAAGCAGAATCAATCCCCAGATAGATTTTTGCCCCAAATTGCTATATAGCCCCCTCAAGTATTGAACTTACAACCCTGGGTTTTGCAGGCCAATGCTCAAACCACTGAGCTATTTTACCCACATTCTACCATATAGCTCATGTTATAGCAGTCTCGGATGATGACCCAGCACATGTGGTTCATTTTCAGAACACTTTCACTGCAAATTTGACAAAATGCAAAGAAGATACCAATGTGAAATTTCTAAAGATAGCTACAGCACTCAACCCAAGGTTTAAGAATCTGAAGTGCCTTCCAAAATCTGAGAGGGATGAGATATGGACCATGCTTTCAGAAGTATTAAAAGAGCAACACTTTGATACGGAAACTACAGAACCCAAACCACCAAAAAGAAAATCAACCTTCTGCTGTTGGCATCTGACTCAGATGGTGAAAATGAACATGCATCGGTCCACACTGCTTTGGACAGTTATCGAGCAGAAGCCATCATCAGCATAGAATCATAGATTATTAGGGTTGGAAGGGACCTCAGAAGGTCATCTAGTCCAACCCCCTGCTCAAAGCAGGACCAATCCCCAACTAAATCCCCAAATCCCTAAATGGCCCCCTCAAGGATTGGGCTCACAACCCTGGGTTTAGCAGGCCAATGCTCAAACCACTGAGCTATCCCATAGAAATGCATTGTGGGATAGCTGCCCAGAGTGCACCGCTCCACATACCGCAAGTGTGAACACGCTATTACGCCAGCAGCTGACAGTGTGAACACACAATAGCAGTTTCCCTTCAATGCTCTCTGAGCGGCTCTGTAACTCTGCCAGTGTAGACATACCCTTAGTAAATTACGTTCAATACCCATAAGTAGGTAAAATTGTAATCCCAGATCCCTCCAGCCCTTCTGCCAGGATATCTCTGTCTTGTTTCATTCACTCAGGGCTGTGTTTGCCAGGCTTGGAGAATGATCTAAGCCTTCCACATTGTATAAACAGTGAACTGAAAAGAGGTAAGAATAGAAAGAAACAGAATCTATGCATGGAAGACTTTTTTTTCACACCATTCTTTTTACAACTTTGGTGCCCCTGATGGGCACCCACCCACTCCAAGACCAGTCCTTTTGCAGAAATGGGGTCTTGTGGTGGTTGAAACATCAAGGGACATATGAATCTTTAGCGCATCTGGCATGTAAGTATCTTGCAACGCTGGCTACAACATGCAGCATGCCATGCAAACACCTGTTCTCACTTTCAGGTGACATTGTAAACAAGAAGCAGGCAGCATTATCTTCTGCAAATGTAAACAAACTTGTTTGTCTGAGCGACTGGCTGAACAAGAAGTAGGGCTGATTGGACTTGTAGGCTCTAAAGTTTTACATTGTTTTGCTTTTGAGTGCAGGGTTTTTTTGTACATAATTCTACCTTTGTAAGTCCAACTTTCATGATAAAGAGATTGCACTACAGTACTTGTATGAGGCGAATTGAAAAATACTATTTCTTTTGTTTTTTACAGTGCAAATATTTGTAATAAAATAAATATAATGTGAGCACTGTATACTGTGTATTCTGTGTTGTAATTGAAAATAAATATATTTGAAAATGTCAAAAACATCCAAAATATTTAAATAAATGGCATTTTATTATTGTTTAATAGCACGATTAATCATGCAATTAATCACAATTTTTTTAATCACACGATTAATCACAATTCATTTGTTTAATCACTTGACAGCCCTATTTCCTTCCTATAGGAGCTTTGGATGGGAATAGCAATGGAGAGAATATTGAATAAAATTAAGTGATCCTTTTGCAATACATCATCTGGCATTGTACTGTCTTCAATAGAAAAGGAAGAGCAAATAATGCATCCCTAAATTTATGTCCTTTAATAAAACCAGGTTGTCTGATGAATGTGTACTTTGGACAGTGTTTTAATTTTTTTTTATTTTAAACTTTCTCCTGAATGACCTCATATTCTATACTCTTAAAAACAGACAACTTTATAAAGTATGCCAATTAAACATACAGTATATTAGAGCTAACATAAGCCCTTTGCTTTTCTTCAGAACCTTCTTTTGCATCACTAAAATTCTGCCTTTTCCCCTTTGCTCTGGTACACACTCTAGGGCTCTGGGGCCATGCCAAGAAAATCAGCATATACCCATGGAGGTCATAAAGAAAAAACGTTTGACATCATTTCCTTCCACTCATTAGCAGATTTAGTCTGGTTGGACACCATTTATTTTTCGGATAGTGTGGTAGTTGAGTACTGTTTCTCACCTCTCTGGATTTATGGGTAAGATATGCTAAAACCTTTTAGCATACACTTACACTGGGTAAATACTTGTTACTCTACAAATTATGAAAGCAATGTTGGTTACACAAGAGCTTTTCTTAAAGCAATGAAGTAAGAAATGATATTATGCATTCTGAAGATCATTCTGCAGAGAGAACAGCAAAAATAATCATGAGTTGTAATTCTTCAGGGATTCCTCACAGAAAGTGTGCAGTTTAATAACCTCATGTATTTTAGGACTAAAGGAAAATCATTCATATGAAACACATGTTCTGTACCTAAGCTGCAGAGTTAATGAAATGTTTCACACACAACTCACACAGTATGTTCTCTTCCTGGGGGGGACTATTTCTGCTTACAAGGCTGCAATTTTTTTTTTTCAGTCAAAAGGAAGGTATTCAGGAGTGGTGTAGTCCCTTTCAAGATTTTTTTGACTGAACATCCCAGAACTCCTCTTGTAAGGGCCTATTCCTGCTCTGGTTAAGGTCAATGGAGAAAACCTCCCTAGTTTTCAGAAGACTATTCGGGCCCCAGACTAGGTGGGGAAACAGTTCAGAAGCCTTGTGAGACACTGATTGCTGGAACTCGGCGTTCCACAGCAAACACTTTGCAACTTGTAGGTTATGACCAACACTGGTAGTAAATCCCTCAGTGGGATGCTGAGCACTCAAGTCCCTTTTGAAATCAGTGTGAGTTGTGGTGCTGCTCTGTAGCCTATGGGATGGCACTCTTCACACTGAAAGATAAAGCACTACCTGTACTTATAAGTGTTTGGACAAACTAGTTTCCAGCTATGAATTATTCCACTTTGACTATTCAGATTGTGTTGGTCACATGGTACAGTTTCTTCTTGACTGGATGACTTAGCAGTTTAAACAAGAGAATAATGCATAATAAGCAAAAGATAATGCACCAAACACTGAAATCAGTGGGGTTTTGGGCAGACTCAAGGATCCGCTCCCATGGAACTCATTACAGGATCAGTCCATGGCATGCCATTCCTAACATAACCAGCTCAGCTTCTTTGTTTACTTTCTGCATCTTCCCCCCCCCCCAAATGGTGTGGAAAGGCAATTGATTTTTAAAAACAAAATAAAATATACAACCAACTCATTAGAAGAGGAGAAATTTTGCTTCCCCTCCCCCACTTCTTCAGACTGGATATCAAGCAAGCTGTTTTGCTTTAGCTGTATGGGGAGGCCTGCTTGGATTTATTAAATAATTTGAATGATATATCACTAATTTTTGCAAGAGTTTTTTGATAATGTATATCTCAGGAGATTGGTTGTGACACAGCATGATTATCTTGGAACCAGCAGTGGTCTATTCATTTTACACATATGCTTGCTTTTGTATGATTTCTTGATTCGTACTTAAATGCTTAATCCCCTTAAGGATACTGCTCTCATGATGAAAGACACCAGGCTACAGAGCCATTCCAAGAACTAATCAGTCCAACAACATTGTGTGGCAAGTGCACCTGCAGATTTCAAAAACAGCATGGTTTTGATCAGGAATAAAACGTTCACAAGAGAGAATTAAAACATCTAATTAAACAATTGTTACAGGAGAGAGAGGAACAATTCTTGTCAAATGGAAAACATGATATGCAGGGAGAGCTGAGTGAATTCTATACAACAGGTAATTTACCTGACAAGCTTAGTCGCTTTCTGCAGATGGTCATGATTTCCTCAGAATTATTCAACATAGAGGTTTCTGCCTGTATTTGCTATTCAGGTACTTGTTGTACACTATGCAAAAGGCTGGGCAAGCCACATCCATATTACCACCCTGACGCCTAGCCTTTACTCATCTTTAGGGTTCCAAAGAGGGTTATTTGTGGGATCAGAATTGGCAGTGTAGGCTTTGGAATTGAGGGTTCTATATTGGACAGGTGTAGAGCAATGGGAGATATGTTTAGTCCCAACTATACATATAAAATGATGGGGTCTAAATTAGCTGTTACTGCTCAAGAAAGATCTTGGAGTCATTGTGGATAGTTCTCTGAAAACATCCACTCAATGTGCAGTGGCAGTCAAAAAAGCAAACAGAATGTTGGGCATCATTAAGGGATAGATAATAAGACAGAAAATATCATATTGCCTCTCTATAAATCCATGGTATTCCCACATCTTGAATACTGCGTGCAGATGTGGTCGCCTCATCTCAAAAAAGATATACTGGAATTGGAAAAGGTTCAGAAAAGGGCAACAAAAATGATTGGGGTAGGGAATGGCTTCTGTATGAGGAAAGATTAATAAGACTGGGACTTTTCAGCTTGGAAAAGAGATGACTAAGGGGGGGTATGATTGAAGTCTATAAAATCATGACTGGTGTGGAGAAAGTAAATAAGGAATTATTATTTACTCCTTCTCATAACACAAGAACTAGATGTCACCAAATAAAATTAATAGGCAGCAGGTTTAAAATAAAGAAATGGAAGTATTTAGTCACACAACACACAGTCAACCTGTGGAACTCCTTGCCAGAAGATTTAGTGAAGGCCAGGACTATAACAGGGTTCAAAAAGAACTAGATAAATTCATGGAGGATAGGTCCATCAATGGCTATTAGCCAGGATGGGCGGGGATAGTGTTCCTAGCCTCTGTTTGCCAGAAGCTGGGAATGAGCAACAGGGAATGGATCACTCGATGATTACCTGTTCTGTTCATTCCCTCTGGGGCACCGGGCATTGGCCACTGTCAGAAGACAGGATACTGGGCTAGATGGACCTTTGGTCTGACACAGTATGGTTGCTCTTATGTTCTTCTTCAGCCCCACAAAGATTAATTAGGAGTTTATACCTACAATCCTCAGTTGGTTGTTTTTGTGCAGAAAGCTCCCTTTAGGTGGTGTTCGCAGGCAGCCATGGTAAAAGGAAGCCCCATTAGCACAATCCAATGATAATGTCACATGACAACACTTCTATATCTCAAGATATGACCCCAACAGTAGCTCATTGCAGAGTTCGTTGCTTAGGGCTAGTCTACACTTACCTGCCGGGTCGACGCGGTGAGTTCGACTTCTCGGAGTTCGAACTATCGCGTCTAATCTGGACGCGATAGTTCGAACTCCCCGTGCGCTCCAGTCGACTCCGGTACTCCACCACTGCAAACAGCGGTGGCGAAGTCGACCTTGGAGGCGCGGACTTCAATCCCGCGGCGTCTGGACAGGTAAGTAGTTCGAACTAGGGTACTTCGAGTTCAGCTATGCTATTCACGTAGCTGAACTTACGTACCCTAGTTCGACCCCCGCCCTTAGTGTAGACCTGCCCTTAGTCTGTCTCCCCCATCTCTTCAATCTCTCCCAGTTCTAGTCACTAGAACACCTGTTCCTGCCAATGAGCTCTCCAATGGTGCATTACCTATTCTTGCTGGAATTCTGCAACTGTTGCATTTGGAGCTGTAGCAATGCTGCAGAATTCCAAAGAGGAATTACAGTATGTTATCAGATCAACTGTGCTGCTCGCTGTAAGAAGGTTACTACAATGTGTATCTTCAAACCATTCACATTTGTCAGATACCTGAATGTCATCAGGTTGAGGAAAGCTCTGGTATGTCTGTCCTTGGGCAGACAGATGTATGCTTTCCTGATCAATGTCTGCACCAAACTACTTCTGTTGGTCCAGCAGCATCTGGATTGAATCATTAAGGCCAGTAGACAATTACTGATCCTATTCCCATTCAAGTCAAGTGGAGTTTTGCCTATATGGGAGGATTGGGTGCTTACTAGTTCTTTCATTCTTTGCACTTACCATGTGAAAGATCTTATGAATGGCAGAACACTTCTAACATTTAATTTTATATGTAATACAATTACAGGACAATGAAAATTAGGAAATAGCAAACATCAGAATCAGAGGTAAGATGATATTTAATTACCTATTTTACTGAGAATTAACCACAGATGGGGTGATCAGATGTCCAGATTTTATAGGGACAGTCCCGATATTCAGGGCTTTGTCTTATATAGGTGCCTATTACTCCCTACCTCCAGTCCTGATTTTTCACTTGCTATCTGTTCACCCTAACCACAGAGACTATTACTGGAATATCTATGTACCTGCCACCTCAGCATAAAGAAGGAAGCACTTCATGTTATAGGAGGGCATTATGGCACATTATGTATACTTTACTACTGATAATTTTAGTATGTGTTTCCTTTTTGGTTTAGATTGGCACTTGCAATAAAGCAAAAGAGCCCAAATCTTGTTCCTCATTCTCAACTGAATAGATCTGTTAAAAATCAGCCTGTGTGGGGCAGTGGTGGACCATGAGCCACATATCTTCATGAACTACTGCAAGGTGACATGGACTTCAGCTGTTGCTGCACAGCCAAGCACTGTACACACTATCCAATGGCTGAGGGAGCTTTTATCTGGAATTCAGTGGAGGCAAAAACTAATAGAATATTCACATTCCTATTGATTGCGTAAGATATACATTTCTAAGTATAGGTATCCAAATCCAGTCTCAGTTACAGTGATGTAAACCCAGAGTAACGCCTTGTAAGCAAGTGGAACACTATATAGTACACTGAATGAAAGAAAAATACTCTTGTGCACAGATCTGACTGTTACAATACTAACAAAATAGCTCAAACAGTCACTAGCTCTTAGGCCCCCTTCATATAGTTGAAATTCTTCCTCTACTTTCAATCAAGAGGGCTGTATGGGGTGCAAATAGGGTAAAATTTAGTCCTATCAATCCCAATAGAGGCAAATGACTGTTCCCACTCCACCCCCCATTGATTTCCTAACATATAAAACTCCATTCACATGCCTCTGAACATCTGCTTATGATTGCCTTTCATGCAACACAACCAACTCAATTACTGCATAAGACATCTCAGTGTAATGGTAGCTATTTCTCCTCCTTTAGTTTGTCTATCATTAACATCTATGAAATTGGGAAGAGGAGAAGTTCCCTCCTCTCTAGGGGTGGATATAATACTATACAAAAACATAGGTAGTCAGCTGCATCTGCTTTAGATTGTAACAGACTTTTAAAGTTTGTTGGCCAGTGCCACATATTATTTTTAGCTAAATGGATTAATTGTAAAGGAGAAAATCCTGCCCCTGACCTCTCTGCATTTATGGAAGGTTGTAAAGATACCCCACAGGCAGTCCTTACTGCCTGTTCCCCATAGAGCACAACTCTACAGGAGCTCCTTGTATCTCACCACAGGGGAGATTTGAGGAGAAGGGATAGCAGCTTTGTGGCTTTGATGATACATTAGCCAAACCCTGATGCAGAGGAGTTGAGGTTACAGCAAGCATGGAGGGCCTCACAGATCCAATACTGCAATAAGAGCCACAAAGCAGCTCTCTTACCTGTGACCTAGGGATGAGGCCAGTTCTTTCAGAGCCCATCTACCCTGTATGCACTGGGATGAGGATTTGGCCACAGTGTTGTTTAATAATGTACTTAGAAGCAGTTGGCCTTTAATAAATATTAATTATATTCTTTAAAAATAAGTTAAAACATAGGACAATCTTACTGTAGATCCTATAACTTCTAAAAATCCAGAATGGCCATTTTGCTTTGGACTGAAAACAGTTCTGTAGTTCCATACACACAACGTTTGTTGAAATACTTGTGTTATTCCCTTTAACAGAGGTATGACCACACACCCTGTACATAATGTTCTAGTGCTACTTTTACAAGCTTTTTCTTCTTCGCAGCCAAACAGATTGGCCCCCGTTTGCACTGATAACTGGGCACAGTAGAGTCAAAGAAAGCCAAGAATCTGCCTGTTTTAGCTCCAAATTTTATTTTTATCGCTTGTAAAGCCAAGGATATTTTGAAGAGCATCTCCCAGCTCACAGGAGAGAGGGAAGCACCTAGTGGCTTATAAACACAGACTATTAAAATGGATGTTTTTACTTCTATGCACACATTGTGCTCAGTTTGCAGACATGCCAGTGAATGTTTTCCTCCAACTCTCAGTAGTTTCATGGTGATGCTGGTATAAGAGCCCTGGGGAAAATCTAAGAAGCATGAACGACTGTGTGTGCACTGCCATCTCCACTGCAATCTGTTTTACACTATGCAGTATAATTTTAATATGATGTCTACTGCCCAGTACAGGCCATGTTCACCGAATTATTGTAAAAACCGAAAAAGTGATCTCAAGAACTTCATAACAATAGCAAGGATAAAACTAACCAGTACAGTTAGTAGATAAAGTGTAGCCTTTTGTAACACCAGACCCACTTCGCCAGGCAATAAAAATCATTTTCTTCCTTCCACCCCTGTGTCATACTATTACTAAAGACCCAGATTATGCTAATAGAGATTCTCCTGTCTCTCATGGGAGAAGAATCTTGCTTTTAGAGCAGACAGCTGGGACTTACAACACACATTTGAGCAGTTCTAATTACATCCAGTAGAGGGCAGCGGTACAGCAACATTAGCCAATTACAGTACAAATGTTTCCAGGACTAATATTTATATATAAAATGTCACATCCAAAGTCAATCTTCACTATTTTACACTTACAAGATATGCACGATCAAGAAAATCACTACTAATGCAAGAAGAATCCCCGTGTTTGCCTGCAAGCATCCCACGCCAGTGGTCATCTTAAAAAAGAGGCAAGGCTGGGGCCTTGAGGATCGCATAAGCCTAGACATGAAGAAAACACTAAATACTCATTGGGTGAGTGGGGGAAGGGGCGGGGGGCAGGGAATGGTACCCTTCAGGATGGCATTCCACAACTCTCCGTTTTTCAGTCCAAGTTATTATGCTGTATTAGGCACTGAAGAAGTTTTGAAAGCCCCAAAGGAGCTGGCTCTTATTTATCCAGTCCTGTAGACTTTTCCTCACTGTCCTGTCAAGAGGTAGTTTTGGAAGGCAGATTAATGTATCATTTTTCCTACAGTTTAAACAGCACATTCACAGGAAACAATTTCTGGAGAAATAGTAAATCAGAAAGAGAGTTCACTGGACCCCCTCCTGTTTTAAGCTTTCCCAGATGTTATCCAGGTGTCTTGGTCAATACATCACTCAGTGGATTAAAGCTAGTCTCTGCATACAAAATATCCTATCACTTGCAGATAACTGATGTATCTTCTTGTTAGTGGTCAAATGGCCACTCAAATCACAAAACAACTAACTATGGTACTGCTCAAAGTAGCACTGTCGCGATGCGCAACTCACCACTGCGGTGCCTCCTGCTGGTTGACCAGGGAATTAGCTCACCAGCTTCCAGAATGCCCTCTGCAGGCTGATGTCCTGCTTGCTGCTGGCCCCCATGTCCCTCCCAGACTCCAATGCCCCAGGGGGACCTCCACCCCTCTATCCCCACCTTGCCTCAGTCATGGGCTACTGCCAGTCACCATCTAGCCCCTGCTCACTGGGGCTGACTGCAGTGTAAAAGCCACTCATCATAGGCAAGGGGGGGTTGGACCTGCTGCCCCTGCCTACCCATGGGCTGCCCCCTGCAACTCCAGTACTGAATTAGCCTTCCACTAGGCTGCAGCCTGGGGAGTTCCCAGGCTGGAGCTCCCCAGCTCTCTTGGCCTTCCCCTAGCCCTGCTCCACTCCAGGTACCTTCTCTCAGCTTCCTGCAGCCAGGTCCCTCCCTCTCAAAGCTAGAGAGAGTCTCTTTGGCTTCTGGCCCCAGCCCTCTTGTAAGGGCCAGCTGGGCCCTCATTAAGCCAGCCACAGCTGTGGCTGCTTTCCAATCAGCCTAGCCTTTCCCCTGCCACAGCCCGCTCCCAGGGCTGTTTTAAGCCCCTCAGGGCAGGAGTGGGGTAACCACCCCACTACAAGCACCAAAACCATTCCATCAAGGTTCTGCAGCATTTCCCCCTCCCCCTTAAGAATATATTAATGAGAACATTCTTCTGTGCACCTGGGTTTTTTTTCCTCCAAAAGACACTTCACTTCTCTCTTTCAGATCAGAATCTTCTGCTGAACAAAGAAAGGAGAAGAGAGATTTCCGAACATTCAAAATTGAAATAGGCCTCCCTTTCCCTCTCGCTACATCAAACACAAGGGGGACACTGTTTGAGAAGGTTGTACATGTTTGTCGTAGCTTTCTTGTGGTTTTCCCCCCAATATAGGCCAATTGCTGCTCCCACTGTAGTGCATAGCAAACTCCCAGAGACCTTCCTAAGAGCAGGATCTGGGCCCTTTAGGTGTGACATACCATTGTCTTATTATTTAAAGTTTGTTTTCTTTCTCATGCATCTTATAAACACTATAAGAAAAACATATGATTGTAAGTAACTTCACATTAAAGTTCTCCAAAGTTCATCCTTCATTATAGCTATCAGATCATTCTCTTGCCTGGAACTTGTTTGTTTAGTCTGGAAAAGAGAAGATGATAACATGATAACAGTTTTCAAGTACATAAAAGGTTGTTATAGGAGGAGAGAAAAGAATTGTTCTTCTTAACCTCTGAGAATAGGACAAGAAGCAATAGGCTTAAATTGCAGCAAGGGAGGTTTCGGGTGGACATTAGGAAAAACTTCCTAGCTGTCAGGGTTAGGAAGCACTGGAATAAATTGCCTAGGGAGGTTGTGGAATCTCCATCATTGGAGATTTTTAAAAGCAGGTTGGATAAACACCTGTCAAGGATGGTCTAGATAATACACCTGTACCTCAATATAACGCTGTCTTTGGGAGCCAAAAAATCTTACCACGTTATAGGGGAAACCGCGTTATATCAAACTTGCTTTGATCCACCAGAGTGCGCAGCCCCGCCCCCCTCGGAGTGCTGCTTTACCACATTATATCCAAATTCGTGTTATATCAGGTTGTGTTATATTGAGGTAGAGTTGTACTTAGTCCTGCCATGAGTGCAGTGGACTGGACTAGATGACCTCCCAAGGTCCCTTCCAGTTCTATGATTCTATGATCTTAAAACAGTAACTTTTCCAGCTGTATGAATTTGAGTGTTGTTGAAATCCCTTTAATGTTCAATTCACCTCGCTCTGATGCAGCACACAAAAGTGCCTTAACTATTGTACATCAGTCAATTCAAGCTTAGAGATACCATTCATTATACAGTAATTTCTGCTCTGTATGTCTTGTAACATGGTATACTTATTCTGAATAGTGTCAAGTGATGAAGGGGAAAAAAATCCTTCCAAGGCTAGGGAAGTTCTCTCCCTCAAAGAATTGGCTCAGCTATCAGGAAAGGAGATAAGTTGCCCCTGAAGAGAAAGTAGGTGACTGGGGTAGCCTAGAAAGGAGGCAATCGTCTTGGATCAATTCAGATAATCCCAATAAAAATGTGAGGAGGCTGATTACTCTTAAGCAAATAGAGTCCTGGTGAGCAGGTAAAGAAAGAGCTTTTGTTACACTCAAGAGAAAAACAGTTTGTATCATTCATTTAAGCCACGTGGCTTTATGGTTTGATGATAAAGACCAAAAAGTCATGTATAATCTGAACATTTCCATGTACCACTTTTGTCAGATGATACGGGGAAGCTTATTTTTGCTCACATAGCTAGTCTAGGGGATTTAATTTTACAATATCTTCCCCGTTATCAAGAGCATAGGAAACTAGTGAGGTACTGAATACTGTTGGAACTATAGTATGGATTCATATATCCCTTGGCTGTGTTAGAAAGGCAAAACAAGAGTCTTTACTCTGAGGGCTAAGGCCAGAGAATAACATTTCTCCATACACAAGGAACAACCATACACTTTCAGTCAAAGAAATATTTTAGATGAAGGGAAAGAGCCAGAAAGAATAAAAGTCAAGTCACCAGGAGGGAGCACAATGGGTGTGTTTCCTGTATGACACACTACATCAATTCTGCCTTACAGAATGGCAAGCAGGCAGACTCCTTACTTTGAAGAGAAAAATCTTTAAAAGTTTAATAAAAGTTAATTTTCCAAGTTTATTACGATAGTGCCAAGGGACCAACCAAAACCAGGTCCCCATTGTGTTAGCATAACACTGACAGAACCCAGTCGTCAGTGGGCGGGATTGAATCTGGGACCTGTGGAGCTAAACGCATGCGCCTCTACTGCATGAGCTAAAAGACACATGCATCTTAGCAAAGGCTGTAGCAGACTCATTAATCTCTAAGTGGACTCAGTGCCACTAGATGGGGACAGAGCACCACACCCAGGAGGTGTGTGGGTTACATTAGGCTCTGTACATACACATTATAACAGACATTTCTTGGCCACGGTTCGCCGCTCCAGGCCAACGGGGGCCCTTCCTGGAGCAGCGAACCGCGGCCGGTGGGAGCCGCAATTGGCTGAACCTGCGGACGTGGCAGGTAAACAAACCGACCCGGCCCACCAGGGGCTTTCCCTGAACAAGCGGCAGCCCTAGTTTGAGAACCACTGGCCTAAAAGGTTTACAATTTAAGCAGACAGGACTAACAAGAGGTAGGGGAAAGAATACAACAAAGCTAACATACCTATTTACAGTAATCTGTTTGCAGTGTATAACAGACCATTTTCTCAAACCGCCAGAAGCTGTTTCTCTCAAAAAGATCCTCCAACCATAGCAAAGTTTTAGGCCCATGTGGCATGTTAGAAAACGAAACATAATCCAGGCCAAATAGTTTAGAGAATTCCATAAATTGATCAACAGGCAAGAAGTTTACAATCACTGCATTGTCCAAGATCTGTAAATAACCTTTGGCCAGTTTTCCTGCTGGTTCTTTGTCGTCAGTTCAACATGTGAAGTAGTATTCTCATTCTGTGAGATATATCACATTTCTGAACAGTGAGTTTTCCTGTGAAATATCACTATAGCTGTATCAAAACAATCCACAAAAATTTAAGTACTCCATCTTCAGACAGAGGGGGCATTCGTATTTTTTATATTCTTCAGGATACAGGCATTCATCAGAAGCACATGCCCTCAATCTTGTTAATGCAAAGCTAAAGCTGAAAATGTAAAACTCCAGATGAGGACATGAAAATGTTATGGTTCTCATAGCAATGTTATCTTGCTCGCATTGCACATATTATGGGCTACATTCAGTCCTCTGCTGCTCTGATTTACAAGGGGGAGTGCATAAGGACCCTCTTCTCATCACAGAAGCAGCCAGGCAAAATGCCTTCAGAGTCTTTCGCTGACTTCAATGGACATTAGTTCAGGCCCTAAAATCTCTAACTTTGCTTAAAAGGAACCCTTATGTTGCCATCAGCTGCAAACATTGGGCCAAGTTATGTTTTTGGGGTTTCGTTGTTGATATTAAAACATATTCCTGAAATATTCCACAGGCACATTCCACAGTTTGGGGTCCAGGCCAATGGAGAATTTTTCAGAAAGTTACAAGTGACTGAAAGTAGGTTACAGCTGCTCTGTGATAACTCCAATACATAGTACTTGTTGCATCTTACATTTATACAGAGCTTTATAAACTGAATGATTCTAAAACACTTCAGAAATTATCAGTCAGACTCACCATTTCATTGACTTTTACACCTGTATAATTAAGTGGCCAATCAAGCTCCATTATACAAGGAATCACTTACTCCACTACTGAAATGTAAGCATGTAGAGGGTAGGACTAGCAGATGCTCAAGATCACTCCACAACCGTCGAGGGTAGTGCAAAAAGAATACCATATCCAATTCACATTTCATGATGAATTTAGATAGCCGCAATGCAATCGTCCAAATAGCAATCTGGCTAAAACCCTAGAGTTCATATCCTTGAGAAAAGTGCTGTGAGGTCATTAATGACAAGGGACCTGGAAGGTGGTTTGAAACTTTAGCACCATGCTGCATATGTAGTTCAGTCCTGTTTCAGTGCAAAGACTATTCACCTAATGAATCAACCACAGCACTGCACAAGGGCTGATTAAAATATTTTCCAGAGAATATAGGTTAACTGTAGAGTACGGTAATGAGAAGAAATTCAGATCAGTTATTCTGTGTACACTGTCAAATAAATTGGCATTTAAATATTCTCCCTTCTGTCACAGAAGGCGTATAGCACTCCGTGTGGACAGGTGTCTTCTCAGGGGATGTCCTCAGGGCCTTGTGCAGGCAAAGGTGCTACAAGGGAGGAGGCCAGGGGCCAAAGCCGTTCCCTGGCCTTAGACAGGGCGGGGAGGAGGGTTCTGTCTGGTCAAGGTCTCGCTGGCGGGTGTAGATGCGGGCAAGATGCCCAGTCTCTCCAGTTTGTGGGGGAAGGGGGAAGAGAGAAGAGAGCCCAGCCAATCAGGTCTCTCTGGTGAGAAGGGAAGGGGATGGGGGGAAGAGGTCACAGCAATGTGAAGTGGGTAACCCCATTCAAAAGTCTGCACTTCACAGGCTTCTTCATTAGAAAAATTGTGGTTGCACCCCTGCCTGCAGACACCTTGCCTCAGTTTTCCTCCGAGTTCCCAGAATAATCCAGTCACAGAAAAGATCTTTGAACCAGTACTCCCCACTCTCCTGTGGTCTAATTTATTAAATACCATTCAGCGCCCCCCAAAAGACCCCTTCCTAGGGTTGCCAGGCATTCGCTGACTGGGCCATTAAAAGTCCGATCAGCAGTGCAGTGGGGCTAAGGCAGGGTCCCTGCCTGGCCTGGCTCTGTGCAGCTCACAGAAGCATGAGGCATATCCCTGTGGCCCCTAGATGCAAGGACCACCATGGAGGCTCTTCAGTCTGCACGCTGCCCCTGCCTCAAGCACTGGCTTCCCAGCTCCCATTGGCCAGGAACTGCGGCCAATGGGAGCTCTGGCATTGGCTCCTGTGGGCATGGGCAGAGCACATCATGCAGAGCCACCTGACCGAGCCTCCGCCTGGAACCGGACATGCCGGCCACTTCTGGGACCCCCAGGGAGCCTGCCTTAGCCCCACTGCACCGCTTCCTGGGAGCCTGAGGTAAGCACCGCCCGGCCAGAGCCAGCACCCCAAACTTCCTGCCCATGTTGGAACCCCCCTTCTGCACCCTAACTCCCTCCCAGACCCCAGACCCCCACCCAGACCCCAACCCCTGCCCCAGGTTGGAACCCCTTCCTGCACACAAACTCCCTCCCTGAGCCCGGACCCACACCCACTCCCACACTGCAACCCCCCACCCCAGCCTTGAGCCCACTCCCATGCTCCAAACCCCTTGGCCCCAGCCCAGAGCCTCTCCTGCACCCCAAGCCCCTCATCCTCAGCCCCACCCCAGAACCTGCACCCTCAGAAAGAGTTCTCACCCCCTCCTGCACCCCAACTCCCTACCCCAGCCCAGAGCCCCCTCCTTCACCCTGAACCCCTCATTTCTGGCCCCACCCCGGAGTCTGCACCCCCAGCTGGAGCCCTCACTCCCTCCTATACTTCAACCCCCTGCCCCAGCCCAGTGAAAGTGAGTGAGGGTGGGGGAGAGTGACTGATGGAGGGAGGTGGGCTGGAGCGAGTGGGAGGTGGAGCTTCAGAGAAGGGGCGGGGCAGGAGCAAGGGTGTTTGGTTTTGTGCAGTTAGAAAGTTGGCAACTCTACCCCTCCCCCTCACCCCTCAGGTTTAGTCTAACAATTCTCTTTCCAGTCCTGCTCTCTAGGCTGTGCCCTCAGTTTGAGGGGTTTCACAGCCCTCCTTCCTGGGGCTGTGTCTGGGCTGAGTTCTCTCCGCCCTCCCACCACCTCCTACCCCTCAGCCACAGCCAGCTAAACAACACGGAAAGTTACCTTTTAAACCAGCTTTTAGACAGAGCTAAAGCAAGGGTTTGGCAAAGGACTTTCACTGTTTAATGCTCTCATGTCCCTTGATGCTATAATGCCATATTACTACTCAGCGTGCATTTGAGCTTTAGGGTGGGTAAGCTCAATCACCTTGCCAAAATGACCTCCTAAGTGACATCAGGGTAACATATTATTGAAATTGATGACATGCCTACTGTCAAATGTTCTCAGACTGTGGTCCCCTAGAAAGCACTTATTCCTCCCCACACTTTGGAAGCCTCTTCATACATCAGCATGCCCATTATTCACAGTAAACCTCAGGGATTTCTTTCCTCCAGTACAGAATACTTGTAACGTATTGGACTTTCCATCACTGAAGTTAGGGTTTCTAGGCCCCTCAAAGGTAATGAGGATTACATGCTATTGCTTTGTGACTACTTAGAAAATGTCTAGCTCTCCTATTTCAACACTACTCACATAATGTGCAGCCCAGGGGGACAGATGCTTGTTCAGTTCTATTTTGCAAACTCCCCTAGTAGCATAGCTCAATTCTTTAGTGGCTCCCACATTCCTGAAAGTTGGAGTGGTACAAACCTACACATGAATCTAATTACTTCACTAAAGGAAAACTGGGATGACTACCTAATCGTTTATATTCTATATATTAACTACATACGAATATTAAGGGCCAAATATTTCACCCAACCTTTATTGGCCTTCCCTATGGGCTATGCATGAATGCCTGAGTCCACTCTTGCACATGTCATTGCAGGATAGGAGTCTTCATGTGTAAAATTGCACCCACAATTTTAATTTTGCCCTAAAAGTATATGATACATACAGGAGATACACACACACACCCTTCCCCCTCCACACACACACCCCGTTTGCTAAGGGTGTGGACTGTGACAAATATTTAGGGGCAGTCATTTAGTTTATGTTGTGACAATTTATAGGCACTGGATGTGCATCTCTAGATGTATTTTTAAATTTTGAAGTAATAAGTGATTACTACTATAGAGAACACATATATAAATATATATTTACAAATACATGTTTCAGAAGCTTCATACCTACATTTCTCAGTGAGAGCTCACAGTTTGCTAGAGCCTTTCAGCAGGAGGGCCAAGGAGACCCAGGAATTGAATCTGAGCTTGCTGCTGTCACTGCATCTGAGCTGCCCTACTGTCCCCATGTAATAGTACTTAACATCTTTACATGAGCTGAAGGGCCGGGTGAATATGGAAAAGATCTTTCAAGCAGAAAGAGGGATGCTTGTTTCTTTTGGCAATCGTACTGCTATGTAAGCTACCCCCTTCTGACTCATTGGCTGACAAACAGCATACACCCCTTTCTGCTAAAACTACACAAATTCAGCTGGATTGTGACCAGTTGCTGTGTGTGTGTGTGTGTGTGTGTGTGTGTGTGTGTGTGTGTGTGTGTGTGTGTGTGTGTGTGTGTGTGTGTGTGTGTGTGTGTGTGTGTGTGTGCGCGCGCGCGGGGGGGGGGGCAGGTACATTATCCTCCCCTCTCAGTGGCCCACTGCTAGTAAAAGGGGAAGTACCAATGCCAAAGCTTTGGGGAAGACCAAAAGAAGGGCTCCCCATCCTCAATAATGCAAGTTTTGTTTTGTTCTTAAATGAATAATCCCTTATTGCCCCACTGAAATATTTGAAAATACTCTTGGCTGGAAACAGCATCCAAGCCATGACACTAAATTTGCGTTGTAAAACCGAAGTGAAAAAAATTGTCTTGAACGAAATAAAAGCTTGCAAAAAACAAACAAAACCCCCAACATTTTCTCCAAATGGCCTCTTTCTGGCAACATGTAAAACTACAGAGGCAGAGACTGCCCCCAGTTACATGGGGGTAACTCCTGTGTTAGTGACAGCAGGACAAAGTCCATAATCTTCATTGCCAGTTCATGTGTAGTTAAACTACAAAGGGCCAATTTGCACTGTGTTATACACAAGCAATACAGCTGGCCTCAATGAGAGGACACGGAGAGCAGCATTTCGCCCAATAAGTGTTTCGCAACATCTCTTCCAGGAACCCCCCCACACCCTCACATCTATCAAAGCAAGTATCACACTGCTGCAGTTGGAGAGGGCAGGAGTAAAGAGTTTTTCCTGGAAAGCATTTGAAAATTACTACAAATCACATATCTTCACAGAAGCATTAAGAGGAATTTGGATTTTATTTTATTTTTAAAAATACATTCTTTTTTCTTTTCTTCTGTCTAGTTCCAACTTTCCAGGACTATATGTACTGCAAATGGATAATGATAAAGAAATCAAGACATTACCTGCTTCCATGAAGTGAACTGATTTCATTTTTCTATATAATATTTTTGACCAAGCTCATGAGTTGGGGTCCTCCACCATCAAAGTCCAGGATTGAACAAAATCTTTATGAAAGATGTCTCATAAAACATGACCATATATTAAGAATTGGTAACCACTGTAAACAAGTAACAAAGGATGCTTTCGGATCATTTTCTTTTCCGGTCATCATTCTCTAAGCAAATCCTTGCTTGTATCTATTACCTGGAGGATTTTATTGAACTGCAAAAGAGTTATTTGGGATTTTTAATTATGCCAGACCAGGTAGGACTATAGTCAAGGATAGACTGACCTTATCTTGCAACCTGTACTTCACATGAGAAAGAGTTGTAAGTTTCTCCAAATATTCAAATATCAATAACAGTGGAGTAAAACATGCCTCACGTTAGATGAGAAGGACCTTTTAGACTAACTTAATGACACCAAGTATCAGAGGGGTAGCCGTGTTAGTCTGGATCTGTAAAAGCAGCAGAGAGTCCTGTGGCACCTTATAGACTAACAGACGTTTTGGAGCATGAGCTTTCATGGGTGAATACCAGCTCTCCAAAGATGAGGAGTATATGGAAAAAACACATAAGTATCAAAGGCTGCTGAATTATGTGTCTATTAAAGTAGAGACTGCTGCCCAAATGGAGCATAGCACGAATCCACAAAACTCATAGCTTTGACCACATTCAGATCTACATATTTAAAGCGAAAGCTTTTTGCACTGATTTGCAATGCATTCTTAGGGTATGGCTACACTTACAAATCTGCAGCGCTGGTAGTTGCAGCGCTGGTCGTCCAGCTGTGCAGGGCCAGCGCTGGTGTGTGGCCACACTCACAGCTACCAGCGCTGGTGTGTGGCCACATTTGCAGCGCTGTTGGGAGTGATGCATTATGGGCAGCTATCCCAGCATTCAAGTGGCAGCAACGTGCTTTTCAAAAGAGCGGGGTGGGGTGGGGCGTAGTGTGACAGGGAGCGGGCGAGAGAGAGAGAGTGGATTTTTGGAGCCAACACTGTGTGTTACCTTCCTGCCTTGAAAAATCAGAACATGTTCCCGATCCCTTACCCTTAACTCTTAACTGCAAACAGCCTGCAGCCAACGGACTCCCTCTCTCCCCTCTGCCCCGTTTCTGTCAAGCAAACACTCACTCCCTGCCTGCCTCATTATCTCATTTGATTGTTCACAGATTGATCACAGCAAACAGGAGCTGTGTTTGTAGATAAGCAGCTCCGGGATCAACGGATCAACGGAGCTACGGAGCTCCGAGTTAACAACAAAACAAAGAGAGGCTGCATAACAAAACAAAGAGAGTAATTTATAAAAGCATTCTGGGATATCTGCTAATACCCTGGAGGCCAATAACAGCGCTGGTGTGTGGCCACACTTGATGACCAGCGCTGCAGCACCAGCGCTGCAATCTTTATTCCCCATGCTGAGCCAGGTGTACGGCCAGCGCTGCAGCCAGGGAGTTGCAGCGCTGGATGTGCCCTGCAGTGTGGACACTTACTAATTGCAGCGCTGGAAAGCCTCCACCAGCGCTGCAACTCGCAAGTGTAGCCATAGCCAGCCAGATGTGTGAGGGGAATGGGGGCAGAGAAGAGGAGGCTGGTTTTAAACAGATGTTCTCCTTTCTTGGATTTCATTCATAAATGAATGGGAAATGGAAGTGAAAGCAAGTAAATGTATCTTGTGTGTAGAGACAAACATCAATTCAATGACCATTAGACATCTAACAATGTAATACATGTTCCCCTTAGGGCTGCAGCATCTTAAAAGGAAGAATCCTTTGTCAGACTCCAGAAGTGCAATGAATTTAAAGATGCTGACTTCGTGCCAGTTTATCAGCTCAGATACTGAACAGGTTGATATTAGCTGAAAAAAAACAACAAACCTTGTCATCTTGCAGCTCAATTTCTTTGTGCTGTGCTAGCCAAGTGAAAAGTGATCCTGCAGTGTAAAAGGTTAAATGGCAGGGTGTGAAAGCTACAATAAAGAAAGCTTAGATATGTTGTTAAAGCATCGGGAATAGGAACCACACACCCATGCCCACACAGACATTTTTTTAAATGTCTTACCTGGCTTTTATCATCCAGCATTAGCTATATATTACTTGTATCCCATTTCCCACCCAACATGTCTACAGGCCAGTGCCTACCTCTTTTTATAGTCTTCTGTAATCTTCTAATCCCCTCCCTGGGTGTCACCAGGTGAGGTGACTGCCTGGTTCTCCCACTCACAACATAGGAACTTGCCTACTCTCCCATCCCAAAAACAGAAGCGTAGCCATGGTGGCATGAGGGGCTAACTGCCCCAAGTACTAGCCTGTTTGAGACCTTGACATGTACTACAGCCAGCAGAGCAAGATCAATCTAAAGTCAAATGGAAAGCATCTGACTACTCTGCACCAAAATGAATAGTATTCATATTTCTTTACCTCTTGAAAACTTTATATAGTGTTCCGAGTTTCATGGATTCACAAGAGAAGGAAGGGTTGAATCTGCCATGTGGAAGTGATTATGAAGACTTATTGTACTGCAGAACTAAGCTATTTTTAGTGAATTCTAACAAAAAGAGGTGCTATTGAGATAAATGCCAGACTAAAGTGTGGATAAAACAATACAAACACAAAGTTTGCCATCAGTGTCCCAAGCACTCAGCCTGACTAATGACAAGAACAAACTGGAATTTATGAATAATCTCAAAATGCTGAACTGACTTTGCCTTGGGCCCAATTCACCCAGCTGGTCCTATTTTGGCTGATCAGGAACTGCTACTTGCTTCTTATGTCTTAAATATCTTTATTTATTCAAGTACATTATTAATTGCATAATTATTTCCTCCTACTCCCCCTCCACAAAATAAATCCCTTTCCATATTACCAACTAGAAATAAGTAGATTTTCCTAACATTTTCACCATCATCATTTGTATTACTGTAGCACCTAGAAGAGCTGGTCATGGCCAGCATCCCATTGTGTTAGGTTCTGTACAAACACAAGAAAAAAAGATGGTCTCTTCTCCAAGTTGTTTACAATCACCACTTATAACAAATTAGAAAAAAATTCATAATGAGGATTCCACCAGGGGTATTACAAACTGATCAGTAAAAGCATAGGGCTAGATTTTAAACTGGGCTTCAATATGGCTTATATATGGTACATTTTTGTACACATAAATAATTGCACATTCATTGTGTGTCCCAAATTTTGTGGGTGCAAAGTGACAGACACATCTATCTGTGGGGGTGAAACTGTACCTAGAAAAATTGTGCCCATCTAAGAAAGCCATACTTAATCTGTGGACACTTGATTTAACTTTCTCTGTAGCCATAAATATAAAAGTCCATAGTGACTACATTATCTGCCCTGAGCAAAAGCACTGCATGTTCTTGTACTGCCTCTGGAGCAGTCTCCCTCCCAGTTTCCTCCCTGCTCTAGGGAGGATGTAAAATGATGAGTTTATGTTCTCCAGCATGCTGATACTCCTGGGGGAATTCTGCATCACTGTGTGTGCACAGAACTCATGTCCCCCGCAGATTTCTTTGCTTCCTCACAGAAAAATGACTTCTGATGAGGAAGCAAAGGGAGGCCACAAGAGTGGACACGTGCCCATCCACAGCAGCATGATCATGTTGTTTTGGGTGCCCAGAGCAGCCAGCGGAGAGGTAAATCACTGCAGAGGGCTGGGGACGCCCTGGCCAATGGCTCCTGGGCTGGGGATGGGAGAGTCAGGACTTCCTCTTTCCCTGCAAGGAGTGGCCAGTGCCAGGTCAGACCCCCATAAACCTCCACTGGCTGCAGGAAGCTTCACTCCCCTCCCTGGTTCCTGCCCTATTTCTCCTCAGCCTGTGGGGGGTGGGGAGGGTGGAACGGTCACTGTACAGGGAACTGCTCCTGCATTCGCCCAGCCCCTCCATACCCAGACCCCCCACTGACCCTCATCCCCCATACCTGAACCCCACCCTGCCAACCCCCACCATCCCCTGCATCTGGACCTCCTGTGAGCCCCTCCCCCCAGACCACCCACCACTGAGCCCCACTGTGACTTGAATCCACACCCCAATGAGCCCACCCCACTTGCACCTGGACCATTCCAATGAGCATCCCACCCTACTGAGCCCCAGCCAGCTGGCTGGACCCCCACCCCACCAAGTTCCATTCCCCCAGCACCCAGATTCACCCCTGCTGAAACCCCAGACTCCCCTGCAGCCAGACCCCCCAGCAAGCCCCTATGCATCCAGATCCCCCACACATTCAGACCCCCTCACTAAGCCGTCTGCACCCAGACTGCCCCACACAGAACCCTTTCGCTCCACACCTGGATCCGCCCACACTAAGCTCTTCCACATTTGGATCCTTCTGGGCTGAGCCTACCTGCCCCACACCTGGATCGCGGGCCAGAGCTGGGCATGCATGTGAGACTCTGTCTCTCTCACTTGTCTTGGTGCGCCTAGCATGGAGGGGCAGGGCCCTAGGGTTTTTCTGGTGCAGGTCCAGCCCTTGCACTGTCAGAGTCAAGTGTAGCCTCACTGGTGAGTCTGTGTCCTGGGGTGGGTGGGGGGCCTGCAGGGTCATTTCCCACCTCCGTGCAGCCAGTGACCTGTGCTTCCCACTGCCATGGTGGAGCCTCCACATTTATTTATTGACAAACAAAATATGCAGAATTTTGTTGAATTTTAAAATATTGTGCACAGAATTTTTAATTTATTGGTGCAGAATTCCCTCAGGAGTAAATGCTGATTCATCTACACAGATAAGTACATTGCAGGGTGTAGCGCTACGGTCCCACCCCCTCCCAGCCACCAGAACAGGCAGGGAATGTGTAGCCTGCTTCCCCTTCAATGCTGCTACTCCTGGTACAGACTAAGGAGGTGTCTTACATATACTTTATCACTGCCTTCCACAGATGCACAAGCTAGGTGACAATTTTGCCTTTAATTGCTTTCCACATGCAAGTCACAGTATACAGTAATGACTTCTCCAAGTCACCAAGTTATCAAGTGTTGTTTCGCCTAGAAGAAGGACAATTATCAAAGACTTTAGACTAATAGCTCAGCTGATATAAGAGCAGCCTACAGGATCCAGTACAGAATTGGTATTAGGCTGCTATACCATTTAGTACTAATCCAAATAAAAATTGCATGTGCAAAGATTGGGTATTTAATGACACAGTAAACCATTAGAAGTTATGTTCCAGTTTCAGCGTTGTCACCTGAATCGCTGGAAGGGAATTTAATTATATTCCATTATTTCATGGTTTGTTTAAATGCTAGTATGAGGGAATTTTCTGAAAATATATAGAAAGTTACAGAATGTAAAAGTATAGTAGAACTAAAGTTTCCCCCGCCCCAAGAATTGTCTTTTTTCCAAGGCACATAGGAATACCTAAATTGATTATGAGGCAATGAACATAACGGGAGATGACACTGGCTCCCTTTTGCTAATCAGAGGACAGAAAACAGCAAAATTAAGAAATAAGTGTACAATTGGAATCAGTAATTTGCTGTCTCAGATGATTCCATTTGTTAATATATAAAAAAGGTGTACGTCAGGCACATTATCAAGTAAGCTCTACAGAAACTAACCTAAATCAGTATATGCTACAGTTATCCTATTGTAAAATATAAAATGCACTGAAGTTCAAAAGTTAATCTGGCTTTCAGTGAAGGAAAAGAAAAACGTTATTTCTCCCAATTTGAGTCAGTTCAAATTTTTTGGAAATGACTGATTGCAGACAGAAACAGGCAGATCCTTTAACATTCACACTCTTTCACCTTCCATTTGGAAGGAACAGTTGCTTTCTGATTTCTTTAATAACATGTACAAAGTAATAAAATCTCCTACATAAGGTGATGCAACAGAGCTATTACCGAGATGACTCTGGGCTCCCCAATGGGCCTCATGACACAAGATTAATGCAGCTATGTTTGACCCGCATTGGGTGGAAACAGAACATTGTCACAACACACAGACCCAGCTTTCTCTTATTCACCTCCCACTAACCTGCTTGATGACCTTCAGCCCCACACTAAACTCCACAGCTAATTCCTCCAGAATAACCGGCCTAATTTATTTGTTTCTGCCATGGCTGTTCCAGCTTTCTCCAACCCCTCGTCATGGCATAGCAACACACAAGTGTTCAACATGTATATTCAAGATTCTAAACTCAGCAACTTAAACTTAAACGCTATCAAATTTGCATACATGTAAAAACTTTAAAAAAAGTTCAGGCTATGCCTAAACAGAAAACAATGCAATATTTTGAAAGCTAAGCAGTTCAGTTAGAAAAAATATTCACAAAAATCCTCCAAAGGAGGTTATCAAATCCCCATCATTGGAGGGACGACATGTTTACCGAGCTCATGCAGTCCTCCCACATTGATAGGGCCCAGCTGTTCCTCGCCCGGTTTTGCAGGAATAATGCGCAAGGTATTTACAATGGTCAAAACTGCAGTGGAGATCTGAGCGGGCTACATGCTTGCCGTGCTATGGTGCCTTCATGAGTAGCCTGGAAAAAGGGCACGAAATGTAGGTGAGCAGAGTGGCAGCGGAAGAGGTGCTGTTCGGTTCATGATAGCTGAAAAAAGGCAGGAAATGGTTGTCTTCTGTAGCTTTCATGGAGGCGGGAGTCGAAGACAGACAACATGGAGAAGCTCAGTAGAGTGGCAAATGCCGGAGAGCAGAGTTGGTGGCGGATGCTGTGCTGCTCGGTTCATGATGGCCAAGCAGAGTTGGCAGCAGAAGCAGTCGATGAGGAAGAGAAAGAGTAGATACTTATAGACATTACATAGAAAGATGAGAGGAAATGCGAGGTGGATTCATAGTACCAGGACAGAAGTGGTGCACCGTACTGCACTGTCTGCTGAAAGCAGTATGGCGGCTGCATGCCAAAAAGGCGCATAACGATTGTCTGCCGTAGCTTTCATGGAGGAAGGTGCGACTGACGACACACACCCAGAAACACCCGTGAGAATGTTTTTGCCCTATCATGCACTGGGAGCTTAACCCAGAATTCCAATGAGCGGTGGGGACTGCAGGAACTCTGGGATAGTTACTCACTGTGCACCACTCCAACATTCAATGCTAGCCTCAGTACTGTGGATGCACTCCCCCGAATTCACACGCTTTAGTGGAGACACACAAGACCAAATGTATAGAATTGCTTCCAAAATTTCAAATAGAATAATTTCAAAATAATTTCATACTGTAGACATACCAGGTGCAAAGCCACTTAGGGCCAATGATCCTTTACAAGGAAAGTGACTGGGGTGGGGTGGTGAAGAACTCTTTCAGTCAAGCAGAAAAGGTGCCACAACTGGGTGGGAAATGGAGTGAGAGTGGATATGCTGGGGGTGGGTAAGAGAAAGGAAAAGACAGAGGTTATACATTTTTTAAGAAGTGCTAGGCTGACAGAGAGCACAAGAGAGATCTCGGAGGGAGAATCAGAATACAATGTGGGGTGGAGGGAAGAGGAACAGATATAAAGGAATGGAGGGAGAGGGAGAGAGAGAGAGAGAGAGAGAGAGAGAGAGACAGACCTACACACATGCAGAAAAACGCAGAGACACTGCACAATCTATAACAGGAAAGACAAAGTGGTGTGAAGCCAGGAAAGGGAAAGAGGATTCATCAAAAGCAGAAGAGTGAGTTCCATCTTTAAGGTTTGTTAAAATCAAATTCTCTATTTCCCACCAGCCATAAAACAGCCCCCGTCCATGAAACCTCTAGGCACCTTGAACATACTTGAAAAATACAGACCACCAAAACCAAATATGGCAGCTTCCCTCAACGTGGAAAAAAGACCTCAAAACCTGACTGTGGTTCCAGACTACAATATACCTAGCCCAGTTCGCAGCTCATGCCTCTGTACCCAAAAGCTTTGAAGAAATTAACTTTCCAGGGAGCCCTGAATATCAGCAGATTTGGGCTGTTTCAGACCATAGAACCATAGGAAGAGAAAACGAATTCCAGACTTTTGTGCCTCCTACAGAACAGTATCCAGCCAGCAGGGCCGGCTTTAGCCAGTGAGGGGCCCTATTCGTGGGGCATGTACTCTCCCGGCGGCACTTCGGATTTCCGCGCTCCTGTGGTGGTAGCGGGGCCACGGGGTTGCGGCGCTCCGGCCCGGGAGCGGGGCAGCCGCACTTCCACTCTCGGGCTGGGGGACCGGGGTTGCGGGGCTCCGGCCAAAGGAGCGGGGATGCGGGGTTGCGGGGCTCTGGCCGAGTAGCGGGGCCGCAGGACTTGCTGCCCTCAGACAAGGGGATTGGGACCGCGGGGTTGCGGGGCTCCGACCGGGAGAGCGGGGCCGCGGGACTTGTCGCGCTCTGGCTGGGGGATCGGGACTGCGGGGTTGCGGGGCTCCGGCTAGGAGAGCGGGGCTGCGGGGTTGCGGGGCTCTGGTCGAGGGAGCGGGGCCGCGGGACTTGCCGCGCTGTAACAGGGGGAGCGGGACCGGGATTGCGGGGCTCCGACCGGTCTCAGCCGGGAGAGCGGGGCCCCGGGGTTGCGGGCCTCCGGCCGGGGTAGCAAGGCCACGGGACTTGCCGCGCTCCGGTGGGGATCGGGACCGCGGAGTTGCGGGGCTCTGGCCGGGTAGCGGGGCCGCGGGACTTGCCGCGCTCCGGCCGGGGGAGCTGAACCGCAGAGTCCCGGGGGTCAGGGGGAGCGGTGCTGCGGGGTTGCGGAGCTCTGGCCAGGGTAGCGGGGCCGCGGGGCTGCGGGGCTCTGGCCGGGGTAGCGGGGCCGCGGCACTTGCCGCGCTCAGGCCAGGGGATCGGGACCGGGGGGTTGCGGGGCTCCGGCCCGGAGAGCGGGGCTGCGGGCTCTGGCTGGGGCATCGGTGCTGGGGCGCTCCGGCTGGGGAAGCGGGGCTGCGGAGCTGCGGGGCTCGGGCCGGGGGAGCGCAGCCGCAGGGTTGCGGGACTCCGGCGGGGGGAGCGGGACCGCGGGGTTGCGGGGCTCTGGCCGAGGGAGCGCGGCCGCGGGGTTGCGCGGCTCCGGCCACCAGAGCGGGGCTGCGGGATGCGAGGCTCTGGCCGGGGTAGCGGAGCCGCGGGACTTGCCGCGCTCAGGCCAGGGGATCGGGACCGCAGGTTCGCGGGGCTCCGGCCCGGAGAGCGGGCTCTGGCTGGGGCATCGGTGCTGGGGCGCTCCGGCCGGGGAAGCGGGGCCGCGGGTCTTGCCGCGCTCAGCCGGGGGAGCGCGACTCCGCGGGGTTGCGGGGCTCCGGCCCAGGGAGCGGCGCTGCGTAGTTGCGAGGCTCTGGCCGGGGTAGCGGGGCCGCGGGACTTGACGGCCTCCGGCTTGGGGAGCGGGACCGCAGGTTTGCGGGTTCCGGCCCCGCGGCTCCAGCCCGGAGAGCGGGGCCAAAAGGCCAAAGCTGACATTAACATTTTCAGTCTGTGTGTTACTTGACATCATGTATTCATTGTCACCATAGAAGGGAAGGGCTCTGCATAGACGGAAATGTGCCTGGGCATCAGTAGAAAATATTAAGTAAAATTTGCTTTAAAAATTAAACCTGGTGTTTTGTCATCATTGTTATTTCTTAGCTTTCAGCTATTTAAGTGAACTCTAAAACTTTCATACTGACTGTTTACTATCAGACATTCTATCTCTCTAATCTCCTTCATAACCATCATTGACTTTTTTCCATTTTAATACTATCCCATAGTATCAGAGACAGTGAGAAAAATAGCAAATAAAGGTCCATGACTATCTTTCTGTCTCTATAGAGAATGATAGATATACATGCCTCTGTCTGACATAGAGAGATGTGATGTATTCCCTGCAGCCAGGGCCAGCTTTAGGAAGTGCGGGGTCCAATTCGAACAGTTTCGACAGGCCCCCCACAGGGGGAAGATTTGACCCTCCAACTTTCTTTCAAGAGGAAGAGCTGCCCAGAGTGCCTGTGCCTGTTTATTTTCCTTTCCTGCCTGCATTGGCCCTGATATACCTCAGAAGTCTCCAATTTTTGTCTCAACTTTAAAACCTGGAATTTTCTTGGTGTTTGGTTTAAAATATTCTCCTGTGAAAACTGCAACTCAATCACTGTAGTGTTGTGTTTAAGATCCTTCTGGAAAGTAACTAGCCTTTAAACAGAAGTAGGGTGACCAGACAGCAAGTGTGAAAAATTGGGGTGGGGGGGTAAGAGGAGCCTCTGTATATAAGAAAAAGACCCCAAAATCAGGACTGTTCCTCTAAAATTGGGACATCTGGTCACCCTAAACAGAAGTGAAAGCAGTGTTATGTAATTATTGGAGATATACCAATCTCCTAGAACTGGAAGGGACCTTGAAAGGTCATCAAGTCCAGCCCCCTGCCTTCACTAGCAGGACCAAGTACTGATTTTTGCCCCAGATCCCTAAGTGGCCCCCTTAAGGATTGAACTCACAGCCCTGGGTTTAGCAAGCCAATGCTCAAACCACTGAGCTATTCCTCCCCCTCTCATAATTTTGTCATGACTCTCATGATAATTATGGTTTTCCTTAAAATCCCAGCTCCTGGAATCAAGTGATATGTGATGATTTCAGCCTTCATCCTTAAAGAAAAATGAAGTTTCTAGTCCTTGTGGCTCTGGAGAAAGCTTTAAAATGTGACCCCAGTGCATGGTAAAGGCTCAAAAAGCAGAATGTAAATAAAAAGAACACCAAATCTATTATTTTTACACAATCTCATTATTTTAAAGCCAATCTCATGATTTTTGGTGAGCCTGATTCATGATTTTGAACATTTGGGTTTCACAATACTATGAAAGTGACTTTAAAGTGTCAGTTTCATTTCTGTTTTAAGTCAGTTTCTAGTCTATTATTTGTATTGGGGTAACACTCCTAGAGCCCGAGGCAGGTGCAGGATAAACCCACGGGGTTTTACCCTAGTAAGATGTTTCCAAAAGTTAAATGATCTATTCCAAGTTTGATGAACTGAAAAAGAAAAGTGATACAAAGTAATTTAGATTTTTCTTCAATCGTTGTATTAGAGAGTTAGTAACAAAGTAAGAATATACATTAAATTTCTAAACCTAACCAGTGTCCCTTAAGTGAATAGACACAAGATGGAACATGTTAGTATTAGAGCTGAGTGGGTCTAATATTTATTTAATTCTCTCTCTTTATATAGGAATTAGAAATTATTATCTGACAGGAGCACTGTATCTAAGTTATTATCTGCAAAAAAACAAGAGTTTTCCGGTACCCAAGTAGCCTCTGGAATCACAGTTAAATGTGAAATGGCACCCCTGTCTAAGAAAGAAAGGCAGTTAGTAACAATCAGCCTTATATCTGGCTTGTGAAGAGAGAAGAGCCCTGAAGACTGAAGGTCTCTTCATAGAGCAAGTAAAGCGTCAGCAGCAGCAGTTGAATCTACAGCACTGTCCTAACAGCTAGTAGAGAGACAAGGTGGGTGAGGTGATATCTTTTATTGCACCAACTTCTGTTGGTGAGAGATGCAAGCTTTCGAGCTTACACCAAGCTCTTCTTCAGGTGATGTGACAAAAACACCACATCACCTGGGGGTGAACACTTCTCACAAAGCGATCACTCTATATCTGACCTATCATTCCTCATCCTCAAAGGAAACCTGTACCAAAACTTACAAAAGATGAGCCTGGGAGCTTAACTTCATAACTTTGCTAGACACTAAAAGTCATGGACTGAATAGAGACACTGGATTTATGGCTTATCTATAACCCACTAGCCCCTCCTGATCCCAGCTGCTTTCCCCTCTATGACTGGAGCAGTATTAAAGGGCCGCTTCACCTAGAATGGTCCCCTGAAATATGCGTTAACTCTTTATGCTAAACAATCTGTTCCATCTTGAATTTGGCTGTGGCACTCTGAGGCCATGGCTACACTTGCAGCTGTAGAGCACTTTGGGTTAAACCAGCCTTTGGAGAGTGCACTATGGAAAGCGCTCCAGTCTGTCCACACTGACAGCTCCAAGCGCACTGGCGTGGCCACATTTGTGGCATTTGCAGCAGCACTGGGAGCGGAGTCAGAGCGCTTTATGTGCCTTGCCAGTATGGACGGGGAGTCAGGTAGAGTGCTCTGGGAGGCTTTATTGAGATATAAAGTGCCAGTGTAGCCAAGCCGTGAGTAAGGCTACATCCACACTAGAAGCACTACTGTGGCGCAGCTGCACTGTGCCACTGTAGCACTTCTGGTGAAGACACTCAATAGGAGAGAGCTCTCCTGTCGGCTTAATTACTCCACCTCCCATAAGAGGCAGTAGCTACATCTACAGCGGTAGCTACATCTCTCGCCAATGTAGCGCTGTCTACACTGGCGCTTAAGTCTGTATAACTTACGTTGGCCAAGAGTGTGGATTATTCACACCCCTGAACAACATAAGTTATACCGAAGTAAGTTCTAGTGTAGACAAGGTCTAAGTTTCCCAGACCTGAAGAAGTTCTCTGTGTAAACTTGAAAGCTTGTTTCTCTCACCAACAGAAGTTGGTCCAATAAAAGATATTACCTCACCCACCTTGCCTCTCTAAGTTTGTCAATTGTTCATTAGAAGTATAGTTGATAAAGGTAACTGTGATATAATATACTTTCACTTAGTACCACATGCCATTCTGATTAAAAAATTAGCACAATACAATATATGTAAGCAGAGTCAGGATGAGATCTACCCTGATATCTGGAGGTACATTATGAGGAGTGGGCAAAGGAATTTTAGGAATGTGCATTTGCATTGGTAAACCCACTCCACTTAGCATAACACACAGCAGCCTGGGATAGTTATTTTCACACTGTGGAATCCCCAATTTCTTTGTTATTGGGGCAGGAAGGAAAAAAAAGGGCTGTTACCTTAATTATGTGAATGAGGAACTATGAGACTGCTTTATGACAGAAATGACTCAACCTACATTAAATAGTACTTGCTAGACAAGGGACATGGGTTCCAAAACCCAGTGAAGGGAGAGAGGCTGGGGACTGGTGTGGGTACCTGATGGTATGGGCCCCTTTTGAGGGCCTGGAACACCAATTGCACTTCCTCCTCTCTCCACTGTTAAAGAGCAGAGCTAATTTTGAATCCTTTAGGAGTCCAGCTGGAGGCTGCTGACCTGGATTCACGTTGGGCCAAGGTGGCACTGGGGTTCCTCTACTACAAGCTGAAATCACTAGAAGAGCTAAGCTTACTGAGCTGAGATCACTGAGTGGGGGAGCCTGAAGACTGATCACTAAGCAGCTGGCAGAGCGGAGCAGTCTGCAGCACGTTGGCGCAGCCTGCGGAACAGTGAGCAGTGTGGAGCGGTTCGCGTGGACAGCTGATGCGGTTCACGGGTTGGCTGGAGGAGTGGCACAGCTGGTGGAGTGGAGCCAGTCGTGGTGAAGGCTACAGCAGAACTCCACGGAGAAGTGGGGCAGTCGGCCCTGGCCCACGTAAGGTGTCCCTTAACACCCTGTGTGTGCCCCCCCCCCCCATTTCCACCCAGGCTGGGGGGGGTAAAACTCTGCAGATAAACTTTTGAACTCTGGGGTGGCACTGACCAGAGACAGAGACTTTTGGGTTGTTGGACTTTGGGGTGATTGGACTTAACACCCTAAGGGGGAAAGGACATTGCCAAATGTACTTGGAGGTGGGCTTTTTTGCTTATGGTTTGTGTATAGTCCTGTTTGTGGTGTCTCTCCAACGTGATGCCGCATTGTTTCCCTCCTTTATTAAAAGGATTTTGCTACACTCGGACTCTGTGCTTGCGAGTGGGGAAGTATTGCCTCCTAGAGGCACCCGGGGGGGTGGTAGGTAATTGTCCCAGGTCACTGGGTGGGGGCTCGAGCCGGTTTTGCATTGTGTTATTGAAACGGAACCCCTGGATACTGAACCTGGCCCTTGTTGCTGCCAACTCAGAGGGGCAGAACAGTTACATATAAATAAAGCATAAATTAAATGGATCAAGAACTGGCTGACAGATCTCACAAAGCAGCTGTCAATGGGGAATAATCATCATGATTGAATTGGGCAGGGCCAGCCCACAAAACATTTTGGCACCTGAGGCGGGGAGCTCAAATGACACCCCCATGCCTCCTTGCTTGGGCCAAAACTTTGAAAGGTCTCAATTCTGCCTTCTTCCTGTTCTACTCCTCTCATGGTACTGCTCTGCTACCTACCTCAATAAAGGAGAACTAAACTTAAAATGCCTTGTTCAAAAATTTTAAGTAACACTTAACTTTCAAATGCCTGAACAGCAAATGTAACTTTTCTTGTCTGCAAAGTAAACACTGGCATTTTTATCTGTTTGAATAATCAAAGTGGTGCTTTCCGTGCCTTCTTGGTTACAAAGATTTGAACTGCTTTCTGCTAAAGGTCCACAGTCTGAGCCAGCTCATGCTCTATTGTTATGGCTGCAAGCCCGACCAGCCTCTCCTGTGTCATTGTGGAGTGCAGAAGTGTATTAATTAACTTCAGGTTGGAGAAGCTGCGTTCTCCACTGGCAACTGTTACAGGAAGTGTTAGAAATAGAGCAACAAAATCATTTGGAAAGAGGGTGGTAATCTTATTTGTGCACATATATTTCAGAACAGCCTTTGGAGTTGATCCTGCTGAAATGTATCTTGAAAGGGCTTTCAGTTCATCACCTAAATCACTCACATCAATATTGCGCATGTCATTATGTGTCAACACTGTCTCTAGTGCCTTGCATTGCTGATGTAGGTCTTCTTCAGGTATAGTGAGGAGTTTTGGAGTTTATCATACAACATCCCAAATATACTGCAGTGTTCCTTGAGCTACATGAAACGTTCTTCAACTGACTCTATTGCACAATCTAGCACCTGGTTAAAGAATTCAACTTTGAATTGTTGTTTGGGGTCTCTTATGGGATTATCCTGTGCCTCGTAATCAAAATGTCTTCTTCGTCGGTGACTCTTGTATTCTTGAATGGGTGGGAAAAGTGTGACGTTCCTCTGCCAACTTCTGTGTACTCTTCAGAACGTTTTAAAATCCCTCATCTGATTAGTAAGACTGTAGGTATGACTTTGCTTTGTTCAGTTGTTCTATTGCTCCAGATATATCAAGGTCAACCCCTTGGAGTCTCTTGCTTACAACATTTATTTCAAACAGTATGTCATGCCACAACACTAAGCCACACAGAAATTTGAAGTTATGTATGTTTCTGGTGATTCCATTTCCCTTTGCCACTGTTCTCCCACAAACAGTTCCTGTCATAGCATTATCCTCATAGCTTTATCGCCTCCACTCGATTTTCCCATCGTGTGGCACTCAGTGGTTTCAGGTCAGAGAGGATGTTCCCAGATGTTGCTTCAAAATTTGCCATCGATGAGTTGATGCAGAGAAAAATACTTAGATGCTTTGAATTACATTAAACAATTCAGCAGCCTCACTAGAAGCTGATGCTGCATCACTGACCACTAAGTTCAGTGAATGAGAACTGCACGGGACAAAAAAAGCTCGAGGGTTTAATTCTCTGATCCGTTTCTGCACTCCTCTGGTCTTTCCTCTCATGTTGACAACATTATCGTAGCTCTGACCTTTCATGTCAGCTATCGCAATTCCTGTATCTTCCAGCTTTTTAAGAAGCACATTTGTCATACCAGCTCCTGTAGTATCATCAATGTCAATAAATTCTAGAAAATGCTCTCTGACAGTCACCATTGCAGGGACATTTTCACTAGGTTCTGTTGTTGTTACAAAACGCACAATTAAAGTCATTTGCTCCATATGGCTGATGTCAGGTGTGCAGTCCAGAATAACAGAGTAATATCTTGCTGATTTCAGATCTTCCACAATCTTCTGTTTGACTTTTGTTGCCAGTAACTGTATGATCTCATTTTGAATTTTTTTTCCAAGGTAGTGCTCTGTGTACATTTCTTGGGTGGTGACTCTTCTTAGATGCTCCTGGAGTACAGCATCAAACAGCCATCAGCTCCACAATTTTAAGGAAGTTTGCATTGTTTGGCACATACAGCTGATTTGAAGTGCCACACAGTGCTAGGTTTTGGGTAGCAAGCATTCTCACAGTGGCAATGAGCCTTTTCAGAACATTTTGCAGGTAAGGAGACTTTGATGCAACCGTCTCTTGATGCTGATTATCTATGGTGGCCTTTAACTTAATCTCATCTCAAGCACTTTCCACCTGTGGAATGCTCTCTGGTGATTTACTGCCTTCTCATGGCATGCCAGATTTCTAGCCAGATTTTTCCAGTCCTTTATTCCTGTAGAACCCAATGTGGCTGGAACATTAGACTGGAAGAGTTTGCAACAAAAACAGTATGCAGCATTCTGGGTTTTTGAGTATATAAGCCATGGCCTCTCCACTTTGTCACAATTGGGGATTTCACGCCAGTAATGTGTTGGATGGAAACTTCTATTTTCATTGTCTTTGGGGAACATGAAGTTTTTCACTTGCTGTGGCCAATGCAGTACAAGGAAGTCCCTCAGGCTACTGCTCAAGTGGGTCCACAGTCCTGGATCATCTAGACCTAGGGAACTATACTCAGCAGCAGCTATTTCTTGTGCCTCCACCACACTCTTCTCTGATCTACACTGTTCTGTAGGAATGTGCATGGTTACATCCATTTGAGATGGAGATATGGATGGTGCAGTAGTTGCCAGGTCACCTGCACTCTGACTAACTGGAAGATCAGGCATCTCCTCACCACTCACATCCTCACTGGGGCCGGAAGGCTCACCGTGGAATTTGTGTCTATGTATTTCAGGAGAGCTCCTTCCTGCTTAGATAGAAAAGCTTCCTTTGCTTTCTTCCTTTTTCTGAATGCTGCCCCAGAGGGGCATTTTCTTCTTTCACTCATGACTGCTCTCAACACTCAGTTGAAGGGGATAAATAAGCAGGCTGGTAGCAGGGCCTGAGTGAGGGAAGATATCAGCATCTTAAGGGCTTACCTGGCTCCTACTACTTCAGTTGACTGCCTGTTCTCCTCAAGCGGGTTCAGGGAAGCTCTCTGAGAAGCTGGTGTTAATCAGTCCAGGCTCCTGGGGATACTAGAGAGGTACATAAGAGGCTCTTCCTCTCTCTCCCTGCAGCTTCTGCTGCTTTCCGTTATTCCCTCTCATCGTTTCTCCTGCCTGCTTGTTATGTCTCTTGTGCCCTCCTTCCTCCAGCACAGCGCTCCACCATCTCTGTGCATCTAGAGCAGAGAGAATACATAAGCACCAACAGTGGACACAATTTTCTACACTCTGTGTCCTAGTGGCACCCCCCGTCCCCAGTCTGGCACCTGAGGCGGCCGCCTCAGTTCGCCTCATGGTAAGGCGAGCCCTGGGGGAATGGTTTTGGCCTGATGCTAGTCGACATTTTTATCAGCAATCCTGAAGTAAATATAAAGTCACTGTTGATAATATTTGCAGATGACAAAGATTAGCAGAGTGGTAAGTAATGAGGACAGGACAGTCATACTGTGTGATTTGGATCATTTGATAAGCTGGACCCTTCAAATAAAATGTGTATTAATACAGCCAAACACAAGGTCATCCATCTAGAAACAAGAAATGCAGGCCATACCCACAGAATGGGGTAGGGGGTGGGGAACTGTAGCCAGGAAAAGATGTAGGGGTCATAGCAGAGTAACAGCACCACCTGAGCTCCTAGTATGATGCTGTGGCCAAAAAAAGAAAGAAGAAAAAGAAAAAAAAAAGGGTCTATATGACTCTTAGACACCAGGAAATAATGAGTAGGCATGGGCAGGTGATTTTACCTCTGTATACAGAATTGGGGAGACTGAGACTGGAATACTGTCCTGCATACAGTTCTGGTGTCCACACTTTAAAAAAGGATGTTGGAAAAATTAGAGAGGGTGCAGAAAAAGCCACAAAAATGATTGAAGGCTGGGGAAAATGCCATACAGCAAGAGATCTAAGGAGTTCAATCTTTTTAGTTTAGCAAAAAGAAGATTGATTAGGGTGTATAAGTATCTTTATAGGGGGAAAAATATCTGGTACTAAAAAGGCTCTTTAATCCCTAGCAAGAAGGGCATAACAAAAACCAATGACTAGAAGTTAAAGCCAGATGTATTGCAATTAGAAATAAAGGAACAAGCTTTTAGCAGTGAGGGTAATTAATCATTGAAACAAAACTAAACTACCAAGGGGACTGGTATATTCTCCATTTCTTGATGTCTTTAAATCAAGACTGGCTGCCTTTCTGGGAAATATGCTTTAGCCCCGTGATTCTCAAACTTTTGTACTGGTGACCCTTTTCATATTGCAAGCCTCTGAGTGTGACCCCCCTTTTTTATATATTTAACACATTTATAAATGCTGGAGACAAAGCGGTGTTTGGGGTGCAGGCTGACCGCTCATGGCCCCCCATGTAATAACCTCCTGACCCCCGAGGGGTCCCGACCCCAAGTGTGAGAACACCTGCTTTAGCCAAACAAAAGTTATTGGGCTCAGTATGGAAGTAACTGGGTGAAATTCAATGGCCTGTGACATATAGGAAGTCAGAGTAGATGATCTAATGCTTCCTTCTGGCCTTAAAAGCTGTTACTGAATATATGAATCATTGCTTTATGCCCTGAGTCCTCCACATCTAAACACATCATGTATTCCCATGCCTACTACAGATAGTAGCAATGTGTACACAGTTGCATTTAACACCACTTTCATATCATATTCAGGCTACACTCAAAGCAACAGTTAAACAATAAACTTCTCACTGTCTCATTTGCCTGCTCAAATCAGTAGACAAATAAAGAAGCTCAGGGAACTGCAATGATTTATGGCTGACAAAGAAATAAAGTGCTCCTTCAGTAATCCCATTTGACTGTAATCTATACTAGATGAGATAGATAGCCTACCATATAGAAACAATGAGAAGATGATCCAAAAATGTATTGCAACCAAGATATTACTAGCTATCTTCAGGCTAGAGTAAATCCAATGAGCACTTACTCAAACGGACTATGACAAGAATCAGCACAGGGCTGGGACACGGAGTAAGAACTGGAAATGTTTAATACTCACTCCCATGTATCACCATGGGCACTTCAGTTTCTCTGCAATTCAGTTTCTCTATCTGCAAAGTGAGGCTCATGATACTTTCTTTTCTTTAAAATTCACAGATGAAAAGTATTATTATTGTGTTAACATTTCTACCTCGATTTCCCCATCTGTCCAATGATTTACACGAGTTGTGATGTCTAATTTGCACAGTGCTTTGAAAATATAAGGCACTATATAAGTATTGAATATGTTAGAATAGTATCCATGAAGATAACAAGATCTGATGCCCACCCAAAGCAGGTCCTTACCCAACATGCCAAAGGAGAAGCCATTTTGCAAAGGGCTTCTAATCAATCCAGTCAGAATCTTCATATGCTGATTATGTAGCAGAGCACAGCTAACAGAGGGTGTTCACAATGAGGCCAGGAGATGGCACCATAGTATTGTAAGCAATCACTCTAGCATATCATTGACTTGGCTGTGGAACCATCTCATATTTCACATGCCTTAAATAAGGCATTGTTCTGCCATAAGTGATTTAGCATGCTTGAATACCGTGAAGAACTGTTGTAATTTAGTGGAGCTTTGTTCAGGGAAACCTCTATGTTCCCTCTGACTATATTAAGGTTCTAGCTCCTCTCCAAGAAAAGGAAACAAAACTCTTGAGTGAAACTGGACCCAGTTTTGAGCAAACCTCAGACGATTTACTGGCTCGCATTAGTGTGAATTGTGATTTCACATTATATTTGGATCCAAATCCAGGTAATTTTGGTTGGGTTTGACTATGAGATTTCAGAGATATTCATGCCCCTGAAGTGTGAACCTCAGTGAACAAAAAGTACAAAATACTTGTCTGAATCCTGTGGGTGGAAGATGCTTAGTCTTGTCCACCTCTAGTTTCCAGCTTACCTGGAAATAGGAAGTATAGTACCAGAAGTTTGTTAGAACATCCAGTTAAGATTTCCAGCCTAATTTTGCAACCTAAACTTTCAGGTGCTTAGCTGGACTGAGCTTCCAATCTGTTTTAAGGTTCTCCAACCATTATATAGAGTTCAAATATTGCCTTTTTAAATACTTCTTTAATACAGCATAAACCAGGGCTCCAAACTTCTCTCCAGTCCCAAATACTTAAGATTAAGAGCAATTTCCACTCCCACTGGGCCCTGAAATATACTCTGACTCACACTGTACATCCAAAGACTTAGAAGTAGTCAGTTATAATATTCATTTCTGGTTTTAAACACACAATCATCATTCCTCTTTTCCATGACAGCACAATGAACATTGGAGGTGTTGGCATAATTCATAATAAATTCTTCACAACATTTTGCTTCTTTTTTTCTGTTTGTGTAAAGTTCATCATTAAGTTATTGGGCTCAATACAGGAGTAAGTTCTACGGTTTCTGGTATACATGATCTCAGACTAGATGGTCGGTGGTTCCTTCTGGCCCTAAAGTGTCTGAATCTATTAATCACTGTAATTCTTTAGTTTATTATTTCAAATTGTGCGCTTTTCATATTTTTCTAAACTATATGACTAGCACCGAAACAGCTCCTTGCAAATATTTGATATACAATATCTGGTTAGTCACATGATGTTGTTTCTGGTCGCTGACTTACATAATTAACCAGCAGGTGAACACATTGAGTTTCAGATGACACAACTGAATACATAAATTCAAATTTACTTTGAGTGAAAGTTTAGGCATCCAAGTTTAAAATTCACTTCCTACAAATGCTCATGCTAATGAAGCTGGGCTGCTGGTATTTTCATGAAATGCACAAATATAACATTTTGTTTGAATTCTAACAAATAATCCCAGAAAATAACTTCCAAAAGAATTTATCCAAGAACAAATGAAAAGGGATTAGAAGTACCACTGCCATTCTGAATACCGAGCCCTTACTTGTGTAAGTATATCCAGTTACAATTCTATAATTGATACTCTAATTGGTCCAATAATGTTCTATTCATACGTTTTACAAATATCAAAATAAAAAAGTGTAATTTAAACACTCGGCAATTATTCCTCATGTGTAAAGAAAATAAAAAAGGACAAGGAAAGAAGGGGGAAAAATGCTTTCCTCAAATTTTCCTTTTGGGGAAGTGGAACACTGACTGGAAATTCAACTGAAGAGCAGAGACAGACAAACATTTTATGCAGTTCCAAAGCCTAGTCAAGTAGAAGCAATGCAAGGCATCACAGGAGTACAATCCAACAAGATATTTTTTTGATTAAAATGCACATGCAACATGTGATGTATGGAGGTGCTTAGCTAATCGAGTGTCATAGTGTTGTCTATTCAGAAAAAAAGGTTTGAGGAAAGCAACTGTATCACAAGAGGAGTTTTACATTCAAGAAAAATACCCAGTGGTGAGAAAGCTGTAAATGTGCAATTTTTAGGATTAGTAACTAGTATATTTTTGGAATTTATTGTCCTTGTAAACTTTACAGATTTAGGGCATTCGTAAAACAAATATTTGGTGAGCCAGGACTGCTGACCATTTCAGCCTGAATTTATGTGCTAAGTTTCATTTTCTAAACAATAAATGTCGGTTTTGAAGAGCTTGCTAATTCTGTAACCCTACAATATTTTTTGCTGTATTCACTAAGGACTCATAAACACATGCTGTTTCAGTACTACTGTCAATTAACATCCACATTCAACCCTGTCTTTATTTTTAGTTCTCTGATCAAAAAAATTGTTGCCATAAAAGTGTATGGCAGACACCTCCATGTCATTCCAAACAAGTATGTTTAATTTCAAACCTCAGGTTTTCAATGAGACATCATTTCAAGATGCAAAGTGCCTACATACGGTGATTGGGGCATTTGAACTGCTTAGAGATAGACAGATATTAACCGTGGCATGTCTCTTTCTCCCTTCCCCTACCCCCATAGCAAGCCTCTTGTGTTTATTATGAACAATCTATCAGAAGAACAATTTTCAAAATTAAAATTATAACCCGTTCAGAAAAGTCCAATAGCTCCAAAATAGAGTAATTAAGATCACCCCCAATCTGATCTAAGCCAGTTCATTTTGTCATAGATCCTACACAGCCAAAACCTTGTCTTTTACCACAGTTTCTGCTTGGCTGGCTCTGCTGCTGCTTTTACCAGCCGGAATGTGCTGAGGATGGGAGAGTTGGAATCTTCCTTTTAGTCAATTCCTGAAGGCTACCTTCAATACTTAAATCATTATCCAAAAGGTAGCCAACTAGATCTAGACAGGACAGCTTCATAATCACTGTGTGCGATGAATGCTATTATCTGCTCTGGCCATGTTGTATGCGTCTCAAAAAAACTATCAAAATTCTTAAATTTTGGAGCTGAGGTAGTGAATAAAGTGCTACTGTGCTACCCTTTAACCAGGTACAGTCCTTTGATTCAATGTCTTGCAGAATATCATAAGCATCTTCCTATAATTCTAATTAGTATCCAGTGATCAGCTGTGACCACCACCTCAGGTGAGGAACGGAGAAGGGGTTTGGAGATATACAAGCTGAACACGATGGTTAAGTTACTGTGTCACAACAGGAGTGTTGTAAGTCAGTCACGGGAGGCAGTTGTTCCACTCTATTTGTCACTGGTGAGGTCTCAGCTGGAGTACTGTGTCCAGTTCTGGGTACCAACCTTTAGGAAAGATGTGGCTAAATTGGAGAGAGTTAAAAGAAAAGCAACCAAAGTGATAAAAGATTCAGAAAACCTGAGCTATGAGGAAAGGTTTAAAAGAAACTGGGTGTGTTTAGTCTTGAGAAAACTAGACCTGTGGGGGGACAGGGACTGATAACACTCAAATATCTTAAGAGCTGGTATAAGAGGATGGTGATCAATTGTTCTCCATGTCCACTGAAGGTAGGACAGGAAGTAATGGGCTTAATCTGCAGCAAGGGAGATTTAGGTTAGATATTAGGTAAAAAATTAACTATACCAGCTCTTAAAGTATTATTCTATGATAATGTTGATATTTGGCCTCTGACCTTGGGAGATTATAGTTTGATGCTAGGTATGTCAGGAAAAGCTAAAATGATCAAGGAAGTGATAGTAAAAACAATTAAAGCTATAATGCAAGTAGGGGAAAGTAAGATGTAGAAGTATTTGAAATAGGCTTTGCAATAAGCTTGAGGCGTAACAGGATCTAGCAGTTAGGGTAACTATTCCTACCTTTTGCTAAATGCTTGTAAGACCTTTTAAGATTTATCAATAGGTATTTTTGTGATATCAAACTGTTATTTTTCAGTTTGTTTCTTAAATTAGAAGATTTTTTTTGGTATATGTCGTCATGAAGCAACTGCTTTTACGTATTGAAAACAATGGGAAATGTCACAAATAGCTGACAGTAGAATCCTAATCATGGTTCCCTGGAATAACAAACGTGGACAAGATTAAGAGACCTAATCCAGATTCCAGAATAGTCCCGGATGTGTGTGAATATAAGGGGAAAAGGATTATAAAAGATTATCTCAAATAAGGGTTGGTCAGACGTTGAGATGACAGGACGGCAGAAACCTTATCACCATTCCCACTTACAGTTCTTATTTACTTCCTGTTCTTTCCAGCATCACTTCTGATGGTCTCCACAAGGTTGTCAATATGAGCAAAGCAGGGGGTCATTTTGCTATATTTATCTTGCTTTTCAGAGGTTGCTATTGTACTTGTATGTAGTTGGGTATTAAATAAAGTCTGCATGTCTCTATGTACATGACAATCTAATTTCCTGTAACAAATTTCAAGTAGCCGCCTGCGTAAAAGAGCCTATTCAATGACTTGTGCATTTTGCACCCCAAATTAATCAAAGGCTACAAAGGATGGCTTGCTCCAGCTATTAAGCCACACTGTTTTCCTCAATTGAATAAGTTTCTGTAATAAATAATAATTCATTTAATCCCATTACTGTATTATTTGATACAGGGGGCAAAGTTTCTATTTCCTGTCTTCAACCTTAAGTCTGATTTCAAGGAAGCCAGCATTTCACCCTTTAAGTCTGTGACCAGAATAAGAAAATTATGAAAGCTCCCCTTAAAGTCAGTGATAAAGCTCCCATTGACGATGATGTGGTAAGGATTTCACCCTTAGTCATATTGCTAGTGTCAGCAAGAGTATAAAACTCAGGGGAGGGTTTGCTCGGAAGTTCATTTTTGGTATTTCAGAACTTGTCAGTAAACTTTCCTAATTACAACAAAACATGCCACTGGTAGATTACAAATTACATTCTATATGCTTGAGAGGCAAGTTTGGTTCATAACAGAATTCATACAATAATTACAGTGAGCACACTGGGTATGAGCTAGTGCCGATGATTATTAATCATTCCATCATGCCCACAGCATACAACAAATTGTGAATCTGGCAGATGAGGCATGTTACAGCCTTGGAGTCCAAACCCTTCTGCATGTCTGGCAAGCTGCATACAGTACATGCCGCCCAAGGACTGTCTGACCCTTTGATGATGTGGAGAAGGTGCAAGTTGACTAAGACACATTGGGCCAAATAACTCCCTGGTGTAACCCCAGTGAGTACATAGGGATGGATTTGGCACATTTTCAACAGCTTTAAGAAAGGCTGTCTTCAGCCATAATTCAGCTGATGAATGATCCAGAAAGTTTCTTCCATATTGCCTGTTAGGGAAGGGAGAAATCCCATTTTCAGTCAGTCCTTCTTTCATCCTTTGCCTTTCCTTTTTTGTTCTAATTTAAGTGAATTTGTTCTGGTGTCAAGTGCTTAATTAGCAACCCTGGAGATGGAGGCCCTCTGTTTCCATAGGATTCATACATATGGAATCTTTATAAGCTTCCCCACGTTGTCCTGCCACTGTGCCTCACCTCTGACTTTAGTCTCTTTGCCCGTTCAGCCTTTGGCTCTCTCCCAAGATTGTGCCAATGAAGACCCCTTGTGATTTTGGTTCTCTCATGAGGACATATGTCCAGGAAGGACTCAACTGAGTGCCGCAAGTCATTTCATGTAGGCCATGCACTGAGCACAACCCTACAATGATAGCACTTTCAGTCACTGCCAACCTGGGCGAGAACTGAACTGGTACCATAAAAGTCAGATAATGCCCATCTTATGAATCCTCTTCACTATAGAGTATTATAGTTATGGGCTTGTTCAGTAATTTTGAGCAATGGCATATCATGGATTATAGATTTTTTGGGAGGGAAACAGACCACTTTCTTGGACTCTTTCCATTCTTTTGCAGGAGAGCAATGAGTTGCTGTTAGCACTCTATCATCTGCAGTTACAAAGAAGGTTATGTCTCTTTCTCACAGATGCAGACTTCATCATAGTTATCTCCATTGCTAATCACCGCAGAACGATATTACTCTGTATTTGGATATTAGAATTAGGGCAGGACACTGCAGCCAACTTGCTAAACATTCACCCAGCAAGCACATTACAGCTGTACTCATTACCAGTTGATCTCACACTGAACTTTAAGATATTGGTTTGGACCTGTAAAGCCCTAAGTGGTCTTTTTAATTTTTGAGAAAGAGTCACTTCCAAACATGTGATACTAAGGGAGCTGAAATCATCTCAGGTGCTCAAATTAATGGCTCCTTGCCACAGAGCTGCTGTGCGAGTCACTGAGGCCTGTTTATACCACTTCCCAATTTAACATCC